>NC_090926.1:476359472-476662502 GCF_040938575.1 Ambystoma mexicanum
TGAATCTAGAAATTGTGCCCTAATAGCGTCACTGTGATAATATTGAATCTAGAAGGTATTCCCAACATCATTGAGTATGCCCTAATCATGTCACTGTGTTAAAGTTGAATCTAGAAAGTGTGCCCTAATAGCGTCACTGTGTTAAAGTTGAATCTAGAAAGTGTGCACTAATAGCATCACTGTGCCAATATTGAATCCAGAAGGTATTCCCAACATCACTGAGTGTGCCCTAATAGCGTCTCTGTGTTAAAGTTGAATCTAGAAAGTGTGCCCTAATAGCGTCACTGTGATAATATTGAATCTAGAAGGTATTCCCAACATCATTGAGTGTGCCCTAATCGTGTCACTGTGTTAAAGTTGAATCTAGAAAGTGTGCACCAATAGCATCACTGTGTTAAAGTTGAATCTAGAAAGTATCCCCTAATACCGTCACTGTGCTAATATTGAATCTAGAAGGTATTCCCAACATCATTGAGTGTGCCCTAATAGCGTCACTGTGTTAAAGTTGAATCTAGAAAGTGTGCCCTAATAGCGCCACTGTGCCAATATTGAATCTATTAGGTATTCCCAATATCACTGAGTGTGCCCTAATAACGTCACTGTTTTAAAGTTGAATCTAGAAAGTGTGCCCTAAAAGCGTCACTGTGTTAAAGTTAAATCTAGAAAGTATGACCTAATAGCGCCACTGTGCCAATATTGAATCTATTAGGTATTCCCAACATCACTGAGTGTGCCCTAATAGCGTCACTGTGTTAAAGTTGAATCTAGAAAGTGTGCCCTAATAGCGCCACTGTGCCAATATTGAATCTATTAGGTATTCCCAACATCACTGAGTGTGCCCTAATAACGTCACTGTTTTAAAGTTGAATCTAGAAAGTGTGCCCTAAAAGCGTCACTGTGTTAAAATTGAACCTAGAAAGTGTGCCCTAATAGCGTCACTGGGCTAATAGTGAATCTAGAAGGTATTCCCAACATCATTGAGGGTGCCCTAATAGCATCACTGTGTTAAAGTTTAATCTAGAAAGTGTGCCCTAATAGCGTCACTGTGTTAAAGTTGAATATAGAAAGTATGCCCTAATAGCGTCATTGTGCTAAAATTGAATCTAGAAGGTATTCCCAACATCATTGTGTGTGCCCTAGTAGCATCACTGTGTTAAAGTTGCATCTAGAAAGTGTGCCCTAATAGCGTCACTGTGCTAATATTGAATCTAGAAAGTATGTCCTAATAGCGTCACTGTGTTAGAGTTGAATCTAGAAAGTATGCTCTAATAGCAACACTGTGTTAAAGTTGAATCTAGAAAGTATGCCCTAATAGTGTCACTGTGCTAATATTGAATCTAGAAGGTATTCCCAACATCATTGAGTGTGCCCTAATTGAGTCACTGTGTTAAAGTTGAATCTAGAAAGTATTCCCTAATAGCATCACTGTGTTAAAGTTGAATCTAGAAAGTATGTCCTAATAGCGTCACTGTGCTAATATCGAATCTAGAAGGTAATCCCAACATCATTGAGTGTGCCCTAATAGCGTCACTGTGTTAGAGCTGAATCTAGAAAGTATGCCCTAATAGCGTCACTGTGTTAAAGATGAATCTAGAAAGTATGTCCTAATAGCGTCACTGTGCTAATATTGAATCTAGAAGGTATTCCCAACATCATTGAGGGTGCCCTAATAGCGTCACTGTGTTAAAGTTGAATCTAGAAAGTGACCCTAATAGCGTCACTGTGATAATATTGAATCTGGAAGGTATTCCCAACATCAATAAGTGTGCCCTAATAGTGTCAATGTGTTAAAGTTGAATCTAGAAAGTGTGCCCTAATAGCGTCACTGTGCCAATATTGAATCTAGAATGTATTCCCAACATCACTGAGGGTGCCCTAATATCGTCACTGTGTTAAAGTTGAATCTAGAAAGTGTGCCCTAATAGCGTCACTGTGTTAAAGTTGAATCTAGAAAGTATGCCCTAAGAGCGTCATTGTGCTAATATTGAATCTAGAAGGTATTCCCAACATCATTGAGTGTGCCTAATAGCATCACTGTGTTAAAGTTGCATCTAGAAAGTGTGCCCTAATAGCGTCACTGTGCTAATATTGAATCTAGAAAGTATGTCCTAATGGCGTCACTGTGTTACAGTTGAATTTAGAAATGATGCCCTAATAGCATCACCGTGTTAAAGGTGCATCTAGAAAGTGTGCCCTAATAGCGTCACTGTGCTAATATTGAATCCAGAAAGTATGCTCTAATAGCATCACTGTGTTAGAGTTGAATCTAGAAAGTGTGCCCTAATAGCGTCACTGGGCTAATCGTGAATGTAGAAGGTATTCCCAACATCATTGAGTGTGCCCTAATAGTGTTACTGTGTTAAAGTTGAATCTAGAAAGTGTGCACTAATAGCATCACTGTGTTAAAGTTGAATCTAGAAAGTATCCCCTAATACCGTCACTGTGCTAATATTGAATCTAGAAGGTATTCCCAACATCATTGAGTGTGCCCTGATAGCGTCACTGTTTTAAAGTTGAATCTAGAAAGTGTGCCCTAATAGCGTCACTGTGCCAATATTGAATCTATTAGGTATTCCCAACATCACTGAGTGTGCCCTAATAACGTCACTGTTTTAAAGTTGAATCTAGAAAGTGTGCCCTAAAAGCGTCACTGTGTTAAAGTTAAATCTAGAAAGTATGCCCTAATAGCGTCATTGTGCTAATATTGAATCTACAAGGTATTCCCAACATCATTGAGTATGCCCTAATAGCATCACTAGTTAAAGTTGCATCTAGAAAGTGTGACCTAATAACGTCACTGTGCTAATATTGAATCTAGAAAGTATGTCAAATTAGTGTCACTGTTAGAGTTGAATCTAGAAAGTGTGCCCTAATAGCGTCACTGTGCCAATATTGAATCTAGAATGTATTCCCAACATCACTGAGGGTGCCCTAATATCGTCACTGTGTTAAAGTTGAATCTAGAAAGTGTGCCCTAATAGCGTCACTGTGTTAAAGTTGAATCTAGAAAGTATGCCCTAAGAGCGTCATTGTGCTAATATTGAATCTAGAAGGTATTCCCAACATCATTGAGTGTGCCTAATAGCATCACTGTGTTAAAGTTGCATCTAGAAAGTGTGCCCTAATAGCGTCACTGTGCTAATATTGAATCTAGAAAGTATGTCCTAATGGCGTCACTGTGTTACAGTTGAATTTAGAAATGATGCCCTAATAGCATCACCGTGTTAAAGGTGCATCTAGAAAGTGTGCCCTAATAGCGTCACTGTGCTAATATTGAATCCAGAAAATATGCTCTAATAGCATCACTGTGTTAGAGTTGAATCTAGAAAGTGTGCCCTAATAGCGTCACTGGGCTAATCGTGAATCTAGAAGGTATTCCCAACATCATTGAGTGTGCCCTAATAGTGTTACTGTGTTAAAGTTGAATCTAGCAAGTGTGCCCTAATAGCACCAAAGTGCTAATATTGAATCTATAAGGTATTCCAAACATCATTGAGTGTGCCCTAATAGCTTCACTGTGTTAAAGTTGAACTTAGAAGTATGCCCAAATAGCGTCACTGTATTAGAGTTGTATTAAGATGGTATTCCCAACATCATTGAGTGTGCCCTAATAGCGTCACTGTGTTAAAGTTGAATCTAGCAAGTGTGCCCTAATAGCACCAAAGTGCTAATATTGAATCTATAAGGTATTCCAAACATCATTGAGTGTGCCCTAATAGCGTCAATGTGTTAAAGCTGAATCTAGAAAGTGTGCCCTAATAGCGTAACTGTGTTAATGTTGAATCTACAGAGTGTGCCCTATTAGCATCACTTTGTTCAAGTTGAACGTAGAAAATGTGCCTAATAGCAATACTGTGCTAAACCTGAACTTAGAAAGCGTGCCCTAATATCGTCACTGTATTAGAGTTGTATTAAGATGGTATTCCCAACATCATTGAGTGTGCCCTAATAGTGTCACTGTGTTAAAGTTGAATCTAGAAAGTGTGCACTAATAGCATCACTGTGTTAAAGTTGAATCTAGAAAGTATCCCCTAATACCGTCACTGTGCTAATATTGAATCTAGAAGGTATTCCCAACATCATTGAGTGTGCCGTAATAGCGTCACTGTGTTAAAGTTGAATCTAGAAAGTGTGCCCTAATAGCGTCACTGTGCCAATATTGAATCTATTAGGTATTCCCAACATCACTGAGTGTGCCCTAATAACGTCACTGTTTTAAAGTTGAATCTAGAAAGTGTGCCCTAAAAGCGTCACTGTGTTAAAGTTAAATCTAGAAAGTATGCCCTAATAGCGTCACTGTGTTAAAGTTGCATCTAGTAAGTGTGCCCTAATAGCGTCACTGTGCTAATATTGAATCCAGAAAGTATGCCCTAATTGCATCACTGTGTTAGAATTGAATCTAAAAAGTGTGCCCTAATAGCGTCGCTGGGCTAATATTGAATCTAGAAGGTATTCCCAACATCATTGGGTGTGCCCTAATAGTGTCACTGTGTTAAAGCTGAATCTAGCAAGTGTGCCCTAATTGCACCATTGTGCTAATATTGAATCTATAAGGAATTCCAAACATCGTTGAGTGTACCCTAATAACGTCACTGTGTTAAAGCTGAATCTAGAAAGTGTGCCCTAATAGCGTAACTGTGCTAATATTGAATCTAGAACGTATTCCCAATTTCATTGAGTGTGCCGTAATAGCGTCACTGTGTTAAAGTTGAATCTAGAAAGTGTGCCCTAATAGCGTCACTGTGATAATATTGAATCCAGAAAGTATACCCTAATAGCATCACTGTGTTAGAGTTGAATTTAGAAAGTGTGCTCTAATAGCGTTACTGTGCTAATATTGAATAAGGAACGTATTCCCATCATCATTGAGTGTGCCCTAATTGCATCACTGTGTTAAAGTTGCATACTGAAAGTTTGCCCTAATAGTGTCACTGTGCTAATATTGAATCTAGAAGGTATTCCCAACATCATTGAGTGTGCCCTAATAGCATCACTGTGTTAAAGTTGAATCTAGAAAGTATGTTCTAATAGCATCACTGTGCTAATATTGAATCTAGAAGGTATTCCCAACATCATTGAGTGTGTCCTAATAGCGTCACTGTGTTAAAGTTGAATCTAGAAAGTGTGCCCTAATAGCATCAATGTGCCAATATTGAATCTAGAAGGTATTCCCAACTTCACTGAGTGTGCCCTAACAGCGTCACTGTGTTAAAGTTGAATATAGAAAGTGTGCCTTGATAGCGTCACTGTGTTAATGTTAAATATAGAAAGGATGCCCTAATAGTGTCACTGTGCTAATATTGAATCTAGAAGGTATTCCCAACATCATTGAGTGTGCCCTAATAGTGTCACTGTGTTAAAGTTGAATATAGAAAGTATTCCCTAATAGCGTCACTGTGTTAAAGTTGAATCTAGAAAGTATGTCCTAATAGCGTCACTGTGCTAATATTGAATGTAGACGGTATTCCCAACATCATTGAGTGTGCCCTAATAGCGTCGCTGTGTTAGAGTTGAATTTAGAATGTATGCCCTAATAGCGTCACTGTGTTAAAGTTGAATCTAGAAAGTATGCCCTAATAGCGTTACTGTGCTAATATTCAATCTAGAAGGCATTCCCAACATCATTGAGGGTGCCCTAATAGCGTTACTGTGTTAAAATTGAACCTAGAAAGGTTGCCCTAATAGCATCTCTGTGTTAAAGTTGAATCTAGAAAGTATGCCCTAATAGCGTCATTGTGCTAATATTGAATCTAGAAGGTATTCCCAACATCATTGAGTGTGCCCTAATTGCGTCACTGTGTTAAAGTTGAATCTAGAAAGTGTGCACTAATAGCATCACTGTGTTAAAGTTGAATCTAGAAAGTATCCCCTAATACCGTCACTGTGCTAATATTGAATCTAGAAGGTATTCCCAACATCATTGAGTGTGCCCTAATAGCGTCACTGTGTTAAAGTTGAATCTAGAAAGTGTGCCCTAAGAGCGCCACTGTGCCAATATTGAATCTATTAGGTATTCCCAACATCACTGAGTGTGCCCTAATAACGTCACTGTTTTAAAGTTGAATCTAGAAAGTGTGCCCTAAAAGCGTCACTGTGTTAAAGTTAAATCTAGAAAGTATGCCCTAATAGCGTCATTGTGCTAATATTGAGTCTACAAGGTATTCCCAACATCATTGAGTATGCCCTAATAGCATCACTAGTTAAAGTTGCATCTAGAAAGTGTGCCCTAATAGTGTCACTGTGCTCATATTGAATCTAGAAAGTATGTCAAATTAGCGTCACTGTTAGGGTTGAATCTAGAAAGTATGCCCTAATAGCATCACTGTGTTAAAGTTGAATCTAGAAAGTATGTTCTAATAGCATCACTGTGCTAATATTGAATCCAGAAAGTATGCCCTAATTGCATCACTGTGTTAGAGTTGAATCTAAAAAGTGTGCACTAATAGCGTCACTGGGCTAATATTGAATCTAGAAGGTATTCCCAACATCATTGAGTGTGCCCTAATAGTGTCACTGTGTTAAAGTTGAATCTAGCAAGTGTGCCCTAATTGCACCATTGTGCTAATATTGAATCTATAAGGAATTCCAAACATCGTTGAGTGTACCCTAATAGCGTCACTGTGTTAAAGCTGAATCTAGAAAGTGTGCCCTAATAGCGTAACTCTGCTAATATTGAATCTAGAAGGTATTCCCAATTTCATTGAGTGTGCTGTAATAGCGTCACTGTGTTAAAGTTGAATCTAGAAAGTGTGCCCTAATAGCGTCACTGTGATAATATTGAATCCAGAAAGTATACCCTAATAGCGTCACTGTGTTAGAGTTGAATTTAGAAAGTGTGCTCTAATAGCATTACTGTGCTAATATTGAATCTGGAACGTATTCCCATCATCATTGAGTGTGCCCTAATTGCATCACTGTGTTAAAGTTGCATACTGAAAGTTTGCCCTAATAGTGTCACTGTGCTAATATTGAATCTAGAAGGTATTCCCAACATCATTGAGTGTGCCCTAATAGCATCACTGTGTTAAAGTTGAATCTAGAAAGTATGTTCTAATAGCATCACTGTGCTAATATTGAATCTAGAAGGTATTCCCAACATCATTGAGTGTGTCCTAATAGCGTCACTGTGTTAAAGTTGAATCTAGAAAGTGTGCCCTAATAGCATCAATGTGCCAATATTGAATCTAGAAGGTATTCCCAACTTCACTGAGTGTGCCCTAATAGCGTCACTGTGTTAAAGTTGAATATAGAAAGTGTGCCTTGATAGCGTCACTGTGTTAATGTTGAATATAGAAAGGATGCCCTAATAGTGTCACTGTGCTAATATTGAATCTAGAAGGTATTCCCAACATCATTGAGTGTGCCCTAATAGTGTCACTGTGTTAAAGTTGAATATAGAAAGTATTCCCTAATAGCGTCACTGTGTTAAAGTTGAATCTAGAAAGTATGTCCTAATAGCGTCACTGTGCTAATATTGAATGTAGACGGTATTCCCAACATCATTGAGTGTGCCCTAATAGCGTCGCTGTGTTAGAGTTGAATTTAGAATATATGCCCTAATAGCGTCACTGTGTTAAAGTTGAATCTAGAAAGTATGCCCTAATAGCGTCACTGTGCTAATATTGAATCTAGAAGGCATTCCCAACATCATTGAGGGTGCCCTAATAGCATCACTGTGTTAATGTTGAATCTACAGAGTGTGCCCCATTAACACCACTGTGTTAAAGTTGAACTTAGAAGTATGCCCAAATAGCGTCACTGTATTAGAGTTGTATTAAGATGGTATTCCCAACATCATTGAGTGTGCCCTAATAGCGTTACTGTGTTAAAATTGAACCTAGAAAGTGTGCCCTAATAGCATCACTGTGTTAAAGTTGAATCTAGAAAGTATGCCCTAATAGCGTCACTGTGCTAATATTGAATCTAGAAGGTATTCCCAACATCATTGAGTGTGCCCTAATTGCGTCACTGTGTTAAAGTTGAATCTAGAAAGTGTGCACTAATAGCATCACTGTGTTAAAGTTGAATCTAGAAAGTATCCCCTAATACCGTCACTGTGCTAATATTAAATCTAGAAGGTATTCCCAACATCATTGAGTGTGCCCTAATAGCGTCACTGTGTTAAAGTTGAATCTAGAAAGTGTGCCCTAATAGCGCCACTGTGCCAATATTGAATCTATTAGGTATTCCCAACATCACTGAGTGTGCCCTAATAACGTCACTGTTTTAAAGTTGAATCTAGAAAGTGTGCCCTAAAAGCGTCACTGTGTTAAAGTTAAATCTAGAAAGTATGCCCTAATAGCGTCATTGTGCTAATATTGAGTCTACAAGGTATTCCCAACATCATTGAGTATGCCCTAATAGCATCACTAGTTAAAGTTGCATCTAGAAAGTGTGCCCTAATAGCGTCACTGTGCTAATATTGAATCTAGAAAGTATGTCAAATTAGCGTCACTGTTAGAGTTGAATCTAGAAAGTATGCCCTAATAGCATCACTGTGTTAAAGTTGCATCTAGTAAGTGTGCCCTAATAGCGTCACTGTGCTAATATTGAATCCAGAAAGTATGCCCTAATTGCATCACTGTGTTAGAGTTGAATCTAAAAAGTGTGCCCTAATAGCGTCACTATGCTAATATTGAATCTAGAAGGTATTCCCAACATCATTGAGTGTGCCCTAATAGTGTCACTGTGTTAAAGTTGAATCTAGCAAGTGTGCCCTAATTGCACCATTGTGCTAATATTGAATCTATAAGGTATTCCAAACATCATTGAGTGTGCCCTAATAGCGTCACTGTGTTAAAGCTGAATCTAGAAAGTGTGCCCTAATAGCGTAACTGTGCTAATATTGAATCTAGAAGGTATTCCCAATTTCATTGAGTGTGCCGTAATAGCGTCACTGTGTTAAAGTTGAATCTAGAAAGTGTGCCCTAATAGCGTCACTGTGATAATATTGAATCTGTAACGTATTCCCATCATCATTGAGTGTGCCCTAATAGCATCACTGTGTAAAAGTTGCATACTGAAAGTTTGCCCTAATAGTGTCAGTGTGCTAATATTGAATCTAGAAGGTATTCCCAACATCATTGAGTGTACCCTAATGGCATCACTGTGTTAAAGTTGAATCTAGAAAGTATGTTCTAATAGCATCACTGTGCTAATATTGAATCTAGAAGGTATTCCCAACATCATTGAGTGTCCTAATAGCGTCACTGTGTTAAAGTTGAATCTAGAAAGTGTGCCCTAATAGCATCAATGTGCCAATATTGAATCTAGAAGGTATTCCCAACTTCACTAAGTGTGCCCTAATAGCGTCACTGTGTAAAGTTGAATATAGAAAGTGTGCCCTGATAGCGTCACTGTGTTAAAGTTGAATATAGAAAGGATGCCCTAATAGTGTCACTGTGCTAATATTGAATCTAGAAGGTATTCCCAACATCATTGAGGGTGCCCTAATAGTGTCACTGTGTTAAAGTTGAATATTGAAAGTATTCCCTAATAGCGTCACTGTGTTAAAGTTGAATCTAGAAAGTATGTCCCAATAGCGTCACTGTGCTAATATTGAATGTACACGGTATTCCCAACATCATTGAGTGTTGCTGTGTTAGAGTTGAATTTAGAATGTATGCCCTAATAGCGTCACTGTGTTAAAGTTGAATCTAGAAAGTATGCCCTAATAGCGTCACTGTGCTAATATTGAATCCAGAAGGCATTCCCAACATCATTGAGGGTGCCCTAATAGCATCACTGTGTTAATGTGGAATCTACAGAGTGTGCCCCATTAACACCACTGTGTTAAAGTTGAACTTAGAAAATGAGCCTAATAGCATTGCTGTGTTAAAACTGAACTTAGAAAGCGTGCCCTAATAGCATAATTTTGCTAATGTTGAATATAGATGGTATTCCCAATATCATCGAGTGTGCCCCATTAGGGTCACTGTGTTAAAGTTGAACTTAGAAGTATGTCCAAATAGCGTCACTGTATTAGAGTTGTATTAAGATGGTATTCCCAACATCATTGAGTGTGCCCTAATAGCGTTACTGTGTTAAAATTGAACCTAGAAAGTGTGCCCTAATAGCGTCACTGGGCTAATAGTGAATCTAGAAGGTATTCCAAACATCATTGAAGGTGCCCTAATAGCATCACTATGTTAAAGTTGAATATAGAAAGTGTGCCCTAATAGCGTCATTGTGCTAAAATTGAATCTAGAAGGTATTCCCAACATCATTGTGTGTGCCCTAGTAGCATCACTGTGTTAAAGTTGCATCTAGAAAGTGTGCCCTAATAGCGTCACTGTGCTAATATTGAATCTAGAAAGTATGTTCTAATAGCATCACTGTGTTAAAGTTCAATCTAGAAAGTATGCCCTAATAGTGTCACTGTGCTAATATTGAATCTAGAAGGTATTCCCAACATCATTGAGTGTGCCCTAATTGTGTCACTGTGTTAAAGTTGAATCTAGAAAGTATTCCCTAATAGCATCACTGTGTTAAAGTTGAATCTAGAAAGTATGTCCTAATAGCGTCACTGTGCTAATATCGAATCTAGAAGGTAATCCCAACATCATTGAGTGTGCCCTAATAGCGTCACTGTGTTAGAGCTGAATCTAGAAAGTATGCCCTAATAGCGTCACTGTGTTAAAGATTAATCTAGAAAGTATGTCCTAATAGCGTCACTGTGCTAACATTGAATCTAGAAGGTATTCCCAACATCATTGAGGGTGCCCTAATAGCGTCACAGTGTTAAAGTTGAATCTAGAAATTGTGCCCTAATAGCGTCACTGTGATAATATTGAATCTAGAAGGTATTCCCAACATCATTGAGTATGCCCTAATCATGTCACTGTGTTAAAGTTGAATCTAGAAAGTGTGCCCTAATAGCGTCACTGTGTTAAAGTTGAATCTAGAAAGTGTGCACTAATAGCGTCACTGTGCCAATATTGAATCCAGAAGGTATTCCCAACATCACTGAGTGTGCCCTAATAGCGTCTCTGTGTTAAAGTTGAATCTAGAAAGTGTGCCCTAATACCGTCACTGTGCTAATATTGAATCTAGAAGGTATTCCCAACATCATTGAGTGTGCCCTAATAGCGTCACTGTGTTAAAGTTGAATCTAGAAAGTGTGCCCTAATAGCGCCACTGTGCCAATATTGAATCTATTAGGTATTCCCAACATCACTGAGTGTGCCCTAATAACGTCACTGTTTTAAAGTTGAATCTAGAAAGTGTGCCCTAAAAGCGTCACTGTGTTAAAGTTAAATCTAGAAAGTATGCCCTAATAGCGTCATTGTGCTAATATTGAGTCTACAAGGTATTCCCAACATCATTGAGTATGCCCTAATAGCATCACTAGTTAAAGTTGCATCTAGAAAGTGTGCCCTAATAGCGTCACTGTGCTAATATTGAATCTAGAAAGTATGTCAAATTAGTGTCACTGTTAGAGTTGAATCTAGAAAGTGTGCCCTAATAGCGTCACTGTGCCAATATTGAATCTAGAATGTATTCCCAACATCACTGAGGGTGCCCTAATATCGTCACTGTGTTAAAGTTGAATCTAGAAAGTGTGCCCTAATAGCGTCACTGTGTTAAAGTTGAATCTAGAAAGTATGCCCTAAGAGCGTCATTGTGCTAATATTGAATCTAGAAGGTATTCCCAACATCATTGAGTGTGCCTAATAGCATCACTGTGTTAAAGTTGCATCTAGAAAGTGTGCCCTAATAGCGTCACTGTGCTAATATTGAATCTAGAAAGTATGTCCTAATGGCGTCACTGTGTTACAGTTGAATTTAGAAATGATGCCCTAATAGCATCACCGTGTTAAAGGTGCATCTAGAAAGTGTGCCCTAATAGCGTCACTGTGCTAATATTGAATCCAGAAAGTATGCTCTAATAGCATCACTGTGTTAGAGTTGAATCTAGAAAGTGTGCCCTAATAGCGTCACTGGGCTAATCGTGAATCTAGAAGGTATTCCCAACATCATTGAGTGTGCCCTAATAGTGTTACTGTGTTAAAGTTGAATCTAGCAAGTGTGCCCTAATAGCACCAAAGTGCTAATATTGAATCTATAAGGTATTCCAAACATCATTGAGTGTGCCCTAATAGCTTCACTGTGTTAAAGTTGAACTTAGAAGTATGCCCAAATAGCGTCACTGTATTAGAGTTGTATTAAGATGGTATTCCCAACATCATTGAGTGTGCCCTAATAGCGTCACTGTGTTAAAGTTGAATCTAGCAAGTGTGCCCTAATAGCACCAAAGTGCTAATATTGAATCTATAAGGTATTCCAAACATCATTGAGTGTGCCCTAATAGCGTCAATGTGTTAAAGCTGAATCTAGAAAGTGTGCCCTAATAGCGTAACTGTGTTAATGTTGAATCTACAGAGTGTGCCCTATTAGCATCACTTTGTTCAAGTTGAACGTAGAAAATGTGCCTAATAGCAATACTGTGTTAAACCTGAACTTAGAAAGCGTGCCCTAATATCGTCACTGTATTAGAGTTGTATTAAGATGGTATTCCCAACATCATTGAGTGTGCCCTAATAGTGTCACTGTGTTAAAGTTGAATCTAGAAAGTGTGCACTAATAGCATCACTGTGTTAAAGTTGAATCTAGAAAGTATCCCCTAATACCGTCACTGTGCTAATATTGAATCTAGAAGGTATTCCCAACATCATTGAGTGTGCCCTAATAGCGTCACTGTGTTAAAGTTGAATCTAGAAAGTGTGCCCTAATAGCGTCACTGTGCCAATATTGAATCTATTAGGTATTCCCAACATCACTGAGTGTGCCCTTATAACGTCACTGTTTTAAAGTTGAATCTAGAAAGTGTGCCCTAAAAGCGTCACTGTGTTAAAGTTAAATCTAGAAAGTATGCCCTAATAGCGTCATTGTGCTAATATTGAATCTACAAGGTATTCCCAACATCATTGAGTATGCCCTAATAGCATCACTAGTTAAAGTTGCATCTAGAAAGTGTGTCCTAATAACGTCACTGTGCTAATATTGAATCTAGAAAGTATGTCAAATTAGTGTCACTGTTAGAGTTGAATCTAGAAAGTATGCCCTAATAGCATCACTGTGTTAAAGTTGCATCTAGTAAGTGTGCCCTAATAGCGTCACTGTGCTAATATTGAATCCAGAAAGTATGCCCTAATTGCATCACTGTGTTAGAATTGAATCTAAAAAGTGTGCCCTAATAGCGTCGCTGGGCTAATATTGAATCTAGAAGGTATTCCCAACATCATTGAGTGTGCCCTAATAGTGTCACTGTGTTAAAGTTGAATCTAGCAAGTGTGCCCTAATTGCACCATTGTGCTAATATTGAATCTATAAGGAATTCCAAACATCGTTGAGTGTACCCTAATAGCGTCACTGTGTTAAAGCTGAATCTAGAAAGTGTGCCCTAATAGCGTAACTGTGCTAATATTGAATCTAGAACGTATTCCCAATTTCATTGAGTGTGCCGTAATAGCGTCACTGTGTTAAAGTTGAATCTAGAAAGTGTGCCCTAATAGCGTCACTGTGATAATATTGAATCCAGAAAGTATACCCTAATAGCATCACTGTGTTAGAGTTGAATTTAGAAAGTGTGCTCTAATAGCGTTACTGTGCTAATATTGAATCTGGAACGTATTCCCATCATCATTGAGTGTGCCCTAATTGCATCACTGTGTTAAAGTTGCATACTGAAAGTTTGCCCTAATAGAGTCACTGTGCTAATATTGAATCTAGAAGGTATTCCCAACATCATTGAGTGTGCCCTAATAGCATCACTGTGTTAAAGTTGAATCTAGAAAGTATGTTCTAATAGCATCACTGTGCTAATATTGAATCTAGAAGGTATTCCCAACATCATTGAGTGTGTCCTAATAGCGTCACTGTGTTAAAGTTGAATCTAGAAAGTGTGCCCTAATAGCATCAATGTGCCAATATTGAATCTAGAAGGTATTCCCAACTTCACTGAGTGTGCCCTAACAGCGTCACTGTGTTAAAGTTGAATATAGAAAGTGTGCCTTGATAGCGTCACTGTGTTAATGTTAAATATAAAAAGGATGCCCTAATAGTGTCACTGTGCTAATATTGAATCTAGAAGGTATTCCCAACATCATTGAGTGTGCCCTAATAGTGTCACTGTGTTAAAGTTGAATATAGAAAGTATTCCCTAATAGCGTCACTGTGTTAAAGTTGAATCTAGAAAGTATGTCCTAATAGCGTCACTGTGCTAATATTGAATGTAGACGGTATTCCCAACATCATTGAGTGTGCCCTAATAGCGTCGCTGTGTTAGAGTTGAATTTAGAATGTATGCCCTAATAGCGTCACTGTGTTAAAGTTGAATCTAGAAAGTATGCCCTAATAGCGTTACTGTGCTAATATTCAATCTAGAAGGCATTCCCAACATCATTGAGGGTGCCCTAATAGCATCACTGTGTTAATGTTGAATCTACAGAGTGTGCCCCATTAACACCACTGTGTTAAAGTTGAACTTAGAAGTATGCCCAAATAGCGTCACTGTATTAGAGTTGTATTAAGATGGTATTCCCAACATCATTGAGTGTGCCCTAATAGCGTTACTGTGTTAAAATTGAACCTAGAAAGTGTGCCCTAATAGCATCTCTGTGTTAAAGTTGAATCTAGAAAGTATGCCCTAATAGCGTCATTGTGCTAATATTGAATCTAGAAGGTATTCCCAACATCATTGAGTGTGCCCTAATTGCGTCACTGTGTTAAAGTTGAATCTAGAAAGTGTGCACTAATAGCATCACTGTGTTAAAGTTGAATCTAGAAAGTATCCCCTAATACCGTCACTGTGCTAATATTGAATCTAGAAGGTATTCCCAACATCATTGAGTGTGCCCTAATAGCGTCACTGTGTTAAAGTTGAATCTAGAAAGTGTGCCCTAAGAGCGCCACTGTGCCAATATTGAATCTATTAGGTATTCCCAACATCACTGAGTGTGCCCTAATAACGTCACTGTTTTAAAGTTGAATCTAGAAAGTGTGCCCTAAAAGCGTCACTGTGCTAAAGTTAAATCTAGAAAGTATGCCCTAATAGCGTCATTGTGCTAATATTGAGTCTACAAGGTATTCCCAACATCATTGAGTATGCCCTAATAGCATCACTAGTTAAAGTTGCATCTAGAAAGTGTGCCCTAATAGTGTCACTGTGCTCATATTGAATCTAGAAAGTATGTCAAATTAGCGTCACTGTTAGAGTTGAATCTAGAAAGTATGCCCTAATAGCATCACTGTGTTAAAGTTGAATCTAGAAAGTATGTTCTAATAGCATCACTGTGCTAATATTGAATCCATAAAGTATGCCCTAATTGCATCACTGTGTTAGAGTTGAATCTAAAAAGTGTGCCCTAATAGCGTCACTGGGCTAATATTGAATCTAGAAGGTATTCCCAACATCATTGAGTGTGCCCTAATAGTGTCACTGTGTTAAAGTTGAATCTAGCAAGTGTGCCCTAATTGCACCATTGTGCTAATATTGAATCTATAAGGAATTCCAAACATCGTTGAGTGTACCCTAATAGCGTCACTGTGTTAAAGCTGAATCTAGAAAGTGTGCCCTAATAGCGTAACTCTGCTAATATTGAATCTAGAAGGTATTCCCAATTTCATTGAGTGTGCTGTAATAGCGTCACTGTGTTAAAGTTGAATCTAGAAAGTGTGCCCTAATAGCGTCACTGTGATAATATTGAATCCAGAAAGTATACCCTAATAGCGTCACTGTGTTAGAGTTGAATTTAGAAAGTGTGCTCTAATAGCATTACTGTGCTAATATTGAATCTGGAACGTATTCCCATCATCATTGAGTGTGCCCTAATTGCATCACTGTGTTAAAGTTGCATACTGAAAGTTTGCCCTAATAGTGTCACTGTGCTAATATTGAATCTAGAAGGTATTCCCAACATCATTGAGTGTGCCCAAATAGCATCACTGTGTTAAAGTTGAATCTAGAAAGTATGTTCTAATAGCATCACTGTGCTAATATTGAATCTAGAAGGTATTCCCAACATCATTGAGTGTGTCCTAATAGCGTCACTGTGTTAAAGTTGAATCTAGAAAGTGTGCCCTAATAGCATCAATGTGCCAATATTGAATCTAGAAGGTATTCCCAACTTCACTGAGTGTGCCCTAATAGCGTCACTGTGTTAAAGTTGAATATAGAAAGTGTGCCTTGATAGCGTCACTGTGTTAATGTTGAATATAGAAAGGATGCCCTAATAGTGTCACTGTGCTAATATTGAATCTAGAAGGTATTCCCAACATCATTGAGTGTGCCCTAATAGTGTCACTGTGTTAAAGTTGAATATAGAAAGTATTCCCTAATAGCGTCACTGTGTTAAAGTTGAATCTAGAAAGTATGTCCTAATAGCGTCACTGTGCTAATATTGAATGTAGACGGTATTCCCAACATCATTGAGTGTGCCCTAATAGCGTCGCTGTGTTAGAGTTGAATTTAGAATGTATGCCCTAATAGCGTCACTGTGTTAAAGTTGAATCTAGAAAGTATGCCCTAATAGCGTCACTGTGCTAATATTGAATCTAGAAGGCATTCCCAACATCATTGAGGGTGCCCTAATAGCATCACTGTGTTAATGTTGAATCTACAGAGTGTGCCCCATTAACACCACTGTGTTAAAGTTGAACTTAGAAGTATGCCCAAATAGCGTCACTGTATTAGAGTTGTATTAAGATGGTATTCCCAACATCATTGAGTGTGCCCTAATAGCGTTACTGTGTTAAAATTGAACCTAGAAAGTGTGCCCTAATAGCATCACTGTGTTAAAGTTGAATCTAGAAAGTATGCCCTAATAGCGTCACTGTGCTAATATTGAATCTAGAAGGTATTCCCAACATCATTGAGTGTGCCCTAATTGCGTCACTGTGTTAAAGTTGAATCTAGAAAGTGTGCACTACTAGCATCACTGTGTTAAAGTTGAATCTAGAAAGTATCCCCTAATACCGTCACTGTGCTAATATTAAATCTAGAAGGTATTCCCAACATCATTGAGTGTGCCCTAATAGCGTCACTGTGTTAAAGTTGAATCTAGAAAGTGTGCCCTAATAGCGCCACTGTGCCAATATTGAATCTATTAGGTATTCCCAACATCACTGAGTGTGCCCTAATAACGTCACTGTTTTAAAGTTGAATCTAGAAAGTGTGCCCTAAAAGCGTCACTGTGTTAAAGTTAAATCTAGAAAGTATGCCCTAATAGCGTCATTGTGCTAATATTGAGTCTACAAGGTATTCCCAACATCATTGAGTATGCCCTAATAGCATCACTAGTTAAAGTTGCATCTAGAAAGTGTGCCCTAATAGCGTCACTGTGCTAATATTGAATCTAGAAAGTATGTCAAATTAGCGTCACTGTTAGAGTTGAATCTAGAAAGTATGCCCTAATAGCATCACTGTGTTAAAGTTGCATCTAGTAAGTGTGCCCTAATAGCGTCACTGTGCTAATATTGAATCCAGAAAGTATGCCCTAATTGCATCACTGTGTTAGAGTTGAATCTAAAAAGTGTGCCCTAATAGCGTCACTATGCTAATATTGAATCTAGAAGGTATTCCCAACATCATTGAGTGTGCCCTAATAGTGTCACTGTGTTAAAGTTGAATCTAGCAAGTGTGCCCTAATTGCACCATTGTGCTAATATTGAATCTATAAGGTATTCCAAACATCATTGAGTGTGCCCTAATAGCGTCACTGTGTTAAAGCTGAATCTAGAAAGTGTGCCCTAATAGCGTAACTGTGCTAATATTGAATCTAGAAGGTATTCCCAACATCATTGAGTGTACCCTAATAGCATCACTGTGTTAAAGTTGAATCTAGAAAGTATGTTCTAATAGCATCACTGTGCTAATATTGAATCTAGAAGGTATTCCCAACATCATTGAGTGTCCTAATAGCGTCACTGTGTTAAAGTTGAATCTAGAAAGTGTGCCCTAATAGCATCAATGTGCCAATATTGAATCTAGAAGGTATTCCCAACTTCACTAAGTGTGCCCTAATAGCGTCACTGTGTAAAGTTGAATATTGAAAGTGTGCCCTGATAGCGTCACTGTGTTAAAGTTGAATATAGAAAGGATGCCCTAATAGTGTCACTGTGCTAATATTGAATCTAGAAGGTATTCCCAACATCATTGAGGGTGCCCTAATAGTGTCACTGTGTTAAAGTTGAATATTGAAAGTATTCCCTAATAGCGTCACTGTGTTAAAGTTGAATCTAGAAAGTATGTCCCAATAGCGTCACTGTGCTAATATTGAATGTACACGGTATTCCCAACATCATTGAGTGTTGCTGTGTTAGAGTTGAATTTAGAATCTATGCCCTAATAGCGTCACTGTGTTAAAGTTGAATCTAGAAAGTATGCCCTAATAGCGTCACTGTGCTAATATTGAATCTAGAAGGCATTCCCAACATCATTGAGGGTGCCCTAATAGCATCACTGTGTTAATGTGGAATCTACAGAGTGTGCCCCATTAACACCACTGTGTTAAAGTTGAACTTAGAAAATGAGCCTAATAGCATTGCTGTGTTAAAACTGAACTTAGAAAGCGTGCCCTAATAGCATAATTTTGCTAATGTTGAATCTAGATGGTATTCCCAATATCATCGAGTGTGCCCCATTAGGGTCACTGTGTTAAAGTTGAACTTAGAAGTATGTCCAAATAGCGTCACTGTATTAGAGTTGTATTAAGATGGTATTCCCAACATCATTGAGTGTGCCCTAATAGCGTTACTGTGTTAAAATTGAACCTAGAAAGTGTGCCCTAATAGCGTCACTGGGCTAATAGTGAATCTAGAAGGTATTCCAAACATCATTGAGGGTGCCCTAATAGCATCACTATGTTAAAGTTGAATATAGAAAGTGTGCCCTAATAGCGTCATTGTGCTAAAATTGAATCTAGAAGGTATTCCCAACATCATTGTGTGTGCCCTAGTAGCATCACTGTGTTAAAGTTGCATCTAGAAAGTGTGCCCTAATAGTGTCACTGTGCTAATATTGAATCTAGAAAGTATGTTCTAATAGCATCACTGTGTTAAAGTTCAATCGAGAAAGTATGCCCTAATAGTGTCACTGTGCTAATATTGAATCTAGAAGGTATTCCCAACATCATTGAGTGTGCCCTAATTGTGTCACTGTGTTAAAGTTGAATCTAGAAAGTATTCCCTAATAGCATCACTGTGTTAAAGTTGAATCTAGAAAGTATGTCCTAATAGCGTCACTGTGCTAATATCGAATCTAGAAGGTAATCCCAACATCATTGAGTGTGCCCTAATAGCGTCACTGTGTTAGAGCTGAATCTAGAAAGTATGCACTAATAGCGTCACTGTGTTAAAGATGAATCTAGAAAGTATGTCCTAATAGCGTCACTGTGCTAACATTGAATCTAGAAGGTATTCCCAACATCATTGAGGGTGCCCTAATAGCGTCACAGTGTTAAAGTTGAATCTAGAAATTGTGCCCTAATAGCGTCACTGTGATAATATTGAATCTAGAAGGTATTCCCAACATCATTGAGTATGCCCTAATCATGTCACTGTGTTAAAGTTGAATCTAGAAAGTGTGCCCTAATAGCGTCACTGTGTTAAAGTTGAATCTAGAAAGTGTGCACTAATAGCGTCACTGTGCCAATATTGAATCCAGAAGGTATTCCCAACATCACTGAGTGTGCCCTAATAGCGTCTCTGTGTTAAAGTTGAATCTAGAAAGTGTGCCCTAATAGCGTCACTGTGATAATATTGAATCTAGAAGGTATTCCCAACATCATTGAGTGTGCCCTAATCGTGTCACTGTGTTAAAGTTGAATCTAGAAAGTGTGCACTAATAGCATCACTGTGTTAAAGTTGAATCTAGAAAGTATCCCCTAATACCGTCACTGTGCTAATATTGAATCTAGAAGGTATTCCCAACATCATTGAGTGTGCCCTAATAGCGTCACTGTGTTAAAGTTGAATCTAGAAAGTGTGCCCTAATAGCGCCACTGTGCCAATATTGAATCTATTAGGTATTCCCAACATCACTGAGTGTGCCCTAATAACGTCACTGTTTTAAAGTTGAATCTAGAAAGTGTGCCCTAAAAGCGTCACTGTGTTAAAGTTAAATCTAGAAAGTATGCCCTAATAGCGTCATTGTGCTAATATTGAGTCTACAAGGTATTCCCAACATCATTGAGTATGCCCTAATAGCATCACTAGTTAAAGTTGCATCTAGAAAGTGTGCCCTAATAGCGTCACTGTGCTAATATTGAATCTAGAAAGTATGTCAAATTAGCGTCACTATTAGAGTTGAATCTAGAAAGTATGCCCTAATAGCATCACTGTGTTAAAGTTGCATCTAGTAAGTGTGCCCTAATAGCGTCACTGTGCTAATATTGAATCCAGAAAGTATGCCCTAATTGCATCACTGTGTTAGAGTTGAATCTAAAAAGTGTGCCCTAATAGCGTCACTATGCTAATATTGAATCTAGAAGGTATTCCCAACATCATTGAGTGTGCCCTAATAGTGTCACTGTGTTAAAGTTGAATCTAGCAAGTGTGCCCTAATTGCACCATTGTGCTAATATTGAATCTATAAGGTATTCCAAACATCATTGAGTGTGCCCTAATAGCGTCACTGTGTTAAAGCTGAATCTAGAAAGTGTGCCCTAATAGCGTAACTGTGCTAATATTGAATCTAGAAGGTATTCCCAATTTCATTGAGTGTGTCGTAATAGCGTCACTGTGTTAAAGTTGAATCTAGAAAGTGTGCCCTAATAGCGTCACTGTGATAATATTGAATCCAGAAAGTATACCCTAATAGCATCACTGTGTTAGAATTGAATTTAGAAAGTGTGCCCTAATAGCGTTACTGTGCTAATATTGAATCTGTAACGTATTCCCATCATCATTGAGTGTGCCCTAATAGCATCACTGTGTAAAAGTTGCATACTGAAAGTTTGCCCTAATAGTGTCAGTGTGCTAATATTGAATCTAGAAGGTATTCCCAACATCATTGAGTGTACCCTAATAGCATCACTGTGTTAAAGTTGAATCTAGACAGTATGTTCTAATAGCATCACTGTGCTAATATTGAATCTAGAAGGTATTCCCAACATCATTGAGTGTGTCCTAATAGCGTCACTGTGTTAAAGTTGAATCTAGAAAGTGTGCCCTAATAGCATCAATGTGCCAATATTGAATCTAGAAGGTATTCCCAACTTCACTAAGTGTGCCCTAATAGCGTCACTGTGTAAAGTTGAATATAGAAAGTGTGCCCTGATAGCGTCACTGTGTTAAAGTTGAATATAGAAAGGATGCCCTAATAGTGTCACTGTGCTAATATTGAATCTAGAAGGTATTCCCAACATCATTGAGGATGCCCTAATAGTGTCACTTTGTTAAAGTTGAATATTGAAAGTATTCCCTAATAGCGTCACTGTGTTAAAGTTGAATCTAAAAAGTATGTCCCAATAGCGTCACTGTGCTAATATTGAATGTACACGGTATTCCCAACATCATTGAGTGTTGCTGTGTTAGAGTTGAATTTAGAATGTATGCCCTAATAGCGTCACTGTGTTAAAGTTGAATCTAGAAAGTATGCCCTAATAGCGTCACTGTGCTAATATTGAATCTAGAAGGCATTCCCAACATCATTGAGGGTGCCCTAATAGCATCACTGTGTTAATGTTGAATCTACAGAGTGTGCCCCATTAACACCACTGTGTTAAAGTTGAACTTAGAAAATGAGCCTAATAGCATTGCTGTGTTAAAACTGAACTTAGAAAGTGTGCCCTAATAGCATAATTTTGCTAATGTTGAATCTAGATGGTATTCCCAATATCATCGAGTGTGCCCCATTAGGGTCACTATGTTAAAGTTGAACTTAGAAGTATGTCCAAATAGCGTCACTGTATTAGAGTTGTATTAAGATGGTATTCCCAACATCATTGAGTGTGCCCTTATAGCGTTACTGTGTTAAAATTGAACCTAGAAAGTGTGCCCTAATAGCGTCACTGGGCTAATAGTGAATCTAGAAGGTATTCCAAACATCATTGAGGGTGCCCTAATAGCATCACTATGTTAAAGTTGAATATAGAAAGTGTGCCCTAATAGCGTCATTGTGCTAAAATTGAATCTAGAAGGTATTCCCAACATCATTGTGTGTGCCCTAGTAGCATCACTGTGTTAAAGTTGCATCTAGAAAGTGTGCCCTAATAGCGTCACTGTGCTAATATTGAATCTAGAAAGTATGTTCTAATAGCATCACTGTGTTAAAGTTCAATCTAGAAAGTATGCCCTAATAGTGTCACTGTGCTAATATTGAATCTAGAAGGTATTCCCAACATCATTGAGTGTGCCCTAATTGCGTCACTGTGTTAAAGTTGAATCTAGAAAGTATTCCCTAATAGCATCACTGTGTTAAAGTTGAATCTAGAAAGTATGTCCTAATAGCGTCACTGTGCTAATATCGAATCTAGAAGGTAATCCCAACATCATTGAGTGTGCCCTAATAGCGTCACTGTGTTAGAGCTGAATCTAGAAAGTATGCCCTAATAGCGTCACTGTGTTAAAGATGAATCTAGAAAGTATGTCCTAATAGCATCACTGTGTAAAGTTCAATCTAGAAAGTATGCCCTAATAGTGTCACTGTGCTAATATTGAATCTAGAAGGTATTCCCAACATCATTGAGTGTGCCCTAATTGCGTCACTGTGTTAAAGTTGAATCTAGAAAGTATTCCCTAATAGCATCACTGTGTTAAAGTTGAATCTAGAAAGTATGTCCTAATAGCGTCACTGTGCTAATATCGAATCTAGAAGGTAATCCCAACATCATTGAGTGTGCCCTAATAGCGTCACTGTGTTAGAGCTGAATCTAGAAAGTGTGCCCTAATAGCGTCACTGTGCTAATATTGAATCTAGAAAGTATGTTCTAATAGCATCACTGTGTTAAAGTTCAATCTAGAAAGTATGCCCTAATAGTGTCACTGTGCTAATATTGAATCTAGAAGGTATTCCCAACATCATTGAGTGTGCCCTAATTGCGTCACTGTGTTAAAGTTGAATCTAGAAAGTATTCCCTAATAGCATCACTGTGTTAAAGTTGAATCTAGAAAGTATGTCCTAATAGCGTCACTGTGCTAATATCGAATCTAGAAGGTAATCCCAACATCATTGAGTGTGCCCTAATAGCGTCACTGTGTTAGAGCTGAATCTAGAAAGTATGCCCTAATAGCGTCACTGTGTTAAAGATGAATCTAGAAAGTATGTCCTAATAGCGTCACTGTGCTAACATTGAATCTAGAAGGTATTCCCAACATCATTGAGGGTGCCCTAATAGCGTCACAGTGTTAAAGTTGAATCTAGAAATTGTGCCCTAATAGCGTCACTGTGATAATATTGAATCTAGAAGGTATTCCCAACATCATTGAGTATGCCCTAATCATGTCACTGTGTTAAAGTTGAATCTAGAAAGTGTGCCCTAATAGCGTCACTGTGTTAAAGTTGAATCTAGAAAGTGTGCACTAATAGCGTCACTGTGCCAATATTGAATCCAGAAGGTATTCCCAACATCACTGAGTGTGCCCTAATAGCGTCTCTGTGTTAAAGTTGAATCTAGAAAGTGTGCCCTAATAGCGTCACTGTGATAATATTGAATCTAGAAGGTATTCCCAACATCATTGAGTGTGCCCTAATCGTGTCACTGTGTTAAAGTTGAATCTAGAAAGTGTGCCCTAATAGCGTCACTCTGCCAATATTGAATCTAGAAGGGATTCCCAACATCACCGAGTGTGCCCTAATAGCATCACTGTGTTAAAGTTGCATCCTGAAAGTGTGCCCTAATAGTATCACTGTGCTAATATTGAATCTAGAAGGTATTCCCAACATCATTGAATGTGCCTTAATAGCGTGACTGTGTTAAAGTTGAATCTAGAAAGTGTGCACTAATAGCGTCACTGTGTTAAAGTTGAATCTAGAAAGTATGTTCTAATAGCGTCACTGTGCTAATATTGAATCTAGAAGGTATTCCCAACATCATTGAGTGTGTCCTAATAGCATCAGTGTGTTAAAGTTGAATCTAGAAAGTGTGCCCTAATAGCATCAATGTGCCAATATTGAATCTTGAAGGTATTCCCAACTTCACTGAGTGTGCCCTAATAGCGTCACTGTGTTAAAGTTGAATATAGAAAGTGTGCCCTAATAGTGTCACTGTGCTAATATTGCATCTAGAAGGTATTCCCAAAATCATTGAGTGTGCCCTTATAGTGTCACTGTGTTAAAGTTGAATCTAGAAAGTATTCCCTAATAGCGTCACTGTGTTAAAGTTGAATCTAGAAAGTATGTTCTAATAGCGTCACTGTGCTAATATTGAATCTAGAAGGTATTCCCAACATCATTGAGTGTGCCCTAATAGAGTCACTGTGTTAAAGTTGAATCTAGAAAATGTGCCCTAATAGCGTCACTGTGATAATATTGAATCTGGAAGGTATTCCAAACATCATTAAGTGTGCCCTAATAGCGTCACTGTGTTAAACTTGAATCTAGAAAGTGTGCCCTAGTAGCGTCACTGTGCTAATATTGAATCTAGAAGGTATTCCCAACATCATTGAGTGTGCCCTAATAGAGTCACTGTGTTAAAGTTGAATCTAAAAAGTGTGCCCTAATAACGTCACTGTGATAATATTGAATCTAGAAGGTATTCCCAACATCATTGAGCATGCCCTAATACCGTCACTGTGTTAAAGTTGAATCTAGAAAGTGTGCCCTAATAGCGTCAATGTGCCAATATTGAATCTAGAGGTATTCCCAACATCACTGAGTGTGCCCTAATAGCGTCTCTGTGTAAAAGTTAAATCTAGAAAGTGTGCCCTAATAGCATCCATGTGCCAATATTGAATCTTAAAGGTATTCCCAACTTCACTGAGTGTGCCCTAATAGCGTCACTGTGTTAAAGTTGAATATAGAAAGTGTGCCCTAATAGCGTCACTGTGTTAAAGTTGAATCTAGAAAGTATGCCCTAATAGTGTCAATGTGCTAAAATTGAATCTAGAAGTTATTCCCAACATCATTGAGTGTTCCCTAATAGTGTCACTGTGTTAAAGTTGAATCTAGAAAGTATTCCCTAATAGTGTCACTGTGTTAAAGTTGAATCTAGATAGTATGTCCTAATAGCGTCACTGTGCTATTATTGAATCTAGAAGGTATTCCCAACATCTTTGAGGGTGCCCTAATAGCATCACTGTGTTAAAGTTGAATCTAGAAAGTGTGCCTTAATAGCGTCACTGTGTTAAAGTTGAATCTAGAAAGTATGTCCTAATTGCGTCACTGTGTTAGAGTTGAATTTAGAAAGTATGCCCTAATAGCATCACTGTGTTAAAGTTGCATCTAGAAAGTGTGCCCTAATAGCGTCACTGTGCTAATATTGAGTCCAGAAAGTATGCTTTAATAGCATCACTGTGTTACAGTTGAATCTAGAAAGTGTGCCCTAATAGCGTCACTGGGCTAATATTGAATCCAGAAAGTATGCTCTAATAGCATCACTGTGTTAGAGTTGAATCTAGAAAGTGTGCCCTAATAGCGTCACTGGGCTAATAGTGAATCTAGAAGTTATTCCCAACATCATTGAGGGTGCCCTAATAGCATCACTGTGTTAAAGTTGAATCTATAATGTGTGCCCTAATAGCGTCACTGTGTTAAAGTTGAATATAGAAAGTATGCCCTAATAGCGTCATTGTGCTAAAATTGAATCTAGAAGGTATTCTCAACGTCATTGTGTGTGCCCTAGTAGCATCACTGTGTTAAAGTTGCATCTTGAAAGTATGCCCTAATAGTGTCCCTGTGCTAATATTGAATCTAGAAGGTATTCCTGACATCATTGAGTGTGCCCTAATTGCGTCACTGTGTTAAAGTTGAATCTAGAAAGTATTCCCTAATAGCATCACTGTGTTAAAGTTGAATCTAGAAAGTATGTCCTAATAGCGTCACTGTTCTAATATTGAATCTAGAAGGTAATCCCAACATCATTGAGTGTGCCCTAATAGTGTCACTGTGTTAGAGCTGAATCTAGAAAGTATGCCCTAATAGCGTCACTGTGTTAAAGATGAATCTAGAAAGTATGCCCTAATAGCGTCACTGTGCTAATATTGAATCTAGAAGGTACTCCCAACATCATTGATGGTGCCCTAATAGCGTCACTGTGTTAAAGTTGAATCTAGAAAGTTTGCCCTAATAGCGTCACTGTGATAATATTGAATCTGGAAGGTATTCCCAACATCAATAAGTTTGCCCTAATAGCGTCACTGTGTTAAAGTTGAATCTAGAAAGTGTGCCCTAATAGCGTCACTGTGCCAATATTGAATCTAGAAGGTATTCCCAACATCACTGAGGGTGCCCTAATATCGTCACTGTGTTAAAGTTGAATCTAGAAAGTGTGCCCTAATAGTGTCACTGTGTTAAAGTTGAATCTAGAAAGTATGCCCTAAGAGCGTCATTGTGCTAATATTGAATCTAGAAGGTATTCCCAACATCATTGAGTGTGCCCTAATAGCATCACTGTGTTAAAGTTGCATCTAGAAAGTGTGCCCTAATAGCGTCACTGTGCTAATATTGAATCTAGAAAGTATGTCCTAATGGTGTCACTATGTTAGAGTTGAATTTAGAAATTATGCCCTAATAGCATCACTGTGTTAAAGGTGCATCTAGAAAGTGTGCCCTAATAGCGTCACTGTGCTAATATTGAATCCAGAAAGTATGCTCTAATAGCATCACTGTGTTAGAGTTGAATCTAGAAAGTGTGCCCTAATAGCGTCACTGGGCTAATAGTGAATCTAGAAGGTATTCCCAACATCATTGAGTGTGCCCTAATAGCGTTACTGTGTTAAAGTTGAATCTAGCAAGTGTGCCCTAATAGCACCAAAGTGCTAATATTGAATCTATAAGGTATTCCAAACATCATTGAGTGTGCCCTAATAGCTTCACTGTGTTAAAGTTGAATTTAGAAGTATGCCCAAATAGCGTCACTGTATTAGAGTTGTATTAAGATGGTATTCCCAACATCATTGAGTGTGCCCTAATAGCGTCACTGTGTTAAAGTTGAATCTAGCAAGTGTGCCCTAATAGCACCAAAGTGCTAATATTAAATCTATAAGGTATTCCAAACATCATTGAGTGTGCCCTAATAGCGTCACTGTGTTAAAGTTGAATCTAGAAAGTATTCCCTAATAGCATCACTGTGTTAAAGTTGAATCTAGAAAGTATGTCCTAATAGCGTCACTGTGCTAATATCGCATCTAGAAGGTAATCCCAACATCATTGAGTGTGCCCTAATAGCGTCACTGTGTTAGAGCTGAATCTAGAAAGTGTGCCCTAATAGCGTCACTGTGCTAATATTGAATCTAGAAAGTATGTTCTAATAGCATCACTGTGTTAAAGTTCAATCTAGAAAGTATGCCCTAATAGTGTCACTGTGCTAATATTGAATCTAGAAGGTATTCCCAACATCATTGAGTGTGCCCTAATTGCGTCACTGTGTTAAAGTTGAATCTAGAAAGTATTCCCTAATAGCATCACTGTGTTAAAGTTGAATCTAGAAAGTATGTCCTAATAGCGTCACTGTGCTAATATCGAATCTAGAAGGTAATCCCAACATCATTGAGTGTGCCCTAATAGCGTCACTGTGTTAGAGCTGAATCTAGAAAGTATGCCCTAATAGCGTCACTGTGTTAAAGATGAATCTAGAAAGTATGTCCTAATAGCGTCACTGTGCTAACATTGAATCTAGAAGGTATTCCCAACATCATTGAGGGTGCCCTAATAGCGTCACAGTGTTAAAGTTGAATCTAGAAATTGTGCCCTAATAGCGTCACTGTGATAATATTGAATCTAGAAGGTATTCCCAACATCATTGAGTATGCCCTAATCATGTCACTGTGTTAAAGTTGAATCTAGAAAGTGTGCCCTAATAGCGTCACTGTGTTAAAGTTGAATCTAGAAAGTGTGCACTAATAGCGTCACTGTGCCAATATTGAATCCAGAAGGTATTCCCAACATCACTGAGTGTGCCCTAATAGCGTCTCTGTGTTAAAGTTGAATCTAGAAAGTGTGCCCTAATAGCGTCACTGTGATAATATTGAATCTAGAAGGTATTCCCAACATCATTGAGTGTGCCCTAATCGTGTCACTGTGTTAAAGTTGAATCTAGAAAGTGTGCCCTAATAGCGTCACTCTGCCAATATTGAATCTAGAAGGGATTCCCAACATCACCGAGTGTGCCCTAATAGCATCACTGTGTTAAAGTTGCATCCTGAAAGTGTGCCCTAATAGTATCACTGTGCTAATATTGAATCTAGAAGGTATTCCCAACATCATTGAATGTGCCTTAATAGCGTGACTGTGTTAAAGTTGAATCTAGAAAGTGTGCACTAATAGCGTCACTGTGTTAAAGTTGAATCTAGAAAGTATGTTCTAATAGCGTCACTGTGCTAATATTGAATCTAGAAGGTATTCCCAACATCATTGAGTGTGTCCTAATAGCATCAGTGTGTTAAAGTTGAATCTAGAAAGTGTGCCCTAATAGCATCAATGTGCCAATATTGAATCTTGAAGGTATTCCCAACTTCACTGAGTGTGCCCTAATAGCGTCACTGTGTTAAAGTTGAATATAGAAAGTGTGCCCTAATAGTGTCACTGTGCTAATATTGCATCTAGAAGGTATTCCCAAAATCATTGAGTGTGCCCTTATAGTGTCACTGTGTTAAAGTTGAATCTAGAAAGTATTCCCTAATAGCGTCACTGTGTTAAAGTTGAATCTAGAAAGTATGTTCTAATAGCGTCACTGTGCTAATATTGAATCTAGAAGGTATTCCCAACATCATTGAGTGTGCCCTAATAGAGTCACTGTGTTAAAGTTGAATCTAGAAAATGTGCCCTAATAGCGTCACTGTGATAATATTGAATCTGGAAGGTATTCCAAACATCATTAAGTGTGCCCTAATAGCGTCACTGTGTTAAACTTGAATCTAGAAAGTGTGCCCTAGTAGCGTCACTGTGCTAATATTGAATCTAGAAGGTATTCCCAACATCATTGAGTGTGCCCTAATAGAGTCACTGTGTTAAAGTTGAATCTAAAAAGTGTGCCCTAATAACGTCACTGTGATAATATTGAATCTAGAAGGTATTCCCAACATCATTGAGCATGCCCTAATACCGTCACTGTGTTAAAGTTGAATCTAGAAAGTGTGCCCTAATAGCGTCAATGTGCCAATATTGAATCTAGAGGTATTCCCAACATCACTGAGTGTGCCCTAATAGCGTCTCTGTGTAAAAGTTAAATCTAGAAAGTGTGCCCTAATAGCATCCATGTGCCAATATTGAATCTTAAAGGTATTCCCAACTTCACTGAGTGTGCCCTAATAGCGTCACTGTGTTAAAGTTGAATATAGAAAGTGTGCCCTAATAGCGTCACTGTGTTAAAGTTGAATCTAGAAAGTATGCCCTAATAGTGTCAATGTGCTAAAATTGAATCTAGAAGTTATTCCCAACATCATTGAGTGTTCCCTAATAGTGTCACTGTGTTAAAGTTGAATCTAGAAAGTATTCCCTAATAGTGTCACTGTGTTAAAGTTGAATCTAGATAGTATGTCCTAATAGCGTCACTGTGCTATTATTGAATCTAGAAGGTATTCCCAACATCTTTGAGGGTGCCCTAATAGCATCACTGTGTTAAAGTTGAATCTAGAAAGTGTGCCTTAATAGCGTCACTGTGTTAAAGTTGAATCTAGAAAGTATGTCCTAATTGCGTCACTGTGTTAGAGTTGAATTTAGAAAGTATGCCCTAATAGCATCACTGTGTTAAAGTTGCATCTAGAAAGTGTGCCCTAATAGCGTCACTGTGCTAATATTGAGTCCAGAAAGTATGCTTTAATAGCATCACTGTGTTACAGTTGAATCTAGAAAGTGTGCCCTAATAGCGTCACTGGGCTAATATTGAATCCAGAAAGTATGCTCTAATAGCATCACTGTGTTAGAGTTGAATCTAGAAAGTGTGCCCTAATAGCGTCACTGGGCTAATAGTGAATCTAGAAGTTATTCCCAACATCATTGAGGGTGCCCTAATAGCATCACTGTGTTAAAGTTGAATCTATAATGTGTGCCCTAATAGCGTCACTGTGTTAAAGTTGAATATAGAAAGTATGCCCTAATAGCGTCATTGTGCTAAAATTGAATCTAGAAGGTATTCTCAACGTCATTGTGTGTGCCCTAGTAGCATCACTGTGTTAAAGTTGCATCTTGAAAGTATGCCCTAATAGTGTCCCTGTGCTAATATTGAATCTAGAAGGTATTCCTGACATCATTGAGTGTGCCCTAATTGCGTCACTGTGTTAAAGTTGAATCTAGAAAGTATTCCCTAATAGCATCACTGTGTTAAAGTTGAATCTAGAAAGTATGTCCTAATAGCGTCACTGTTCTAATATTGAATCTAGAAGGTAATCCCAACATCATTGAGTGTGCCCTAATAGTGTCACTGTGTTAGAGCTGAATCTAGAAAGTATGCCCTAATAGCGTCACTGTGTTAAAGATGAATCTAGAAAGTATGCCCTAATAGCGTCACTGTGCTAATATTGAATCTAGAAGGTACTCCCAACATCATTGAGGGTGCCCTAATAGCGTCACTGTGTTAAAGTTGAATCTAGAAAGTTTGCCCTAATAGCGTCACTGTGATAATATTGAATCTGGAAGGTATTCCCAACATCAATAAGTTTGCCCTAATAGCGTCACTGTGTTAAAGTTGAATCTAGAAAGTGTGCCCTAATAGCGTCACTGTGCCAATATTGAATCTAGAAGGTATTCCCAACATCACTGAGGGTGCCCTAATATCGTCACTGTGTTAAAGTTGAATCTAGAAAGTGTGCCCTAATAGTGTCACTGTGTTAAAGTTGAATCTAGAAAGTATGCCCTAAGAGCGTCATTGTGCTAATATTGAATCTAGAAGGTATTCCCAACATCATTGAGTGTGCCCTAATAGCATCACTGTGTTAAAGTTGCATCTAGAAAGTGTGCCCTAATAGCGTCACTGTGCTAATATTGAATATAGAAAGTATGTCCTAATGGTGTCACTATGTTAGAGTTGAATTTAGAAATTATGCCCTAATAGCATCACTGTGTTAAAGGTGCATCTAGAAAGTGTGCCCTAATAGCGTCACTGTGCTAATATTGAATCCAGAAAGTATGCTCTAATAGCATCACTGTGTTAGAGTTGAATCTAGAAAGTGTGCCCTAATAGCGTCACTGGGCTAATAGTGAATCTAGAAGGTATTCCCAACATCATTGAGTGTGCCCTAATAGCGTTACTGTGTTAAAGTTGAATCTAGCAAGTGTGCCCTAATAGCACCAAAGTGCTAATATTGAATCTATAAGGTATTCCAAACATCATTGAGTGTGCCCTAATAGCTTCACTGTGTTAAAGTTGAATTTAGAAGTATGCCCAAATAGCGTCACTGTATTAGAGTTGTATTAAGATGGTATTCCCAACATCATTGAGTGTGCCCTAATAGCGTCACTGTGTTAAAGTTGAATCTAGCAAGTGTGCCCTAATAGCACCAAAGTGCTAATATTAAATCTATAAGGTATTCCAAACATCATTGAGTGTGCCCTAATAGCGTCAATGTGTTAAAGCTGAATCTAGAAAGTGTGCCCTAATAGCGTAACTGTGTTAATGTTGAATCTACAGAGTGTGCCCTATTAGCATCCCTGTGTTCAAGTTGAACGTAAAAAATGTGCCTAATAGCATTACTGTGTTAAACCTGAACTTAGAAAGCGTGCCCTAATAACGTCACTGTATTAGAATTGTATTAAGATGGTATTCCCAACATCATTGAGTGTGCCCTAATAGCGTCACTGTGTTAAAGTTGAATCTAGAAAGTATCCCCTAATACCGTCACTGTGCTAATATTGAATCTAGAAGGTATTCCCAACATCATTGAGTGTGCCCTAATAGCGTCACTGTGTTAAAGTTAAATCTAGAAAGTATGCCCTAATACCGTCATTGTGCTAATATTGAATCTACAAGGCATTCCCAACATCATTGAGTATGCCCTAATAGCATCACTAGTTAAAGTTGCATCTAGAAAGTGTGCCCTAATAGCATCACTGTGTTAAAGTTGCATCTAGTAAGTGTGCCCTAATAGCGTCACTGTGCTAATATTGAATCCAGAAAGTATGCCCTAATTGCATCACTGTGTTAGAGTTGAATCTAAAAAGTGTGCCCTAATAGCGTCACTGGGCTAATATTGAATCTAGAAGGTATTCCCAACATCATTGAGTGTGCCCTAATAGTGTCACTGTGTTAAAGTTTAATCTAGCAAGTGTGCCCTAATTGCACCATTGTGCTAATATTGAATCTATAAGGTATTCCAAACATCATTGAGTGTGCCCTAATAGCGTCACTGTGTTAAAGTTGAATCTAGAAAGTGTGCCCTAATAGCGTAACTGTGCTAATATTGAATCTAGAAGGTATGCCCAATTTCATTGAGTGTGCCGTAATAGCGTCACTGTGTTAATGTTGAATCTAGAAAGTGTGCCCTAATAGCGTCACTGTGATAATATTGAATCCAGAAAGTATACCCTAATAGCATCACTGTGTTAGAGTTGAATTTAGAAAGTGTGCCCTAATAGCGTTACTGTGCTAATATTGAATCTGGAACGTATTCCCATCATCATTGAGTGTGCCCTAATAGCATCACTGTGGTAAAGTTGCATACTGAATGTTTGCCCTAATAGTGTCAGTGTGCTAATATTGAATCTAGACGGTATTCCCAACATCATTGAGTGTACCCTAATAGCATCACTGTGTTAAAGTTGAATCTAGAAAGTATGTTCTAATAGCATCACTGTGCTAGTATTGAATCTAGAAGGTATTCCCAACATCATTGAGTGTGTCCTAATAGCGTCACTGTGTTAAAGTTGAATCTAGAAAGTCTGCCCTAATAGCATCAATGTGCCAATATTGAATCTAGAAGGTATTCCCAACTTCACTAAGTGTGCCCTAATAGCGTCACTGTGTTAAAGTTGAATATAGAAAGTGTGCCCTGATAGCGTCACTGTGTTAAAGTTGAATATAGAAAGGATGCCCTAATAGTGTCACTGTGCTAATATTGAATCTAGAAGGTATTCCCAACATCATTGAGGGTGCCCTAATAGTGTCACTGTGTTAAAGTTGAATATTGAAAGTATTCCCTAATAGCGTCACTGTGTTAAAGTTGAATCTAGAAAGTATGTCCTAATAGCGTCACTGTGCTGATATTGAATGTACACGGTATTCCCAACATCATTGAGTGTGCCCTAATAGCGTTGCTGTGTTAGAGTTGAATTTAGAATGTATGCCCTAATAGCGTCACTGTGTTAAAGTTGAATCTAGAAAGTATGCCCTAATAGCGTCACTGTGCTAATATTGAATCTAGAAGGCATTCCCAACATCATTGAGGGTGCCCTAATAGCATCACTGTGTTAATGTTGAATCTACAGAGTGTGCCCCATTAACACCACTGTGTTAAAGTTGAACTTAGAAAATGTGCCTAATAGCATTGCTGTGTTAAAACTGAATTTAGAAAGCGTGCCCTAATAGCATAATTTTGCTAATGTTGAATCTAGATGGTATTCCCAATATCATCGAGTGTGCCCCATTAGGGTCACTGTGTTAAAGTTGAACTTAGAAGTATGTCCAAATAGCGTCACTGTATTAGAGTTGTATTAAGATGGTATTCCCAACATCATTGAATGTGCCCTAATAGCGTTACTGTGTTAAAATTGAACCTAGAAAGTGTGCCCTAATAGCGTCACTGGGCTAATAGTGAATCTAGAAGGTATTCCCAACATCATTGAGGGTGCCCTAATAACATCACTATGTTAAAGTTGAATATAGAAAGTGTGCCCTAATAGCGTCATTGTGCTAAAATTGAATCTCGAAGGTATTCCCAACATCATTGTGTGTGCTCTAGTAGCATCACTGTGTTAAAGTTGCATCTTGAAAGTGTGCCCTAATAGCGTCACTGTGCTAATATTGAATCTAGAAAGTATGTTCTAATAGCGTCACTGTGTTAGAGTTGAATCTAGAAAGTATGCTCTAATAGCATCACTGTGTTAAAGTTCAATCTAGAAAGTATGCCCTAATAGTGTCACTGTGCTAATATTGAATCTAGAAGGTATTCCCAACATCATTGAGTGTGCCCTAATTGCGTCACTGTGTTAAAGTTGAATCTAGAAAGTATTCCCTAATAGCATCACTGTGTTAAAGTTGAATCTAGAAAGTATGTCCTAATAGCGTCACTGTGCTAATATCGAATCTAGAAGGTAATCCCAACATCATTGAGTGTGCCCTAATAGCGTCACTGTGTTAGAGCTGAATCTAGAAAGTATGCCCTAATAGCGTCACTGTGTTAAAGATGAATCTAGAAAGTATGTCCTAATAGCGTCACTGTGCTAACATTGAATCTAGAAGGTATTCCCAACATCATTGAGGGTGCCCTAATAGCGTCACAGTGTTAAAGTTGAATCTAGAAATTGTGCCCTAATAGCGTCACTGTGATAATATTGAATCTAGAAGGTATTCCCAACATCATTGAGTATGCCCTAATCATGTCACTGTGTTAAAGTTGAATCTAGAAAGTGTGCCCTAATAGCGTCACTCTGCCAATATTGAATCTAGAAGGTATTCCCAACATCACCGAGTGTGCCCTAATAGCATCACTGTGCTAATATTGAATCTAGAAGGTATTCCCAACATCATTGAATGTGCCTTAATAGCGTGACTGTGTTAAAGTTGAATCTAGAAAGTGTGCACTAATAGCGTCACTGTGTTAAAGTTGAATCTAGAAAGTATGTTCTAATAGCGTCACTGTGCTAATATTGAATCTAGAAGGTATTCCCAACATCATTGAGTGTGTCCTAATAGCATCAGTGTGTTAAAGTTGAATCTAGAAAGTGTGCCCTAATAGCATCAATGTGCCAATATTGAATCTTGAAGGTATTCCCAACTTCACTGAGTGTGCCCTAATAGCGTCACTGTGTTAAAGTTGAATATAGAAAGTGTGCCCTAATAGTGTCACTGTGCTAATATTGCATCTAGAAGGTATTCCCAAAATCATTGAGTGTGCCCTTATAGTGTCACTGTGTTAAAGTTGAATCTAGAAAGTATTCCCTAATAGCGTCACTGTGTTAAAGTTGAATCTAGAAAGTATGTTCTAATAGCGTCACTGTGCTAATATTGAATCTAGAAGGTATTCCCAACATCATTGAGTGTGCCCTAATAGAGTCACTGTGTTAAAGTTGAATCTAGAAAATGTGCCCTAATAGCGTCACTGTGATAATATTGAATCTGGAAGGTATTCCAAACATCATTAAGTGTGCCCTAATAGCGTCACTGTGTTAAACTTGAATCTAGAAAGTGTGCCCTAGTAGCGTCACTGTGCTAATATTGAATCTAGAAGGTATTCCCAACATCATTGAGTGTGCCCTAATAGAGTCACTGTGTTAAAGTTGAATCTAAAAAGTGTGCCCTAATAACGTCACTGTGATAATATTGAATCTAGAAGGTATTCCCAACATCATTGAGCATGCCCTAATACCGTCACTGTGTTAAAGTTGAATCTAGAAAGTGTGCCCTAATAGCGTCAATGTGCCAATATTGAATCTAGAGGTATTCCCAACATCACTGAGTGTGCCCTAATAGCGTCTCTGTGTAAAAGTTAAATCTAGAAAGTGTGCCCTAATAGCATCCATGTGCCAATATTGAATCTTAAAGGTATTCCCAACTTCACTGAGTGTGCCCTAATAGCGTCACTGTGTTAAAGTTGAATATAGAAAGTGTGCCCTAATAGCGTCACTGTGTTAAAGTTGAATCTAGAAAGTATGCCCTAATAGTGTCAATGTGCTAAAATTGAATCTAGAAGTTATTCCCAACATCATTGAGTGTTCCCTAATAGTGTCACTGTGTTAAAGTTGAATCTAGAAAGTATTCCCTAATAGTGTCACTGTGTTAAAGTTGAATCTAGATAGTATGTCCTAATAGCGTCACTGTGCTATTATTGAATCTAGAAGGTATTCCCAACATCTTTGAGGGTGCCCTAATAGCATCACTGTGTTAAAGTTGAATCTAGAAAGTGTGCCTTAATAGCGTCACTGTGTTAAAGTTGAATCTAGAAAGTATGTCCTAATTGCGTCACTGTGTTAGAGTTGAATTTAGAAAGTATGCCCTAATAGCATCACTGTGTTAAAGTTGCATCTAGAAAGTGTGCCCTAATAGCGTCACTGTGCTAATATTGAGTCCAGAAAGTATGCTTTAATAGCATCACTGTGTTACAGTTGAATCTAGAAAGTGTGCCCTAATAGCGTCACTGGGCTAATATTGAATCCAGAAAGTATGCTCTAATAGCATCACTGTGTTAGAGTTGAATCTAGAAAGTGTGCCCTAATAGCGTCACTGGGCTAATAGTGAATCTAGAAGTTATTCCCAACATCATTGAGGGTGCCCTAATAGCATCACTGTGTTAAAGTTGAATCTATAATGTGTGCCCTAATAGCGTCACTGTGTTAAAGTTGAATATAGAAAGTATGCCCTAATAGCGTCATTGTGCTAAAATTGAATCTAGAAGGTATTCTCAACGTCATTGTGTGTGCCCTAGTAGCATCACTGTGTTAAAGTTGCATCTTGAAAGTATGCCCTAATAGTGTCCCTGTGCTAATATTGAATCTAGAAGGTATTCCTGACATCATTGAGTGTGCCCTAATTGCGTCACTGTGTTAAAGTTGAATCTAGAAAGTATTCCCTAATAGCATCACTGTGTTAAAGTTGAATCTAGAAAGTATGTCCTAATAGCGTCACTGTTCTAATATTGAATCTAGAAGGTAATCCCAACATCATTGAGTGTGCCCTAATAGTGTCACTGTGTTAGAGCTGAATCTAGAAAGTATGCCCTAATAGCGTCACTGTGTTAAAGATGAATCTAGAAAGTATGCCCTAATAGCGTCACTGTGCTAATATTGAATCTAGAAGGTACTCCCAACATCATTGATGGTGCCCTAATAGCGTCACTGTGTTAAAGTTGAATCTAGAAAGTTTGCCCTAATAGCGTCACTGTGATAATATTGAATCTGGAAGGTATTCCCAACATCAATAAGTTTGCCCTAATAGCGTCACTGTGTTAAAGTTGAATCTAGAAAGTGTGCCCTAATAGCGTCACTGTGCCAATATTGAATCTAGAAGGTATTCCCAACATCACTGAGGGTGCCCTAATATCGTCACTGTGTTAAAGTTGAATCTAGAAAGTGTGCCCTAATAGTGTCACTGTGTTAAAGTTGAATCTAGAAAGTATGCCCTAAGAGCGTCATTGTGCTAATATTGAATCTAGAAGGTATTCCCAACATCATTGAGTGAGCCCTAATAGCATCACTGTGTTAAAGTTGCATCTAGAAAGTGTGCCCTAATAGCGTCACTGTGCTAATATTGAATCTAGAAAGTATGTCCTAATGGTGTCACTATGTTAGAGTTGAATTTAGAAATTATGCCCTAATAGCATCACTGTGTTAAAGGTGCATCTAGAAAGTGTGCCCTAATAGCGTCACTGTGCTAATATTGAATCCAGAAAGTATGCTCTAATAGCATCACTGTGTTAGAGTTGAATCTAGAAAGTGTGCCCTAATAGCGTCACTGGGCTAATAGTGAATCTAGAAGGTATTCCCAACATCATTGAGTGTGCCCTAATAGCGTTACTGTGTTAAAGTTGAATCTAGCAAGTGTGCCCTAATAGCACCAAAGTGCTAATATTGAATCTATAAGGTATTCCAAACATCATTGAGTGTGCCCTAATAGCTTCACTGTGTTAAAGTTGAATTTAGAAGTATGCCCAAATAGCGTCACTGTATTAGAGTTGTATTAAGATGGTATTCCCAACATCATTGAGTGTGCCCTAATAGCGTCACTGTGTTAAAGTTGAATCTAGCAAGTGTGCCCTAATAGCACCAAAGTGCTAATATTAAATCTATAAGGTATTCCAAACATCATTGAGTGTGCCCTAATAGCGTCACTGTGTTAAAGTTGAATCTAGAAAGTATTCCCTAATAGCATCACTGTGTTAAAGTTGAATCTAGAAAGTATGTCCTAATAGCGTCACTGTGCTAATATCGCATCTAGAAGGTAATCCCAACATCATTGAGTGTGCCCTAATAGCGTCACTGTGTTAGAGCTGAATCTAGAAAGTGTGCCCTAATAGCGTCACTGTGCTAATATTGAATCTAGAAAGTATGTTCTAATAGCATCACTGTGTTAAAGTTCAATCTAGAAAGTATGCCCTAATAGTGTCACTGTGCTAATATTGAATCTAGAAGGTATTCCCAACATCATTGAGTGTGCCCTAATTGCGTCACTGTGTTAAAGTTGAATCTAGAAAGTATTCCCTAATAGCATCACTGTGTTAAAGTTGAATCTAGAAAGTATGTCCTAATAGCGTCACTGTGCTAATATCGAATCTAGAAGGTAATCCCAACATCATTGAGTGTGCCCTAATAGCGTCACTGTGTTAGAGCTGAATCTAGAAAGTATGCCCTAATAGCGTCACTGTGTTAAAGATGAATCTAGAAAGTATGTCCTAATAGCGTCACTGTGCTAACATTGAATCTAGAAGGTATTCCCAACATCATTGAGGGTGCCCTAATAGCGTCACAGTGTTAAAGTTGAATCTAGAAATTGTGCCCTAATAGCGTCACTGTGATAATATTGAATCTAGAAGGTATTCCCAACATCATTGAGTATGCCCTAATCATGTCACTGTGTTAAAGTTGAATCTAGAAAGTGTGCCCTAATAGCGTCACTGTGTTAAAGTTGAATCTAGAAAGTGTGCACTAATAGCGTCACTGTGCCAATATTGAATCCAGAAGGTATTCCCAACATCACTGAGTGTGCCCTAATAGCGTCTCTGTGTTAAAGTTGAATCTAGAAAGTGTGCCCTAATAGCGTCACTGTGATAATATTGAATCTAGAAGGTATTCCCAACATCATTGAGTGTGCCCTAATCGTGTCACTGTGTTAAAGTTGAATCTAGAAAGTGTGCCCTAATAGCGTCACTCTGCCAATATTGAATCTAGAAGGGATTCCCAACATCACCGAGTGTGCCCTAATAGCATCACTGTGTTAAAGTTGCATCCTGAAAGTGTGCCCTAATAGTATCACTGTGCTAATATTGAATCTAGAAGGTATTCCCAACATCATTGAATGTGCCTTAATAGCGTGACTGTGTTAAAGTTGAATCTAGAAAGTGTGCACTAATAGCGTCACTGTGTTAAAGTTGAATCTAGAAAGTATGTTCTAATAGCGTCACTGTGCTAATATTGAATCTAGAAGGTATTCCCAACATCATTGAGTGTGTCCTAATAGCATCAGTGTGTTAAAGTTGAATCTAGAAAGTGTGCCCTAATAGCATCAATGTGCCAATATTGAATCTTGAAGGTATTCCCAACTTCACTGAGTGTGCCCTAATAGCGTCACTGTGTTAAAGTTGAATATAGAAAGTGTGCCCTAATAGTGTCACTGTGCTAATATTGCATCTAGAAGGTATTCCCAAAATCATTGAGTGTGCCCTTATAGTGTCACTGTGTTAAAGTTGAATCTAGAAAGTATTCCCTAATAGCGTCACTGTGTTAAAGTTGAATCTAGAAAGTATGTTCTAATAGCGTCACTGTGCTAATATTGAATCTAGAAGGTATTCCCAACATCATTGAGTGTGCCCTAATAGAGTCACTGTGTTAAAGTTGAATCTAGAAAATGTGCCCTAATAGCGTCACTGTGATAATATTGAATCTGGAAGGTATTCCAAACATCATTAAGTGTGCCCTAATAGCGTCACTGTGTTAAACTTGAATCTAGAAAGTGTGCCCTAGTAGCGTCACTGTGCTAATATTGAATCTAGAAGGTATTCCCAACATCATTGAGTGTGCCCTAATAGAGTCACTGTGTTAAAGTTGAATCTAAAAAGTGTGCCCTAATAACGTCACTGTGATAATATTGAATCTAGAAGGTATTCCCAACATCATTGAGCATGCCCTAATACCGTCACTGTGTTAAAGTTGAATCTAGAAAGTGTGCCCTAATAGCGTCAATGTGCCAATATTGAATCTAGAGGTATTCCCAACATCACTGAGTGTGCCCTAATAGCGTCTCTGTGTAAAAGTTAAATCTAGAAAGTGTGCCCTAATAGCATCCATGTGCCAATATTGAATCTTAAAGGTATTCCCAACTTCACTGAGTGTGCCCTAATAGCGTCACTGTGTTAAAGTTGAATATAGAAAGTGTGCCCTAATAGCGTCACTGTGTTAAAGTTGAATCTAGAAAGTATGCCCTAATAGTGTCAATGTGCTAAAATTGAATCTAGAAGTTATTCCCAACATCATTGAGTGTTCCCTAATAGTGTCACTGTGTTAAAGTTGAATCTAGAAAGTATTCCCTAATAGTGTCACTGTGTTAAAGTTGAATCTAGATAGTATGTCCTAATAGCGTCACTGTGCTATTATTGAATCTAGAAGGTATTCCCAACATCTTTGAGGGTGCCCTAATAGCATCACTGTGTTAAAGTTGAATCTAGAAAGTGTGCCTTAATAGCGTCACTGTGTTAAAGTTGAATCTAGAAAGTATGTCCTAATTGCGTCACTGTGTTAGAGTTGAATTTAGAAAGTATGCCCTAATAGCATCACTGTGTTAAAGTTGCATCTAGAAAGTGTGCCCTAATAGCGTCACTGTGCTAATATTGAGTCCAGAAAGTATGCTTTAATAGCATCACTGTGTTACAGTTGAATCTAGAAAGTGTGCCCTAATAGCGTCACTGGGCTAATATTGAATCCAGAAAGTATGCTCTAATAGCATCACTGTGTTAGAGTTGAATCTAGAAAGTGTGCCCTAATAGCGTCACTGGGCTAATAGTGAATCTAGAAGTTATTCCCAACATCATTGAGGGTGCCCTAATAGCATCACTGTGTTAAAGTTGAATCTATAATGTGTGCCCTAATAGCGTCACTGTGTTAAAGTTGAATATAGAAAGTATGCCCTAATAGCGTCATTGTGCTAAAATTGAATCTAGAAGGTATTCTCAACGTCATTGTGTGTGCCCTAGTAGCATCACTGTGTTAAAGTTGCATCTTGAAAGTATGCCCTAATAGTGTCCCTGTGCTAATATTGAATCTAGAAGGTATTCCTGACATCATTGAGTGTGCCCTAATTGCGTCACTGTGTTAAAGTTGAATCTAGAAAGTATTCCCTAATAGCATCACTGTGTTAAAGTTGAATCTAGAAAGTATGTCCTAATAGCGTCACTGTTCTAATATTGAATCTAGAAGGTAATCCCAACATCATTGAGTGTGCCCTAATAGTGTCACTGTGTTAGAGCTGAATCTAGAAAGTATGCCCTAATAGCGTCACTGTGTTAAAGATGAATCTAGAAAGTATGCCCTAATAGCGTCACTGTGCTAATATTGAATCTAGAAGGTACTCCCAACATCATTGAGGGTGCCCTAATAGCGTCACTGTGTTAAAGTTGAATCTAGAAAGTTTGCCCTAATAGCGTCACTGTGATAATATTGAATCTGGAAGGTATTCCCAACATCAATAAGTTTGCCCTAATAGCGTCACTGTGTTAAAGTTGAATCTAGAAAGTGTGCCCTAATAGCGTCACTGTGCCAATATTGAATCTAGAAGGTATTCCCAACATCACTGAGGGTGCCCTAATATCGTCACTGTGTTAAAGTTGAATCTAGAAAGTGTGCCCTAATAGTGTCACTGTGTTAAAGTTGAATCTAGAAAGTATGCCCTAAGAGCGTCATTGTGCTAATATTGAATCTAGAAGGTATTCCCAACATCATTGAGTGTGCCCTAATAGCATCACTGTGTTAAAGTTGCATCTAGAAAGTGTGCCCTAATAGCGTCACTGTGCTAATATTGAATATAGAAAGTATGTCCTAATGGTGTCACTATGTTAGAGTTGAATTTAGAAATTATGCCCTAATAGCATCACTGTGTTAAAGGTGCATCTAGAAAGTGTGCCCTAATAGCGTCACTGTGCTAATATTGAATCCAGAAAGTATGCTCTAATAGCATCACTGTGTTAGAGTTGAATCTAGAAAGTGTGCCCTAATAGCGTCACTGGGCTAATAGTGAATCTAGAAGGTATTCCCAACATCATTGAGTGTGCCCTAATAGCGTTACTGTGTTAAAGTTGAATCTAGCAAGTGTGCCCTAATAGCACCAAAGTGCTAATATTGAATCTATAAGGTATTCCAAACATCATTGAGTGTGCCCTAATAGCTTCACTGTGTTAAAGTTGAATTTAGAAGTATGCCCAAATAGCGTCACTGTATTAGAGTTGTATTAAGATGGTATTCCCAACATCATTGAGTGTGCCCTAATAGCGTCACTGTGTTAAAGTTGAATCTAGCAAGTGTGCCCTAATAGCACCAAAGTGCTAATATTAAATCTATAAGGTATTCCAAACATCATTGAGTGTGCCCTAATAGCGTCAATGTGTTAAAGCTGAATCTAGAAAGTGTGCCCTAATAGCGTAACTGTGTTAATGTTGAATCTACAGAGTGTGCCCTATTAGCATCCCTGTGTTCAAGTTGAACGTAGAAAATGTGCCTAATAGCATTACTGTGTTAAACCTGAACTTAGAAAGCGTGCCCTAATAACGTCACTGTATTAGAATTGTATTAAGATGGTATTCCCAACATCATTGAGTGTGCCCTAATAGCGTCACTGTGTTAAAGTTGAATCTAGAAAGTATCCCCTAATACCGTCACTGTGCTAATATTGAATCTAGAAGGTATTCCCAACATCATTGAGTGTGCCCTAATAGCGTCACTGTGTTAAAGTTAAATCTAGAAAGTATGCCCTAATACCGTCATTGTGCTAATATTGAATCTACAAGGCATTCCCAACATCATTGAGTATGCCCTAATAGCATCACTAGTTAAAGTTGCATCTAGAAAGTGTGCCCTAATAGCATCACTGTGTTAAAGTTGCATCTAGTAAGTGTGCCCTAATAGCGTCACTGTGCTAATATTGAATCCAGAAAGTATGCCCTAATTGCATCACTGTGTTAGAGTTGAATCTAAAAAGTGTGCCCTAATAGCGTCACTGGGCTAATATTGAATCTAGAAGGTATTCCCAACATCATTGAGTGTGCCCTAATAGTGTCACTGTGTTAAAGTTTAATCTAGCAAGTGTGCCCTAATTGCACCATTGTGCTAATATTGAATCTATAAGGTATTCCAAACATCATTGAGTGTGCCCTAATAGCGTCACTGTGTTAAAGTTGAATCTAGAAAGTGTGCCCTAATAGCGTAACTGTGCTAATATTGAATCTAGAAGGTATGCCCAATTTCATTGAGTGTGCCGTAATAGCGTCACTGTGTTAATGTTGAATCTAGAAAGTGTGCCCTAATAGCGTCACTGTGATAATATTGAATCCAGAAAGTATACCCTAATAGCATCACTGTGTTAGAGTTGAATTTAGAAAGTGTGCCCTAATAGCGTTACTGTGCTAATATTGAATCTGGAACGTATTCCCATCATCATTGAGTGTGCCCTAATAGCATCACTGTGGTAAAGTTGCATACTGAATGTTTGCCCTAATAGTGTCAGTGTGCTAATATTGAATCTAGACGGTATTCCCAACATCATTGAGTGTACCCTAATAGCATCACTGTGTTAAAGTTGAATCTAGAAAGTATGTTCTAATAGCATCACTGTGCTAGTATTGAATCTAGAAGGTATTCCCAACATCATTGAGTGTGTCCTAATAGCGTCACTGTGTTAAAGTTGAATCTAGAAAGTCTGCCCTAATAGCATCAATGTGCCAATATTGAATCTAGAAGGTATTCCCAACTTCACTAAGTGTGCCCTAATAGCGTCACTGTGTTAAAGTTGAATATAGAAAGTGTGCCCTGATAGCGTCACTGTGTTAAAGTTGAATATAGAAAGGATGCCCTAATAGTGTCACTGTGCTAATATTGAATCTAGAAGGTATTCCCAACATCATTGAGGGTGCCCTAATAGTGTCACTGTGTTAAAGTTGAATATTGAAAGTATTCCCTAATAGCGTCACTGTGTTAAAGTTGAATCTAGAAAGTATGTCCTAATAGCGACACTGTGCTGATATTGAATGTACACGGTATTCCCAACATCATTGAGTGTGCCCTAATAGCGTTGCTGTGTTAGAGTTGAATTTAGAATGTATGCCCTAATAGCGTCACTGTGTTAAAGTTGAATCTAGAAAGTATGCCCTAATAGCGTCACTGTGCTAATATTGAATCTAGAAGGCATTCCCAACATCATTGAGGGTGCCCTAATAGCATCACTGTGTTAATGTTGAATCTACAGAGTGTGCCCCATTAACACCACTGTGTTAAAGTTGAACTTAGAAAATGTGCCTAATAGCATTGCTGTGTTAAAACTGAATTTAGAAAGCGTGCCCTAATAGCATAATTTTGCTAATGTTGAATCTAGATGGTATTCCCAATATCATCGAGTGTGCCCCATTAGGGTCACTGTGTTAAAGTTGAACTTAGAAGTATGTCCAAATAGCGTCACTGTATTAGAGTTGTATTAAGATGGTATTCCCAACATCATTGAATGTGCCCTAATAGCGTTACTGTGTTAAAATTGAACCTAGAAAGTGTGCCCTAATAGCGTCACTGGGCTAATAGTGAATCTAGAAGGTATTCCCAACATCATTGAGGGTGCCCTAATAACATCACTATGTTAAAGTTGAATATAGAAAGTGTGCCCTAATAGCGTCATTGTGCTAAAATTGAATCTCGAAGGTATTCCCAACATCATTGTGTGTGCTCTAGTAGCATCACTGTGTTAAAGTTGCATCTTGAAAGTGTGCCCTAATAGCGTCACTGTGAAAATATTGAATCTAGAAAGTATGTTCTAATAGCGTCACTGTGTTAGAGTTGAATCTAGAAAGTATGCTCTAATAGCATCACTGTGTTAAAGTTCAATCTAGAAAGTATGCCCTAATAGTGTCACTGTGCTAATATTGAATCTAGAAGGTATTCCCAACATCATTGAGTGTGCCCTAATTGCGTCACTGTGTTAAAGTTGAATCTAGAAAGTATTCCCTAATAGCATCACTGTGTTAAAGTTGAATCTAGAAAGTATGTCCTAATAGCGTCACTGTGCTAATATCGAATCTAGAAGGTAATCCCAACATCATTGAGTGTGCCCTAATAGCGTCACTGTGTTAGAGCTGAATCTAGAAAGTATGCCCTAATAGCGTCACTGTGTTAAAGATGAATCTAGAAAGTATGTCCTAATAGCGTCACTGTGCTAACATTGAATCTAGAAGGTATTCCCAACATCATTGAGGGTGCCCTAATAGCGTCACAGTGTTAAAGTTGAATCTAGAAATTGTGCCCTAATAGCGTCACTGTGATAATATTGAATCTAGAAGGTATTCCCAACATCATTGAGTATGCCCTAATCATGTCACTGTGTTAAAGTTGAATCTAGAAAGTGTGCCCTAATAGCGTCACTGTGCCAATATTGAATCCAGAAGGTATTCCCAACATCACTGAGTGTGCCCTAATAGCGTCTCTGTGTTAAAGTTGAATCTAGAAAGTGTGCCCTAATAGCGTCACTGTGATAATATTGAATCTAGAAGGTATTCCCAACATCATTGAGTGTGCCCTAATCGTGTCACTGTGTTAAAGTTGAATCTAGAAAGTGTGCCCTAATAGCGTCACTCTGCCAATATTGAATCTAGAAGGTATTCCCAACATCACCGAGTGTGCCCTAATAGCATCACTGTGCTAATATTGAATCTAGAAGGTATTCCCAACATCATTGAATGTGCCTTAATAGCGTGACTGTGTTAAAGTTGAATCTAGAAAGTGTGCACTAATAGCGTCACTGTGTTAAAGTTGAATCTAGAAAGTATGTTCTAATAGCGTCACTGTGCTAATATTGAATCTAGAAGGTATTCCCAACATCATTGAGTGTGTCCTAATAGCATCAGTGTGTTAAAGTTGAATCTAGAAAGTGTGGCCTAATAGCACCAATGTGCCAATATTGAATCTTGAAGGTATTCCCAACTTCACTGAGTGTGCCCTAATAGCGTCACTGTGTTAAAGTTGAATATAGAAAGTGTGCCCTAATAGTGTTACTGTGCTAATATTGCATCTAGAAGGTATTCCCAAAATCATTGAGTGTGCCCTTATAGTGTCACTGTGTTAAAGTTGAATCTAGAAAGTATTCCCTAATAGCGTCACTGTGTTAAAGTTGAATCTAGAAAGTATGTTCTAATAGCGTCACTGTGCTAATATTGAATCTAGAAGGTATTCCCAACATCATTGAGTGTGCCCTAATAGAGTCACTGTGTTAAAGTTGAATCTAGAAAATGTGCCCTAATAGCGTCACTGTGATAATATTGAATCTGGAAGGTATTCCAAACATCATTAAGTGTGCCCTAATAGCGTCACTGTGTTAAAGTTGAATCTAGAAGGTGTGCCCTAATAGCATCACTGTGCTAATATTGAATATAGAAGGTATTCCCAACATCATTGAGTGTGCCCTAATAGAGTCACTGTGTTAAAGTTGAATCTAAAAAGTGTGCCCTAATAACGTCACTGTGATAATATTGAATCTAGAAGGTATTCCCAACATCATTGAGTGTGCCCTAATAGCGTCACTGTGTTAAAGTTGAATCTAGAAAGTATGTCCTAATAGCGTCACTGTGCTAATATTGAATGTAGACGGTATTCCCAACATCATTGAGTGTGCCCTAATAGCGTTGCTGTGTTAGAGTTGAATTTAGAATGTATACCCTAATAGCGTCACTGTGTTAAAGTTGAATCTAGAAAGTATGCCCTAATAGCGTCACTGTGCTAATATTGAATCTAGAAGGCATTCCCAACATCATTGAGGGTGCCCTAATAGCATCACTGTGTTAATGTTGAATCTACAGAGTGTGCCCCATTAACACCACTGTGTTAAAATTGAACTTAGAAGTATGCCCAAATAGCGTCACTGTATTAGAGTTGTATTAAGATGGTATTCCCAACATCATTGAGTGTGCCCTAATAGCGTTACTGTGTTAAAATTGAACCTAGAAAGTGTGCCCTAATAGCATCACTGTGTTAAAGTTGAATCTAGAAAGTATGCCCTAATAGCGTCACTGTCCTAATATTGAATCTAGAAGGTATTCCCAACATCATTGAGTGTGCCCTAATTGCGTCACTGTGTTAAAGTTGAATCTAGAAAGTATTCCAAAATAGCATCACTCGTTAAAGTTGAATCATTAAGTGTGCCCTAATAGCGTCACTGTGTTAAAGTTGAATCTAGAAAGTGTGCCCTAATAGCGTCACTGTGATAATATTGAATCTAGAAGGTATTCCCAACATCATTGGAAACTGTGTTAAAGTTGAATCTAGAAAGTGTGCCCTAATAGCGTCACTGTGTTAAAGTTGAATCTAGAAAGTGTGCCCTAATAGCGTCACTGTGCCAATATTGAATCTAGAAGGTATTCCCAACATCATTGAATGTGCCCTAATAGCATCACTGTGTTAAAGTTGCATCCTGAAAGTGTGCCCTAATAGTGTCACTGTGCTAATATTGAATCTAGAAGGTATTCCCAACATCATTGAGTGTGCCCTAATAGCGTGACTGTGTTAAAGTTGAATCTAGAAAGTGTGCACTAACAGCGTCACTGTGTTAAAGTTGAATCTAGAAAGTATGTTCTAATAGTGTCACTGTGCTAATATTGAACCCAGAAGGTATTCCCAACATCACTGAGTGTGACCTAATAGCGTCACTGTGTTAAAGTTGAATCTAGAAAGTGTGCCCTAATAGCGTCACTGTGATAATATTGAATCTAGAAGGTATTCCCAACATCATTGAGTGTGCCCTAATCGTGTCACTGTGTTAAAGTTGAATCTAGAAAGTGTGCCCTAATAGCGTCACTGTGCTAATATTGAATCTAGAAAGTATGTCAAATTAGCGTCACTGTTAGAGTTGAATCTAGAAAGTATGCCCTAATAGCATCACTGTGTTAAAGTTGCATCTAGTAAATGTGCCCTAATAGCGTCACTGTGCTAATATTGAAACCAGAAAGTATGCCCTAATTGCATCACTGTGTTGGAGTTGAATCTAAAAAGTGTGCCCTAATAGCGTCACTGGGCTAATATTGAATCTAGAAGGTATTCCCAACATCATTGAGTGTGCCCTAATAGTGTCACTGTGTTAAAGTTGAATCTAGCAAGTGTGCCCTAATTGCACCATTGTGCTGATATTGAATCTATAAGGAATTCCAAACATCGTTGAGTGTACCCTAATAGCGTCACTGTGTTAAAGCTGAATCTACAAAGTGTGCCCTAATAGCGTAACTGTGCTAATATTGAATCTAGAAGGTATTCCCAATTTCATTGAGTGTGCCGTAATAGCGTCACTGTGTTAAAGTTGAATCTAGAAAGTGTGCCCTAATAGCGTCACTGTGATAATATTGAATCCAGAAAGTATACCCTAATAGCATCACTGTGTTAGAGTTGAATTTAGAAAGTGTGCTCTAATAGCGTTACTGTGCTAATATTGAATCTGGAACGTATTCCCATCATCATTGAGTGTGCCCTAATTGCATCACTGTGTTAAAGTTGCATACTGAAAGTTTGCCCTAATAGTGTCACTGTGCTAATATTGAATCTAGAAGGTATTCCCAACATCATTGAGTGTGCCCTAATAGCATCACTGTGTTAAAGTTGAATCTAGAAAGTATGTTCTAATAGCATCACTGTGCTAATATTGAATCTAGAAGGTATTCCCAACATCATTGAGTGTGTCCTAATAGCGTCACTGTGTTAAAGTTGAATCTAGAAAGTGTGCCCTAATAGCATCAATGTGCCAATATTGAATCTAGAAGGTATTCCCAACTTCACTGAGTGCGCCCTAATAGCGTCACTGTGTTAAAGTTGCATTTAGAAAGTGTGCCTTGATAGCGTCACTGTGTTAAAGTTGAATCTAGAAAGTATGTCCTAATAGCGTCACTGTGCTAATATTGAATCTAGAAGGTATTCCCAACATCATTGAGTGTGTCCTAATAGCGTCACTGTGTTAAAGTTGAATATAGAAAGGATGCCCTAATAGTGTCACTGTGCTAATATTGAATCTAGAAGGTATTCCCAACATCATTGAGAGTGCCCTAATAATGTCACTGTGTTAAAGTTGAATATAGAAAGTATTCCCTAATAGCGTCACTGTGTTAAAGTTGAATCTAGAAAGTATGTCCTAATAGCGTCACTGTGCTAATATTGAATGTAGACGGTATTCCCAACATCATTGAGTGTGCCCTAATAGCGTCGCTGTGTTAGAGTTGAATTTAGAATGTATGCCCTAATAGCGTCACTGTGTTAAAGTTGAATCTAGAAAGTATGCCCTAATAGCGTCACTGTGCTAATATTGAATCTAGAAGGCATTCCCAGCATCATTGAGGGTGCCCTAATAGCATCACTGTGTTAATGTTGAATCTACAGAGTGTGCCCCATTAACACCACTGTGTTAAAGTTGAACTTAGAAGTATGACCAAATAGCGTCACTGTATTAGAGTTGTATTAAGATGGTATTCCCAACATCATTGAGTGTGCCCTAATAGCGTTACTGTGTTAAAATTGAACCTAGAAAGTGTGCCCTAATAGCATCACTGTGTTAAAGTTGAATCTAGAAAGTATGCCCTAATAGCGTCACTGTGCTAATATTGAATCTAGAAGGTATTCCCAACATCATTGAGTGTGCTCTAATTGCGTCACTGTGTTAAAGTTGAATCTAGAAAGTATTCCAAAATAGCATCACTCGTTAAAGTTGAATAATTAAGTGTGCCCTAATAGCGTCACTGTGTTAAAGTTGAATCTAGAAAGTGTGCCCTAATAGCATCACTGTGATAATATTGAATCTAGAAGGTATTCCCAACATCATTGGAAACTGTGTTAAAGTTGAATCTAGAAAGTGTGCCCTAATAGCGTCACTGTGTTAAAGTTTAATCTAGAAAGTGTGCCCTAATAGCGTCACTGTGCCAATATTGAATCTAGAAGGTATTCCCAACATCTTCGAATGTGCCCTAATAGCATCACTGTGTTAAAGTTGCATCCTGAAAGTGTGCTCTAATAGTGTCACTGTGCTAATATTGAATCTAGAAGGTATTCCCAACATCATTGAGTGTGCCCTAATAGCGTGACTGTGGTAAAGTTGAATCTAGAAAGTGTGCACTAACAGCGTCACTGTGTTAAAGTTGAATCTAGAAAGTATGTTCTAATAGTGTCACTGTGCTAATATTGAATCCAGAAGGTATTCCCAACATCACTGAGTGTGACCTAATAGCATCACTGTGTTAAAGTTGAATCTAGAAAGTGTGCCCTAATAGCGTCACTGCTAATATTGAATCTAGAAGGTATTCCCAACATCATTGAGTGTGCCCTAATTGCGTCACTGTGTTAAAGTTGAATCTAGAAAGTATTCCCTAATAGCATCACTCGTTAAAGTTGAATCATTAAGTGTGCCCTAATAGCGTCACTGTGTTAAAGTTGAATCTAGAAAGTGTGCCCTAATAGCGTCACTGTGATAATATTGAATCTAGAAGGTATTCCCAACATCATTGGAAACTGTGTTAAAGTTGAATCTAGAAAGTGTGCCCTAATAGCGTCACTGTGTTAAAGTTGAATCTAGAAAGTGTGCCCTAATAGCGTCACTGTGTTAAAGTTGAATCTAGAAAGTTTGCACTAACACCGTCACTGTGTTAAAGTTGAATCTAGAAAGTATGTTCTAATAGTGTCACCGTGCTAATATTGAATCCAGAAGGTATTCCCAACATCACTGAGTGTGCCCTAATAGCGTCACTGTGTTAAAGTTGAATCTAGAAAGTGTGCCCTAATAGCGTCACTGTGATAATATTGAATCTAGAAGGTATTCCCAACATCATTGAGTGTGCCCTAATCGTGTCACTGTGTTAAAGTTGAATCTAGAAAGTGTGCCCTAATAGCGTCACTGTGCCAATATTGAATCTAGAAGGTATTCCCAACATCAACAAGTGTGCCCTAATAGCATCACTGTGTTAAAGATGCATCCTGAAAGTGTGCCCTAATAGTGTCATTGTGCTAATATTGAATCTAGAAGGTATTCCCAACATCATTGAGTGTGCTCTAATAGCGTGACTGTGTTAAAGTTGAATCTAGAAAGTGTGCACTAATAACATCACTGTGTTAAAGTTGAATCTAGAAAGTATGTTCTAATAGCGTCACTGTGCTAATATTGAATCTAGAAGGTATTCCCAACATCATTGAGTGTGTCCTAAGAGCATCACTGTTTTAAAGTTGAATCTAGAAAGTGTGCCCTAATAGCATCAATGTGCCAATATTGAATCTTGAAGGTATTCCCAACTTCACTGAGTGTGCCCTAATAGCGTCACTGTGTTAAAGTTGAATATAGAAAGTATTCCCTAATAGCGTCACTGTGTTAAAGTTGAATCTAGAAAGTATGTCCTAATAGCGTCACTGTGCTAATATTGAATCTAGAAGGTATTCCCAACATCATTGAGTGTGCCCTAATAGCGTCACTGTGTTACAGTTGAATCTAGAAAGTGTGCCCTAATAGCGTCACTGGGCTAATAGTGAACCTAGAATCTATTCCCAACATCATTGAGTGTGCCCTAATAGCGTCACTGTGTTAAAGTTGAATCTAGCAAGTGTGCCCTGATAGCACCAAAGTGCTAATATTGAATCTATAAGGTATTCCAAACATCATTGAGTGTGCCCTAATAGCGTCAATGTGTTAAAGCTGAATCTAGAAAGTGTGCCCTAATAGCGTAACTGTGTTAATGTTGAATCTACAAAGTGTGCCCTATTAGCATCACTGTGTTCAAGTTGAACGTAGAAAATGTGCCTAATAGCATTACTGTGTTAAACCTGAACTTAGAAAGCGTGCCCTAATAACGTCACTGTATTAGAGTTGTATTAAGATGGTATTCCCAACATCATTTAGTGTGCCCTAATAGCGTCACTGTGTTAAAGTTGAATCTAGAAAGTGTGCACTAATAGCATCACTGTGTTAAAGTTAAATCTTGAAAGTATACCCTAATACCGTCACTGTGCTAATATTGAATCTAGAAGGTATTCCCAACATCATTGAGTGTGCCCTAATAGCGTCACTGTGTTAAAGTTGAATCTAGAAAGTGTGCCCTGATAGCGTCACTGTGTTAAAGTTGAATATAGAAAGGATGCCCTAATAGTGTCACTGTGCTAATATTGAATCTAGAAGGTATTCCCAACATCATTGAGTGTGCCCTAATAGTGTCACTGTGTTAAAGTTGAATATAGAAAGTATTCCCTAATAGCGTCACTGTGTTAAAGTTGAATCTAGAAAGTATGTCCTAATAGCGTCACTGTGCTAATATTGAATGTAGACGGTATTCCCAACATCATTGAGTGTGCCCTAATAGCGTCGCTGTGTTAGAGTTGAATTTAGAATGTATGCCCTAATAGCGTCACTGTGTTAAAGTTTAATCTAGAAAATATGCCCTTATAGCGTCACTGTGCTAATATTGAATCTAGAAGGCATTCCCAACATCATTGAGGGTGCCCTAATAGCATCACTGTGTTAATGTTGAATCTACAGAGTGTGCCCCATTAATACCACTGAGTTAAAGTTGAACTTAGAAAATATGCCTAATAGCATTACTGTGTTAAAACTGAACTTAGAAAGCGTGCCCTAATAGCATAATTTTGCTAATGTTGAATCTAGATGGTATTCCCAATATCATTGAGTGTGCCCCATTAGGGTCACTGTGTTAAAGGTGAACTATGTCCAAATAGCGTCACTGTATTAGAGTTGTATTAAGATGGTATTCCCAACATCATTGAGTATGCCCTAATAGCGTTACTGTGTTAAAATTGAACCTAGAAAGTGTGCCCTAATAGCATCACTGGGCTAATAGTGAATCTAGAAGGTATTCCCAACATCATTGAGGGTGCCCTAATAGCATCACTGTGTTAAAGTTTAATTTAGAAAGTGTGCCCTAATAGCGTCACTGTGTTAAAGTTGAATATAGAAAGTATGCCCTAATAGCGTCATTGTGCTAAAATTGAATCTAGAAGGTATTCCCAACATCATTGTGTCTGCCCTAGTAGCATCACTGTGTTAAAGTTGCATCTAGAAAGTGTGCCCTAATAGCGTCACTGTGCTAATATTGAATCTAGAAAGTATGTCCTAATAGCGTCACTGTGTTAGAGTTGAATCCAGAAAGTATGCTCTAATAGCATCACTGTGTTAAAGATGAATCTAGAAAGTATGCCCTAATAGTGTCACTGTGCTAATATTGAATCTAGAAGGTATTCCCAACATCATTGAGTGTGCCCTAATTGCGTCACTGTGTTAAAGTTGAATCTAGAAAGTATTCCCTAATAGCATCACTGTGTTAAAGTTGAATCTAGAAAGTATGTCCTAATAGCGTCACTGTGCTAATATCGAATCTAGAAGGTAATCCCAACATCATTGAGTGTGCCCTCATATCGTCACTGTGTTAGAGCTGAATCTAGAAAGTATGCCCTAATAGCGTCACTGTGTTAAAGATGATTCTAGAAAGTATGTCCTAATAGCGTCACTGTGCTAATATTGAATCTAGAAGGTATTCCCAACATCATTGAGGGTGCCCTAATAGCGTCACTATGTTAAAGTTGAATCTAGAAAGTGTGCCCTAATAGCGTCACTGTGATAATATTGAATCTGGAAGGTATTCCCAACATCAATAAGTGTGCCCTAATAGTGTCACTGTGTTAAAGTTGAATCTAGAAAGTGTACCCTAATAGCGTCACTGTGCCAATATTGAATCTATAATGTATCCCCAAGATCACTGAGGGTGCCCTAATATCGTCACTGTGTTAAAGTTGAATCTAGAAAGTGTGCCCTAATAGCGTCACTGTGTTAAAGTTGAATCTAGAAAGTATGCCCTAAGAGCGTCATTGTGCTAATATTGAATCTAAAAGGTATTCCCAACATCATTGAGTGTGCCCTATTAGCATCACTGTGTTAAAGTTGCATCTAGAAAGTGTGCCCTAATAGCGTCACTGTGCTAATATTGAATCTAGAAAGTATGCCCTAATGGCATCACTGTGTTAGAGTTGAATTTAAAAATTATGCCCTAATAGCATCACTGTGTTGAAGGTGCATCTAGAAAGTGTGCCCTAATAGCGTCACTGTGCTAATATTGAATCCAGAAAGTAGGCTCTAATAGCATCACTGTGTTAGAGTTGAATCTAGAAAGTGTGCCCTAATAGCGTCACTGGGCTAATAGTGAATCTAGAAGGTATTCCCAACATCATTGAGTGTGCCCTAATAGCGTTACTGTGTTAAAGTTGAATCTAGCAAGTTTGCCCTAATAGCACCAAAGTGCTAATATTGAATCTATAAGGTATTCCAAACATCATTGAGTGTGCCCTAATAGCGTCACTGTGTTAAAGTTGAACTTAGAAGTATGCCCAAATAGTGTCACTGTATTAGAGTTGTATTAAGATGGTATTCCCAACATCATTGAGTGTGCCCTAATAGAGTCACTGTGTTAAAGTTGAATCTAGCAAGTGTGCCCTAATAGCACCAAAGTGCTAATATTGAATCTATAAGGTATTCCAAACATCATTGAGTGTGCCCTAATAGCGTCAATGTGTTAAAGCTGAATCTAGAAAGTGTGCCCTAATAGCGTAACTGTGTTAATGTTGAATCTACAGAGTGTGCCCTATTAGCATCACTGTGTTCAAGTTGAACGTAGAAAATGTGCCTAATAGCATTACTGTGTTAAACCTGAACTTAGAAAGCGTGCCCTAATAACGTCACTGTATTAGAGTTGTATTAAGATGGTATTCCCAACATCATTGAGTGTGCCCTAATAGCGTCACTGTGTTAAAGTTGAATCTAGAAAGTGTGCACTAATAGCATCACTGTGTTAAAGTTGAATCTAGAAAGTATCCCCTAATACCGTCACTGTGCTAATATTGAATCTAGAAGGTATTCCCAACATCATTGAGTGTGCCCTAATAGCGTCACTGTGTTAAAGTTGAATCTAGAAAGTGTGCCCTAATAGCGTCACTGTGCCAATATTGAATCTATTGGGTATTCCGAACATCAATGAGTGTGCCCTAATAACGTCACTGTTTTAAAGTTGAATCAAGAAAGTGTGCCCTAAAAGCGTCACTGTGTTAAAGTTAAATCTAGAAAGTATGCCCTAATACCGTCATTGTGCTAATATTGAATCTACAAGGCATTCCCAACATCATTGAGTATGCCCTAATAGCATCACTAGTTAAAGTTGCATCTAGAAAGTGTGCCCTAATAGCGTCACTGTGCTAATATTGAATCTAGAAAGTATGTCAAATTAGCGTCACTGTTAGAGTTGAATCTAGAAAGTATGCCCTAATAGCATCACTGTGTTAAAGTTGCATCTAGTAAGTGTGCCCTAATAGCGTCACTATGCTAATATTGAATCCAGAAAGTATGCCCTAATTGCATCACTGTGTTAGAGTTGAATCTAAAAAGTGTGCCCTAATAGCGTCACTGGGCTAATATTGAATCTAGAAGGTATTCCCAACCTCATTGAGTGTGCCCTAATAGTGTCACTGTGTTAAAGTTGAATCTACCAAGTGTGCCCTAATTGCACCATTGTGCTAAGATTGAATCTATAAGGAATTCCAAACATCGTTGAGTGTACCCTAATAGCGTCACTGTGTTAAAGCTGAATCTAGAAAGTGTGCCCTAATAGCGTAACTGTGCTAATATTGAATCTAGAAGGTATTCCCAATTTCATTGAGTGTGCCATAATAGCATCACTGTGTTAAAGTTGAATCTAGAAAGTGTGCCCTAATAGCGTCACTGTGATAATATTGAATCCAAAAAGTATACCCTAATAGCATCACTGTGTTAGAGTTGAATTTAGAAAGTGTGCCCTAATAGCGTTACTGTGCTAATATTGAATCTGGAACGTATTCCCATCATCATTGAGTGTGCCCTAATACCATCACTGTGTTAAAGTTGCATACTGAAAGTTTGCCCTAATAGTGTCACTGTGCTAATATTGCATCTTGAAGGTATTCCCAACATCATTGAGTGTGCCCTAATAGCATCACTGTGTTAAAGTTGAATCTAGAAAGTATGTTCTAATAGCATCACTGTGCTAATATTGAATCTAGAAGGTATTCCCAACATCATTGAGTGTGTCCTAATAGCGTCACTGTGTTAAAGTTGAATCTAGAAAGTGTGCCCTAATAGCATCAATGTGCCAATATTGAATCTAGAAGGTATTCCCAACTTCACTGAGTGTGCCCTAATAGCGTCACTGTGTTAAAGTTGAATATAGAAAGTGTGCCTTGATAGCGTCACTGTGTAAAAGTTGAATATAGAAAGGATGCCCTAATAGTGTCACTGTGCTAATATTGAATCTAGAAGGTATTCCCAACATCATTGAGTGTGCCCTAATAGTGTCACTGTGTTAAAGTTGAATATAGAAAGTATTCCCTAATAGCGTCACTGTGTTAAAGTTGAATCTAGAAAGTATGTCCTAATAGCGTCACTGTGCTAATATTTAATGTAGACGGTATTCCCAAAATCATTGAGTGTTCCCTAATAGCGTCGCTGTGTTAGAGTTGAATTTAGAATGTATGCCCTAATAGCGTCACTGTGTTAAAGTTGAATCTAGAAAGTATGCCCTAATAGCGTCACTGTGCTAATATTGAATCTAGAAGGTATTCCCAACATCATTGAGTGTGCCCTAATTGCGTCACTGTGTTAAAGTTGAATCTAGAAAGTATTCCCTAATAGCATCACTCGTTAAAGTTGAATCATTAAGTGTGCCCTAATAGCGTCACTGTGTTAAAGTTGCATCCTGAAAGTGTGCCCTAATAGTGTCACTGTGCTAATATTCAATCTAGAAGGTATTCCCAACATCATTGAGTGTGCCCTGATAGCGTGACTGTGTTAAAGTTGAATCTAGAAAGTGTGCACTAACAGCGTCACTGTGTTAAAGTTGAATCTAGAAAGTATGTTCTAATAGTGTCACTGTGCTAATATTGAATCCAGAAGGTATTCCCAACATCACTGAGTGTGCCCTAATAGCGTCACTGTGTTAAAGTTGAATCTAGAAAGTGTGCCCTAATAGCGTCACTGTGATAATATTGAATCTAGAAGGTATTCCCAACATCATTGAGTGTGCCCTAATCGTGTCACTGTGTTAAAGTTGAATCTAGAAAGTGTGCCCTAATTGCACCATTGTGCTAATATTGAATCTATAAGGAATTCCAAACATCGTTGAGTGTACCCTAATAGCGTCACTGTGTTAAAGCTGAATCTAGAAAGTGTGCCCTAATAGCGTAACTGTGCTAATATTGAATCTAGAAGGTATTCCCAATTTCATTGAGTGTGCCGTAATAGCGTCACTGTGTTAAAGTTGAATCTAGAAAGTGTGCCCTAATAGCGTCACTGTGATAATATTGAATCCAGAAAGTATACCCTAATAGCATCACTGTGTTAGAGTTGAATTTAGAAAGTTTGCCCTAATAGCGTTACTGTGCTAATATTGAATCTGGAACGTATTCCCATCATCATTGAGTGTGCCCTAATACCATCACTGTGTTAAAGTTGCATACTGAAAGTTTGCCCTAATAGTGTCACTGTGCTAATATTGAATCTAGAAGGTATTCCCAACATCATTGAGTGTGCCCTAATAGCATCACTGTGTTAAATTTGAATCTAGAAAGTATGTTCTAATAGCATCACTGTGCTAATATTGAATCTAGAAGGTATTCCCAACATCATTGAGTGTGTCCTAATAGCGTCACTGTGTTAAAGTTGAATCTAGAAAGTGTGCCCTAATAGCATCAATGTGCCAATATTGAATCTAGAAGGTATTCGCAACTTCACTGAGTGTGCCCTAATAGCGTCACTGTGTTAAAGTTGAATATAGAAAGTGTGCCTTGATAGCGTCGCTGTGTTAAAGTTGAATATAGAAAGGATGCCCTAATAGTGTCACTGTGCTAATATTGAATCTAGAAGGTATTCCCAACATCATTGAGTGTGCCCTAATAGTGTCACTGTGTTAAAGTTGAATATAGAAAGTATTCCCTAATAGCGTCACTGTGTTAAAGTTGAATCTAGAAAGTATGTCCTAATAGCATCACTGTGCTAATATTGAATGTAGACGGTATTCCCAATATCATTGAGTGTGCCCTAATAGCGTCGCTGTGTTAGAGTTGAATTTAGAATGTATGCCCTAATAGCGTCACTGTGTTAAAGTTGAATCTAGAAAGTATGCCCTAATAGCGTCACTGGGCTAATATTGAATCTAGAAGGCATTCCCAACATCATTGAGGGTGCCCTTATAGCATCACTGTGTTAATGTTGAATCTACAGAGTGTGCCCCATTAACACCACTGTGTTAAAGTTGAACTTAGAAAATGTGCCTAATAGCATTACTGTGTTAAAACTGAACTTAGAAAGCGTGCCCTAATAGCATAATTGTGCTTATGTTGAATCTAGATGGTATTCCCAATATCATCGAGTGTGCCCCATTAGGGTAACTGTGTTAAAGTTGAACTTAGAAGTATGCCCAAATAGCGTCACCGTATTAGAGTTGTATTAAGATGGTATTCCCAAATTCATTGAGTGTGCCCTAATAGCGTTACTGTGTTAAAATTGAACCTAGAAAGTGTGCCCTAATAGCATCACTGTGTTAAAGTTGAATCTAGAAAGTATGCCCTAATAGCGTCACTGTGCTAATATTGAATCTAGAAGGTATTCTCAACATCATTGAGTGTGCCCTAATTGCGTCACTGTGTTAAAGTTGAATCTAGAAAGTATTCCCTAATAGCATCACTCGTTAAAGTTGAATCATTAAGTGTGCCCTAATAGCGTCACTGTGTTAAAGTTGAATCTAGAAAGTGTGCCCTAATAGCGTCACTGTGATAATATTGAATCTAGAAGGTATTCCCAACATCATTGGAAACTGTGTTAAAGTTGAATCTAGAAAGTGTGCCCTAATAGCATCACTGTGTTAAAGTTGAATCTAGAAAGTGTGCCCTAATAGCGTCACTGTGCCAATATTGAATCTAGAAGGTATTCCCAACATCATCGAGTGTGCCCTAATAGCATCACTGTGTTAAAGTTGCATCCTGAAAGTGTGCCCTAATAGTGTCACTGTGCTAATATTGAATCTAGAAGGTATTCCCAACATCATTGAGTGTGCCCTAATAGCGTGACTGTGTTAAAGTTGAATCTAGAAAGTGTGCACTAACAGCGTCACTGTGTTAAAGTTGAATCTAGAAAGGATGTTCTAATAGTGTCGCTGTGCTAATATTGAATCCAGAAGGTATTCCCAACATCACTGAGTGTGCCCTAATAGCGTCACTGTGTTAAAGTTGAATCTAGAAAGTGTGCCCTAATAGCGTCACTGTGATAATATTGAATCTAGAAGGTATTCCCAACATCATTGAGTGTGCCCTAATCGTGTCACTGTGTTTAAGTTGAATCTAGAAAGTGTGCCCTAATAGCGTCACTGTGCCAATATTGAATCTAGAAGGTATTCCCAACATCAACGACTGTGCCCTAATAGCATCACTGTGTTAAAGATGCATCCTGAAAGTGTGCCCTAATAGTGTCACTGTGCTAATATTGAATCTAGAAGGTATTCCCAACATCATTGAGTGTGCTCTAATAGCGTGACTGTGTTAAAGTTGAATCTAGAAAGTGTGCACTAATAACATCACTGTGTTAAAGTTGAATCTAGAAAGTATGTTCTAATAGCGTCACTGTGCTAAAGTTGAATCTAGAAGGTATTCCCAACATCATTGAGTGTGTCCTAATAGCGTCACTGTGTTAAAGTTGAATCTAGAAAGTGAGCCCTAATAGCATCAATGTGCCAATATTGAATCTAGAAGGTATTCCCAACTTCACTGAGTGTGCCCTAATAGCGTCACTGTGTTAAAGTTGAATATAGAAAGTGTGCCTTGATAGCGTCACTGTGTTAAAGTTGAATATAGAAAGGATGCCCTAATAGTGTCACTGTGCTAATATTGAATCTAGAAGGTATTCCCAACATCATTGAGTGTGCCCTAATAGTGTCACTGTGTTAAAGTTGAATATAGAAAGTATTCCCTAATAGCGTCACTGTGTTAAAGTTGAATCTAGAAAGTATGTCCTAATAGCATCACTGTGCTAATAATGAATGTAGACGGTATTCCCAAAATCATTGAGTGTGCCCTAATAGCGTCGCTGTGTTAGAGTTGAATTTAGAATGTATGCCCTAATAGCGTCACTGTGTTAAAGTTGAATCTAGAAAGTATGCCCTAATAGCGTCACTGTGCTAATATTGAATCTAGAAGGTATTCCCAACATCATTGAGTGTGCCCTAATTGCGTCACTGTGTTAAAGTTGAATCTAGAAAGTATTCCCTAATAGCATCACTCGTTAAAGTTGAATCATTAAGTGTGCCCTAATAGCGTCACTGTGTTAAAGTTGCATCCTGAAAGTGTGCCCTAATAGTGTCACTGTGCTAATATTCAATCTAGAAGGTATTCCCAACATCATTGAGTGTGCCCTAATAGCGTGTCTGTGTTAAAGTTGAATCTAGAAAGTGTGCACTAACAGCGTCACTGTGTTAAAGATGAATCTAGAAAGTATGTCCTAATAGCGTCACTGTGCTAATATTGAATGTAGACGGTATTCCCAATATCATTGAGTGTGCCCTAATAGCGTCGCTGTGTTAGAGTTGAATTTAGAATGTATGCCCTAATAGCGTCACTGTGTTAAAGTTGAATCTAGAAAGTATGCCCTAATAGCGTCACTGGGCTAATATTGAATCTAGAAGGCATTCCCAACATCATTGAGGGTGCCCTTATAGCATCACTGTGTTAATGTTGAATCTACAGAGTGTGCCCCATTAACACCACTGTGTTAAAGTTGAACTTAGAAAATGTGCCTAATAGTATTACTGTGTTAAAACTGAACTTAGAAAGCGTGCCCTAATAGCATAATTGTGCTTATGTTGAATCTAGATGGTATTCCCAATATCATCGAGTGTGCCCCATTAGGGTAACTGTGTTAAAGTTGAACTTAGAAGTATGCCCAAATAGCGTCACTGTATTAGAGTTGTATTAAGATGGTATTCCCAAATTCATTGAGTGTGCCCTAATAGCGTTACTGTGTTAAAATTGAACCTAGAAAGTGTGCCCTAATAGCATCACTGTGTTAAAGTTGAATCTAGAAAGTATGCCCTAATAGCGTCACTGTGCTAATATTGAATCTAGAAGGTATTCTCAACATCATTGAGTGTGCCCTAATTGCGTCACTGTGTTAAAGTTGAATCTAGAAAGTATTCCCTAATAGCATCACTCGTTAAAGTTGAATCATTAAGTGTGCCCTAATAGCGTCACTGTGTTAAAGTTGAATCTAGAAAGTGTGCCCTAATAGCGTCACTGTGATAATATTGAATCTAGAAGGTATTCCCAACATCATTGGAAACTGTGTTAAAGTTGAATCTAGAAAGTGTGCCCTAATAGCATCACTGTGTTAAAGTTGAATCTAGAAAGTGTGCCCTAATAGCGTCACTGTGCCAATATTGAATCTAGAAGGTATTCCCAACATCATCGAGTGTGCCCTAATAGCATCACTGTGTTAAAGTTGCATCCTGAAAGTGTGCCCTAATAGTGTCACTGTGCTAATATTGAATCTAGAAGGTATTCCCAACATCATTGAGTGTGCCCTAATAGCGTGACTGTGTTAAAGTTGAATCTAGAAAGTGTGCACTAACAGCGTCACTGTGTTAAAGTTGAATCTAGAAAGGATGTTCTAATAGTGTCACTGTGCTAATATTGAATCCAGAAGGTATTCCCAACATCACTGAGTGTGCCCTAATAGCGTCACTGTGTTAAAGTTGAATCTAGAAAGTGTGCCCTAATAGCGTCACTGTGATAATATTGAATCTAGAAGGTATTCCCAACATCATTGAGTGTGCCCTAATCGTGTCACTGTGTTTAAGTTGAATCTAGAAAGTGTGCCCTAATAGTGTCACTGTGCCAATATTGAATCTAGAAGGTATTCCCAACATCAACGAGTGTGCCCTAATAGCATCACTGTGTTTAAGATGCATCCTGAAAGTGTGCCCTAATAGTGTCACTGTGCTAATATTGAATCTAGAAGGTATTCCCAACATCATTGAGTGTGCTCTAATAGCGTGACTGTGTTAAAGTTGAATCTAGAAAGTGTGCACTAATAACAACACTGTGTTAAAGTTGAATCTAGAAAGTATGTTCTAATAGCGTCACTGTGCTAATATTGAATCTAGAAGGTATTCCCAACATCATTGAGTGTGTCCTAATAGCATCACTGTTTTAAAGTTGAATCTAGAAAGTGTGCCCTAATAGCATCAATGTGCCAATATTGAATCTTGAAGGTATTCCCAACTTCACTGAGTGTGCCCTAATAGCGTCACTGTGTTAAAGTTGAATATAGAAAGTATTCCCTAATAGCGTCACTGTGTTAAAGTTGAATCTAGAAAGTATGTCCTAATAGCGTCACTGTGCTAATATTGAATCTAGAAGGTATTCCCAACATCATTGATTGTGCCCTAATAGCGTCACTGTGTTAGAGTTGAATCTAGAAAGTGTGCCCTAATAGCGTCACTGGGCTAATAGTGAACCTAGAATCTATTCCCAACATCATTGAGTGTGTCCTAATAGCGTCACTGTGTTAAAGTTGAATCTAGCAATTGTGCCCTAATAGCACCAAAGTGCTAATATTGAATCTATAAGGTATTCCAAACATCATTGAGTGTGCCCTAATAGCGTCACTGTGTTAAAGTTGAACTTAGAAGTATGCCCAAATAGCGTCACTGTATTAGAGTTGTATTAAGATGGTATTCCCAACATCATTGAGTGTGCCCTAATAGCGTCACTGTGTTAAAGTTGAATCTAGCAAGTGTGCCCTAATAGCACCAAAGTGCTAATATTGAATCTATAAGGTATTCCAAACATCATTGAGTGTGCCCTAATAGCGTCAATGTGTTAAAGCTGAATCTAGAAAGTGTGCCCTAATAGCGTAACTGTGTTAATGTTGAATCTACAGAGTGTGCCCTATTAGCATCACTGTGTTCAAGTTGAACGTAGAAAATGTGCCTAATAGCATTACTGTGTTAAACCTGAACTTAGAAAGCGTGCCCTAATAACGTCACTGTATTAGAGTTGTATTAAGATGGTATTCCCAACATCATTGAGTGTGCCCTAATAGCGTCACTGTGTTAAAGTTGAATCTAGAAAGTGTGCACTAATAGCATCACTGTGTTAAAGTTGAATCTAGAAAGTATCCCCTAATACCGTCAATGTGCTAATATTGAATCTAGAAGGTATTCCCAACATCATTGAGTGTGCCCTAATAGCGTCACTGTGTTAAAGATGAATTTAGAAAGTGTGCCCTAATAGCGTAACTGTGCTAATATTGAATCTAGAAGGTATTCCCAACATCAACGAGTGTGCCCTAATAGCATCACTGTGTTAAAGATGCATCCTGAAAGTGTGCCCTAATAGTGTCACTGTGCTAATATTGAATCTAGAAGGTATTCCCAACATCATTGAGTGTGCTCTAATAGCGTGACTGTGTTAAAGTTGAATCTAGAAAGTGTGCACTAATAACATCACTGTGTTAAAGTTGAATCTAGAAAGTATGTTCTAATAGCGTCACTGTGCTAATATTGAATCTAGAAGGTATTCCCAACATCATTGAGTGTGTCCTAATAGCATCACTGTTTTAAAGTTGAATCTAGAAAGTGTGCCCTAATAGCACCAATGTGCCAATATTGAATCTTGAAGGTATTCCCAACTTCACTGAGTGTGCCCTAATAGCATCACTGTGTTAAAGTTGAATATAGAAAGTATTCCCTAATAGCGTCACTGTGTTAAAGTTGAATCTAGAAATATGTCCTAATAGCGTCACTGTGCTAATATTGAATCTAGAAGGTATTCCCAACATCATTGAGTGTGCCCTAATAGCGTCACTGTGTTAGAGTTGAATCTAGAAAGTGTGCCCTAATAGCGTCACTGGGCTAATAGTGAATCTAGAATCTATTCCCAACATCATTGAGTGTGCCCTAATAGCGTCACTGTGTTAAAGTTGAATCTAGCAAGTGTGCCCTAATAGCACCAAAGTGCTAATATTGAATCTATAAGGTATTCCAAACATCATTGAGTGTGCCCTAATAGCGTCACTGTGTTAAAGTTGAACTTAGAAGTATGCCCAAATAGCGTCACTGTATTAGAGTTGTATTAAGATGGTATTCCCAACATCATTGAGTGTGCCCTAATAGCGTCACTGTGTTAAAGTTGAATCAAGCAAGTGTGCCCTAATAGCACCAAAGTGCTAATATTGAATCTATAAGGTATTCCAAACATCATTGAGTGTGCCCTAATAGCGTCAATGTGTTAAAGCTGAATCTAGAAAGTGTGCCCTAATAGCGTAACTGTGTTAATGTTGAATCTACAGAGTGTGCCCTATTAGCATCACTGTGTTCAAGTTGAACGTAGAAAATGTGCCTAATAGCATTACTGTGTTAAACCTGAACTTAGAAAGCGTGCCCTAATAACGTCACTGTATTAGAGTTGTATTAAGATGGTATTCCCAACATCATTGAGTGTGCCCTAATAGCGTCACTGTGTTAAAGTTGAATCTAGAAAGTGTGCCCTAATAGCGTCACTGTGCTAATATTGAATCCAGAAAGTATGCCCTAATTGCATCACTGTATTAAAGTTGAATCTAGAAAGTATGTCCTAATAGCGTCACTGTGCTAATATTGAATCTAGAAGGTATTCCCAACATCATTGATTGTGCCCTAATAGCGTCACTGTGTTAGAGTTGAATCTAGAAAGTGTGCCCTAATAGCGTCACTGGGCTAATAGTGAACCTAGAATCTATTCCCAACATCATTGAATGTGCCTGTAGTGATACACGAAATTGCAACCTTGCCAATCAGGGCTTTAGATGACAGCATTAGCCGCTGAAAGCCAATAGTGTATTCAAAGTATGTGCTAAAAATGCTGACAGTAGTCTGTTGTAGCACTTCCATTATGCAGTAGTGAGCTACAAGGAATATGCAGGCCTAGTATGAAATAGGTCACATTAAGCATTGTTGATAGACAGGCACGGAGGGCTCCTAGCTCTGTACCTAATAGGTATTTTTGGAGTGTTTGGAACATTATGGCACCTATATAGCGCTTAGATAGCCAGTCTTAAGCGCTATAAACACTAAACTATGAGTGCATGCCTTTTAGAGCTTGCAGATGGGGTTAATACATCCCTGCTTCCCTTAGAATATTCAGCCTCACTAACGGTAGCCCTGGCTGCAAGCTAATCTTGCTTTTCTCTGGGAAGGCACTGATAAGGACATTCCAGTGTTCGCGGAGAGGGCTCCAAGGGAGGGGGTAGGAGCGAGCAGGGAGCATCTCAGAGAGAGCTGGGTTTTTTCCATGAACCAGCCCATATTTTTGCACAGGGAAAGTTCTGGAACTATGCGTCATGGTGACTGACATCACGAGATTATAAAATATCCATGCACACATGACTCGGGGGGAGATCGTCCTGTGGACTTGATTCATGCACGGTCAAGTGCCCGGAATTGGCTCTCACGGTGTCCTCCAGCATTGTTTTTCTGAGCGGGGCTTGTTTTTACAGCTAGCTTATGAAAAGCCAGGTCTCCCAGTGCTGATTAAAGGGACGTAAGACTGTGTTTCTCTATGTTTCTCTATATTTCTCTATGTTTCTCTATGTTTATCTAAGTTCCATGTTTCACTATATTTTGCATTGCTCTTTGTTTTATGCTTTGTAATATTCTCTAACTTGAATCCCAAATGTATATGAAATTCACTGCTTAGAATAAATATGCTAAAACTTTGAGGGTGTCATTTGTCACTAGCATGAGATCACTGCTCAGCACAATAGAACCTGTATTTTGGGCTGAATTGGGTATTTTTGCTCTCAAAGGGCTGGCCCCGAGGAAGATTTTGCCCATATCAAGACATTTGGTGGCAGCTTTGTGGGATTTGTGAAGAGCAGTGCCATGCTATGACATGACAAAATGTGTGAGAGAACACAGTGTAGAGTGGGGAGCAGGCTGTCGCATTTCCTTGATGGTCTCACTGCAGCTCTGAGACTTCAAAAGGCAGCAATGTTGTGTCGGCTTGCCGTGGCCGATAGCTTGTGTGGTTAAGACTCCCTTCAGTAAATCAGTCGTGACTACTATTGCATGGGATTGGTGCCAGGGAGTACAAGGCGATAAACGAGCGGGAAATGGCTTTGTTTAAAGCACTCCGATGAATGGTCAAGACAGATGTATGCTCAATTAGAAAAAGAATTTTATCATGCGGTTTCCCCAGTTTAAAGTTGTAATTTGGAATGCATAGTGAGACGGAGTTCTCATCTCTATTCTGTCATGAGGGCAGGGAAAAAATAATTGCAGGGATTTGACATGCAAATTATGAATAGTGATTTAACCATTGACTCAGCCCCAGTGTGCTAGCGAGTGGGGGCTGTAATGTTCGGAGGCGAAGGTTCGTTTTTTTTTATGTATGCTTTTGAATGTTGGCATTCCTGAATAATGAGGAGCCATGCTTAGGAGAATGAGTAACATCTGTGCTGAGAGCCTAAAGAGTTTTTTTTTCTTTTGGCAACTGTAAAATTCCATGTGCTGGTGGTGGCGAATTCTGTTTAAAGGAAACACACAAAAAATGGTTATATTGCATTTTAAGCTGTGCCATGCTTTTAATGGGTGAGAGACTCACTTAAAAGGAAAGTGAGTGAATGTTATTTGGATTTTCGATTTTTGTGTATTGATTTGAATTTGCAGAATCAGTTTGCAGTGGTTTGGGGGAAAAAACAATTTATATTTTTCTAAATTGCCCCTGGAGTATTTTTGATCCCACGCTATGCCATGGATTTGTGCTGTTGCCTTATAAGTGATGTATGATTTGGAAATAGTGTCCTGTTGACTGTGATATATGATGAAAAAATTTTGTTGACACATTAAACAGCCCACAAGCAATAGAGTGTGGGTTGCTCTTGCAGGAAAACGTGCAGGGAGCTGCACTAAACATTGGCATTTTTTATTTTTTAAATGCACTGAAATGAGTGGTTATAGTTTGGCAATGGTACAACAGAATTGACATCTGTGTGTGATAAGATAGCACAAAGATTTAGTGGGTTGTGAGTTCTCTTGAAAGATCGCACATTATTTTGGATTCAGCTCGTGAAGCCAAAACTACAAAATTACATGGAGTAGAATCTGATGACAAGAAAAGTGCCGCTTTTGAAAACAAGAGTCTTGCTGTGTGTGCAGAGCTTGTGCCTTGAAGCTGTCTTGGGCGAGGTGTGCGAAAGGAAGGCAAACAAAAGCAGAAACAGTACAAGAAAGAGTTAATCTGGATGAATTGTCTGAAACGAGTGCTTCCCATTGAAGCCGCCACAGTATAAGAGTTATAGAGCAAAAAGAGATAAGCATGCTGCGTGCTCATGGCGCTCCCAGGTGCACACGAAAGATAAACAATGCCTGCATTCCTGAGGAAGGGGGAGCAAAGACAGAGCTGTTCAGAAGTAAAGAATTTGCCCAGTAAACTGTGGTAGGGAGCAAAGGCTTCATGCAGGATGGCAGACGGGCACATCACATCTGAACATTTACCTATGCATCTGTGAATGGGCCAAGAAAAGACAGCTGCCCATTCCAACAGACATTACTGTGCAAACCGCATTCCAATGTGATGTGATGTGATGTGAAGTGAAACGCTATTGCTGTGCAAGCTGCATTCCAATGCTCCATGTGATGTGAACTGAAGTAAAGCGCTGTGCACTGGAGAAGAAACCTCTAGGCGCTTTGAGAAGAGAAAATACACATCTGGCAAACTGCAAGCTACATTGCCAGGGATGGAGTAACTGACAAAGACATTATGGCATTCCAGATGGAAGCAAAACTGACAAAAGTGCTTAGCCGTTTTGCAAAAGACAACATGCAGAGCGGGGCTTTGAAGTACAACATGAACACTGCACATTAGCCATGATCCAGAAGCCACACGGCTTAGTGCAAGAATGAATGATTTGTTGAAGCAACAAAAGAAACTGACTTAGACTATCGCACTCAAAGGGGTGGTTCAAGAAACAGCAAACACCCTTTGAAAAAATGACAAGTGAAAAAACCAGAGGCTTGAAAGACACTGCCTGTATGGAAAGAAAAAAAAAATAAACAGCTGCTTGTGCAACTGTAAGCGGTATTGGACTGAAAGACTTTACCTTTGAAAAATGGAGTGATGCCAGCAGGGCAAACTAAATCAAGATCATGAGACACTGGAAGCAAGTTGGCGCCTGGCATTTGTGATCGCTTTGGTGAAAAAGAAAAGCATTGTGCGACCTGGGTACTTACTATATGGCTTTGTAAAAGCACAGATCAGTCTGAGGTACCATTGACCAGCTATGATTGCATTGCACAAATAAGTTTGTGATTAGGCAGTTACACCCCGTATGGTTGAGTGTAAATAAGCCCCCAGAAACATGCAGCAGGGTGATAAATAATTGCAGTAGCAATGATAAAGTGTGTAGTTACCTGATGAGACTTTTTGAAGATGGGGGTGGTATTATGGGAAGGGGTGGATAACGCTGATATTGAAGTTTTGATGACATCCTAACATGAAGAATAATGATATTGAACTTTTGATGAAATCCTAACATTTCTGTTTGTATTTTGCCTAGGCAAAAACGACAAGGCATTTCACAATATCAGAAATAGATGTGTGCAGTTTGTGGGTGACACTGATCTCATAGAGTATGCGAGTTACTGATATGCGAGTCAACTTTAACGTGCCCTGCACCGCACTCAACGCTGCTGCAACCTGCGAAAAGTGTCCAACAGAGTAATAACTCTTGCTGAACTGGCACGATGCAGACTTGGCTAATTATCAAGTATTTGATGCTACACATTCAAATGACTCAGTTGCTGGAAATAACTTAATTGACATGTCTTGCCCTTTCTTGTTTAAAGGACTATGGACAATGAGTTGTGGACTGTAACATCAGGCACCACATACAGCTGTGTGACACAGCAATTGAATGCTAACACATTGAAAAATGGTTTTTAAATGCACTGTTGAGATGAATCTGAAAAAACGAAATGGTTTTACTCTTCCAACTGAATTGCTTTAACCAGAGATGTTTTGTTTTTTGCTTTGAAAAAAAAAAATATTCTACATTGCACGTAGGCAGGAAAATGATTTATGAATTGTTGGGGCAGCAGGATTATGCAAGCAGGAGTGTAATTTATTTTGAGATAAGATGAGTGCGCACATCAAAGTCACCTGTGCGTAGGTTAAGATTCTTAATTGAAGTAATGCTGCCAAGTGTATGAGCTATAATTTGAAATGGTAATCTTTGAAACACTGGATACTTTTACAGCCAGCTTAAGGCAGGTAAATGAAACCATGACTGACTTGATGTTTGATTTTATGACACAGAGTGTGACACGGTTTTTGTTAAACCAACCAGTTTCATGTTTTTGTGGGGACAGCTGTCTCCAGCACACTAATGCAAAGAGTCACCTTTTGATTGTAGACATTTGGAATAATTCTTTGGAAAAGCGCTACAAATGAGTATCCACATGGAATTGCTAGTGTACTGGCCAGGCACATTGTCGGGCATCTTTTGTCACTGAATGGATACCATTTGTTTAATTTGTTTAATGTGATGTTTTTCTGACCAAGAACTGCAGCGAGTTTCTCGCCAAAATTTTATGGACTATAACTTGACTAAGGCATTTTACCATGGTGTGATGAAACAGCCACTGCCGGATAGTAGTATGGTGTTTGTGGCTAAAGTTATTATTGTATATGGTAGATATCCCACTTGAAGAAGAGTATTCTCCAAGTCACAATAGGTAGACACTGTGAACCTGTTAGATTTTCCAGTAGTAAGACAACATGTAAATTGTAGGCTGGTAATGCACACCTTCATTATTACAGTGATACACTTAGACATAGATTTATCATGAGGCAATGTTTCCTTAGTACTACCAAGCTGCTACAAATGGAGTCCATTTCTATGGCCCATCACTAGAGTGCGTGTAGCTAGGGAGCTAGATTCATTAATTGCAGGAGCTTTATATGCTTGTGACATAGAAACTGTGCACAATAAGCTAGCCACTATGGGTTCTGATGCTAGCTCTGCTATAGAACTTCTGGCCTAGTGGGGCCCATTGATATGCCCAGCACTGCTACAAGTATTGACAGCCAATTGAAGATGACAGAATTTTAGACATGAAGACATTTTTGTCTGCCATAGGGCAGGTCAACAAGACTGCTATATACACACGATGCATTGTATGGCAAACATTGTTTGATCAGCAGGTGTTGGCTTTTTTACTGGGTGGGGGCAACCATCCTCCACACACTGGCACGCAGAGCTACAGTTACCAGCATACATATGGATTGAATTGCTTGCTTTTGATTGCATGAATAACACATGCCATGCTTTGATGTAAATTAGTAGAATTGTTTTTATTTAGATAACCTGGTGCCCATGGGTTCACCTTGTTCACGAAATTAGATGGTTTCTGGTTGGGTTCCACATACATGGGGGAAGTGTCTAGTCACACAGCCCATAGTCACGCTTGAATGCCCTGGGATCAGGGGGAGGGTAAGCCCTTAGAGTGAAAGGCTGCCAGGTTTTAGAATTGGTAACCATACATAAATGCAATAGTGCATTGTAGATTAGACTACACTGGATTGCCTTGACATTTTAACTGCATGCTGCTTTTTAACTGACAATCAGTTATACAAAATTGATTTAGGTATTTTTGTGTAGGCCATGTTTTGGCTAGAGTAAATGTCCATGTTCACTTGGTGTAGGTATTTTTTGTGTAGGCCAGGTTTTGGCAAGGGTATATGTCACTGTTCACTTTGTGTACATTTTTGTTTAGGTAGTGTTTTACCTTGCATGCCACGCTAACTAACCGCTAGAAGATAGTTTGCTTAAACCTCTTGCAGAGCCCCAAGGTCTTTATCACTGCACTAAATACTATATTGATAGGTATTAGTCAGCATTTTGTCACACACACGTTGAATAGGGGTGGAATGTAGTGATACACGAAATTGCAACCTTGCCAATCAGGGCTTTAGATGACAGCATTAGCCGCTGAAAGCCAATAGTGTATTCAAAGTATGTGCTAAAAATGCTGACAGTAGTCTGTTGTAGCACTTCCATTATGCAGTAGTGAGCTACAAGGAATATGCAGGCCTAGTATGAAATAGGTCACATTAAGCATTGTTGATAGACAGGCAGGGAGGGCTCCTAGCTCTGTACCTAATAGGTATTTTTGGAGTGTTTGGAACATTATGGCACCTATATAGCGCTTAGATAGCCAGTCTTAAGCGCTATAAACACTAAACTATGAGTGCATGCCTTTTAGAGCTTGCAGATGGGGTTAATACATCCCTGCTTCCCTTAGAATATTCAGCCTCACTAACGGTAGCCCTGGCTCCAAGCTAATCTTGCTTTTCTCTGGGAAGGCACTGATAAGGACATTCCAGTGTTCGCGGAGAGGGCTCCAAGGGAGGGGGTAGGAGCGAGCAGGGAGCATCTCAGAGAGAGCTGGGTTTTTTCCATGAACCAGCCCATATTTTTGCACAGGGAAAGTTCTGGAACTATGCGTCATGGTGACTGACATCACGAGATTATAAAATATCCATGCACACATGACTCGGGGGGAGATCGTCCTGTGGACTTGATTCATGCACGGTCAAGTGCCCGGAATTGGCTCTCACGGTGTCCTCCAGCATTGTTTTTCTGAGCGGGGCTTGTTTTTACAGCTAGCTTATGAAAAGCCAGGTCTCCCAGTGCTGATTAAAGGGACGTAAGACTGTGTTTCTCTATGTTTCTCTATATTTCTCTATGTTTCTCTATGTTTATCTAAGTTCCATGTTTCACTATATTTTGCATTGCTCTTTGTTTTATGCTTTGTAATATTCTCTAACTTGAATCCCAAATGTATATGAAATTCACTGCTTAGAATAAATATGCTAAAACTTTGAGGGTGTCATTTGTCACTAGCATGAGATCACTGCTCAGCACAATAGAACCTGTATTTTGGGCTGAATTGGGTATTTTTGCTCTCAAAGGGCTGGCCCCGAGGAAGATTTTGCCCATATCAAGACAGTGCCCTAATAGCGTCACTGTGTTAAAGTTGAATCTAGCAAGTGTGCCCTAATAGCACCAAAGTGCTAATATTGAATCTATAAGGTATTCCAAACATCATTGAGTGTGCCCTAATAGCGTCACTGTGTTAAAGTTGAACTTAGAAGTATGCCCAAATAGCGTCACTGTATTAGAGTTGTATTAAGATGGTATTCCCAACATCATTGAGTGTGCCCTAATAGCGTCACTGTGTTAAAGTTGAATCTAGCAAGTGTGCCCTAATAGCACCAAAGTGCTAATATTGAATCTATAAGGTATTCCAAACATCATTGAGTGTGCCCTAATAGCGTCAATGTGTTAAAGCTGAATCTAGAAAGTGTGCCCTAATAACATCACTGTGTTAAAGTTGAATCTAGAAAGTATGTTCTAATAGCGTCACTGTGCTAATATTGAATCTAGAAGGTATTCCCAACATCATTGAGTGTGTCCTAATAGCATCACTGTTTTAAAGTTGAATCTAGAAAGTGTGCCCTAATAGCATCAATGTGCCAATATTGAATCTTGAAGGTATTCCCAACTTCACTGAGTGTGCCCTAATAGCGTCACTGTGTTAAAGTTGAATATAGAAAGTATTCCCTAATAGCGTCACTGTGTTAAAGTTGAATCTAGAAAGTATGTCCTAATAGCGTCACTGTGCTAATATTGAATCTAGAAGGTATTCCCAACATCATTGATTGTGCCCTAATAGCGTCACTGTGTTAGAGTTGAATCTAGAAAGTGTGCCCTAATAGCGTCACTGGGCTAATAGTGAACCTAGAATCTATTCCCAACATCATTGAATGTGCCCTAATAGCGTCACTGTGTTAAAGTTGAATCTAGCAAGTGTGCCCTAATAGCACCAAAGTGCTAATATTGAATCTATAAGGTATTCCAAACATCATTGAGTGTGCCCTAATAGCGTCACTGTGTTAAAGTTGAACTTAGAAGTATGCCCAAATAGCGTCACTGTATTAGAGTTGTATTAAGATGGTATTCCCAACATCATTGAGTGTGCCCTAATAGCGTCACTGTGTTAAAGTTGAATCTAGCAAGTGTGCCCTAATAGCACCAAAGTGCTAATATTGAATCTATAAGGTATTCCAAACATCATTGAGTGTGCCCTAATAGCGTCAATGTGTTAAAGCTGAATCTAGAAAGTGTGCCCTAATAGCGTAACTGTGTTAATGTTGAATCTACAGAGTGTGCCCTATTAGCATCACTGTGTTCAAGTTGAACGTAGAAAATGTGCCTAATAGCATTACTGTGTTAAACCTGAACTTAGAAAGCGTGCCCTAATAACGTCACTGTATTAGAGTTGTATTAAGATGGTATTCCCAACATCATTGAGTGTGCCCTAATAGCGTCACTGTGTTAAGGTTGAATCTAGAAAGTGTGCACTAATAGCATCACTGTGTTAAAGTTGAATCTAGAAAGTGTGCCCTAATAACGTCACTGTGCCAATTTTGAATCTAGAATGTATTCCCAACATCAACGAGTGTGCCCTAATAGCATCACTGTGTTAAAGATGCATCCTGAAAGTGTGCCCTAATAGTGTCACTGTGCTAATATTGAATCTAGAAGGTATTCCCAACATCATTGAGTGTGCTCTAATAGCGTGACTATGTTAAAGTTGAATCTAGAAAGTGTGCACTAATAACATCACTGTGTTAAAGTTGAATCTAGAAACTATGTTCTAATAGCGTCACTGTGCTAATATTGAATCTAGAAGGTATTCCCAACATCATTGAGTGTGTCCTAATAGCATCACTGTTTTAAAGTTGAATCTAGAAAGTGTGCCCTAATAGCATCAATGTGCCAATATTGAATCTTGAAGGTATTCCCAACTTCACTGAGTGTGCCCTAATAGCGTCACTGTGTTAAAGTTGAATATAGAAAGTATTCCCTAATAGCGTCACTGTGTTAAAGTTGAATCTAGAAATATGTCCTAATAGCGTCACTGTGCTAATATTGAATCTAGAAGGTATTCTCAACATCATTGAGTGTGCCCTAATAGCGTCACTGTGTTAGAGTTGAATCTAGAAAGTGTGCCCTAATAGCGTCACTGGGCTAATAGTGAATCTAGAATCTATTCCCAACATCATTGAGTGTGCCCTAATAGCGTCACTGTGTTAAAGTTGAATCTAGCAAGTGTCCCCTAATAGCACCAAAGTGCTAATATTGAATCTATAAGGTATTCCAAACATCATTGAGTGTGTTCTAATAGCGTCACTGTGTTAAAGTTGAACTTAGAAGTATGCCCAAATAGCGTCACTGTATTAGAGTTGTATTAAGATGGTATTCCCAACATCATTGAGTGTGCCCGAATAGCGTCACTGTGTTAAAGTTGAATCTAGCAAGTGTGCCCTAATAGCACCAAAGTGCTAATATTGAATCTATAAGGTATTCCATACATCATTGAGTGTGCCCTAATAGCGTCAATGTGTTAAAGCTGAATCTAGAAAGTGTGCCCTAATAGCGTAACTGTGTTAATGTTGAATCTACAGAGTGTGCCCTATTAGCATCACGGTGTTCAAGTTGAACGTAGAAAATGTGCCTAATAGCATTACTGTGTTAAACCTGAACTTAGAAAGCGTGCCCTAATAACGTCACTGTATTAGAGTTGTATTAAGATGGTATTCCCAACATCATTGAGTGTGCCCTAATAGCGTCATTGTGTTAAAGTTGAATCTAGAAAGTGTGCACTAATAGCATCACTGTGTTAAAGTTGAATCTAGAAAGTATCCCCTAATACCGTCACTGTGCTAATATTGAATCTAGAAGGTATTCCCAACATCATTGAGGGTGCCCTAATAGCGTCACTGTGTTAAAGTTGAATCTAGAAAGTGTGCCCTAATAGCGTCACTGTGCCAATATTGAATCTATTAGGTATTCCCAACATCACTGAGTGTGCCCTAATAACGTCACTGTTTTAAAGTTGAATCTAGAAAGTGTGCCCTAATAGCGTCACTGTGTTAAAGTTAAATCTAGAAAGTATGCCCTAATAGCGTCATTGTGCTAATATTGAATCTACAAGGTATTCCCAACATCATTGAGTATGCCCTAATAGCATCACTAGTTAAAGTTGCATCTAGAAAGTGTGCCCTAATAGCGTCACTGTGCTAATATTGAATCTAGAAAGTATGTCAAATTAGCGTCACTGTTAGAGTTGAATTTAGAAAGTATGCCCTAATAGCATCACTGTGTTAAAGTTGCATCTAGTAAGTGTGCCCTAATAGCGTCACTGTGCTAATATTGAATCCAGAAAGTATGCCCTAATTGCATCACTGTATTAAAGTTGAATCTAGCAAGTGTGCCCTATTTGCACCATTGTGCTAATATTGAATCTATAAGGTATTCCAAACATCATTGAGTGTGCCCTAATAGCGTCACTGTGTTAAAGCTGAATCTAGAAAGTGTGCCCTAATAGCGTAACTGTGCTAATATTGAATCTAGAAGGTATTCCCAATTTCATTGAGTGTGCCGTAATAGCATCACTGTGTTAAAGTTGAATCTAGAAAGTGTGCCCTAATAGCGTCACTGTGATAATATTGAATACAGAAAGTATACCCTAATAGCATCACAGTGTTAGAGTTGAATTTAGAAAGTGTGCCCTAATAGCGTTACTGTGCTAATATTGAATCTGGAACGTATTCCCATCATCATTGAGTGTGCCCTAATAGCATCACTGTGTTAAAGTTGAATCTAGAAAGTATGTTCTAATAGCATCACTGTGCTAATATTGAATCTAGAAGGTATTCCCAACATCATTGAGTGTGTCCTAATAGCGTCACTGTGTTAAAGTTGAATCTAGAAAGTGTGCCCTAATAGCATCAATGTGCCAATATTGAATCTAGAAGGTATTCCCAACTTCACTGAGTGTGCCATAATAGCGTCACTGTGTTAAAGTTGAATATAGAAAGGATGCCCTAATAGTGTCACTGTGCTAATATTGAATCTAGAAGGTATTCCCAACATCATTGAGTGTGCCCTAATAGTGTCACTGTGTTAAAGTTGAATATAGAAAGTATTCCCTAATAGCGTCACTGTGTTAAAGTTGAATCTAGAAAGTATGTCCTAATAGCGTCACTGTGCTAATATTGAATGTAGACGGAATTCCCAACATCATTGAGTGTGCCCTAATAGCGTTGCTGTGTTAGAGTTGAATTTAGAATGTATGCCCTAATAGCGTCACTGTGTTAAAGTTGAATCTAGAAAGTATGCCCTAATAGCGTCATTGTGCTAATATTGAATCTACAAGGTATTCCCAACATCATTGAGTATGCCCTAATAGCATCACTAGTTAAAGTTGCATCTAGAAAGTGAGCCCTAATAGCGTCACTTTGCTAATATTGAATCCAGAAAGTATGTCCTAATAGCGTCACTGTGCTAATATTGAATGTAGACGGTATTCCCAACATCATTGAGTGTGCCCTAATAGCGTTGCTGTGTTAGAGTTGAATTTAGAATGTATGCCCTAATAGCGTCACTGTGTTAAAGTTGAATCTAGAAAGTATGCCCTAATAGCGTCATTGTGCTAATATTGAATCTACAAGGTATTCCCAACATCATTGAGTATGCCCTAATAGCATCACTAGTTAAAGTTGCATCTAGAAAATGAGCCCTAATAGCGACACTTTGCTAATATTGAATCCAGAAAGTATGCCCTAATTGCATCACTGTGTTAGAGTTGAATCTAAAAAGTGTGTCCTAATAGCGTCACTGGGCTAATATTGAATCTAGAAGGTATTCCCAACATCATTGAGTGTGCCCTAATAGTGTCACTGTGTTAAAGTTGAATCTAGCAAGTGTGCCCTAATTGCACCATTGTGCTAATATTGAATCTATAAGGAATTCCAAACATCGTTGAGTGTACCCTAATAGCGTCACTGTGTTAAAGCTGAATCTAGAAAGTGTGCCCTAATAGCGTAACTGTGCTAATATTGAATCTAGAAGGTATTCCCAATTTCATTGAGTGTGCCGTAATAGCGTCACTGTGTTAAAGTTGAATCTAGAAAGTGTGCCCTAATAGCGTCACTGTGATAATATTGAATCCAGAAAGTATACCCTAATAGCATCACTGTTTTAGAGTTGAATTTAGAAAGTGTGCCCTAATAGCGTTACTGTGCTAATATTGAATCTGGAACGTATTCCCATCATCATTGAGTGTGCCCTAATAGCATCACTGTGTTAAAGTTGCATACTGAAAGTTTGCCCTAATAGTGTCACTGTGCTAATATTGAATCTAGAAGGTATTCCCAACATCATTGAGTGTGCCCTAATAGCATCACTGTGTTAAAGTTGAATCTAGAAAGTATGTTCTAATAGCATCACTGTGCTAATATTGAATCTAGAAGGTATTCCCAACATCATTGAGTGTGTCCTAATAGCGTCACTGTGTTAAAGTTGAATCTAGAAAGTGTGCCCTAATAGCATCAATGTGCCAATATTGAATCTAGAAGGTATTCCCAACTTCACTGAGTGTGCCCTAATAGCGTCACTGTGTTAAAGTTGAATATAGAAAGCGTGCCTTGATATTGTCACTGTGTTAAAGTTGAATATAGAAAGGATGCCCTAATAGTGTCACTGTGCTAATATTGAATCTAGAAGGTATTCCCAACATCATTGAGTGTGCCCTAATAGTGTCACTGTGTTAAAGTTGAATATAGAAAGTATTCCCTAATAGCGTCACTGTGTTAAAGTTGAATCTAGAAAGTATGTCCTAATAGCGTCACTGTGCTAATATTGAATGTAGACGGTATTCCCAACAACATTGATTGTGCCCTAATAGCGTCGCTGTGTTAGAGTTGAATTTAGAATGTATGCCCTAATAGCGTCACTGTGTTAAAGTTGAATCTAGAAAGTGTGCCCTAATAGCGTCACTGTATTAAAGTTGAATCTAGAAAGTGTGCCCTAATAGCGTCACTGTGCCAATATTGAATCTAGAAGGTATTCCCAACATCATCGAGTGTGCCCTAATAGCATCACTGTGTTAAAGTTGCATCCTGAAAGTGTGCCCTAATAGTGTCACTGTGCTAATATTGAATCTAGAAGGTATTCCCAACATCATTGAGTGTGCCCTAATAGCGTGACTGTGTTAAAGTTGAATCTAGAAAGTGTGCCCTAATAGCGTCACTGTGCCAATATTGAATCTAGAAGGTATTCCCAACATCATCGAGTGTGCCCTAATAGCATCACTGTGTTAAAATTACATCCTGAAAGTGTGCCCTAATAGTGTCACTGTGCTAATATTGAATCTAGAAGGTATTCCCAACATCATTGAGTGTGCCCTAATAGCGTCACTGTGTTAAAGTTGAATCTAGAAAGTGTGCCCTAACAGCATCACTGTGTTAAAGTTGAATCTAGAAAGTATGTTCTAATAGTGTCACTGTGCTAATATTGAATCCAGAAGGTATTCCCAACATCACTGAGTGTGCCCTAATAGCGTCACTGTGTTAAAGTTGAATCTAGAAAGTGTGCCCTAATAGCGTCACTGTGATAATATTGAATCTAGAAGGTATTCCCAACATCATTGAGTGTGCCCTAATCGTGTCACTGTGTTAAAGTTGAATCTAGAAAGTGTGCCCTAATAGCGTCACTGTGATAATATTGAATCTAGAAGGTATTCCCAACATCATTGAGTGTGCCCTAATCGTGTCACTGTGTTAAAGTTGAATCTAGAAAGTGTGCCCTAATAGCGTCACTGTGCCAATATTGAATCTAGAAGGTATTCCCAACATCAACGAGTGTGCCCTAATAGCATCACTGTGTTAAAGATGCATCCTGAAAGTGTGCCCTAATAGCGTCACTGTGCTAATATTGAATCTAGAAGGTATTCCCAAAATCATTGAGTGTGCTCTAATAGCTTGACTGTGTTAAAGTTGTATCTAGAAAGTGTGCACTAATAACATCACTATGTTAAAGTTGAATCTAGAAAGTATGTTCTAATAGCGTCACTGCGCTAATATTGAATCTAGAATGTATTCCCAACATCATTGAGTGTGTCCTAATAGCATCACTGTTTTAAAGTTGAATCTAGAAAGTGTGCCCTAATAGCATCAATGTGCCAATATTGAATCTTGAAGGTATTCCCAACTTCACTGAGTGTGCCCTAATAGCGTCACTGTGTTAAAGTTGAATATAGAAAGTGTGCCCTAATAGCGTCACTGTGTTAAAGTTGAATCTAGAAAGTATGCCCTAATAGTGTCACTGTGCTAATATTGCATCTAGAAGGTATTCCCAAAATCATTGAGTGTGCCCTTATAGTGTCACTGTGTTAAAGTTGAATCTAGAAAGTATTCCCTAATAGTGTCACTGTGTTAAAGTTGAATCTAGAAAGTATGTCCTAATAGCGTCACTGTGCTAATATTGAATCTAGAAGGTATTTCCAACATCATTGAGTGTGCCCTAATAGCGTCACTGTGTTAAAGTTGAATCTAGAAAGTGTGCCCTAATAGCGTCACTGTGATTATATTCAATCTGGAAGGTATTCCCAACATCACTGAGTGTGCCCTAATAGCGTCACTGTGTTAAAGTTGAATCTAGAAAGTGTGCCCTAATAGCGTCACTGTGATAATATTGAATCTGGAGGGTATTCCCAACATCATTAAGTGTGCCCTAATAGCGTCACTGTGTTAAAGTTGAATCTAGGAAGTGTGCCCTAATAGCGTCACTGTGCCAATATTGAATCCAGAAGGTAGTCCCAACATCACTGAGTGTGCCCTAATAGCGTCACTGTGTTAAAGTTGAATCTAGAAAGTGTGCCCTAATAGCGTCACTGTGCTAATATTGAATCTAGAAGGTATTCCCAACATCCCTGAGTGTGCCCTAATAGCCTCTCTGTGTTAAAGTTAAATCTAGAAAGTGTGCCCTAATAGCATCAATGTGCCAATATTGAATCTTGAAGGTATTCCCAACTTCACTGAGTGTGCCCTAATAGCGTGACTGTGTTAAAGTTGAATATAGAAAGTGTGCCCTAATAGCGTCACTGTGTTGAAGTTGAAACTAGAAAGTATGCCCTAATACTGTCACTGTGCTAATATTGAATCTAGAAGGTATTCCCAACATCATTGAGTGTTCCCTAATAGTGTCAATGTGTTAAAGTTGAATCTAGAAAGTATTCCCTAATAGCATCACTGTGTTAAAGTTGAATCTAGAAAGTATGTCCTAATAGCGTCACTGTGCTAATATTGAATCTAGAAGGTATTCCCAACATCATTGATTGTGCTCTAATAGCGTCACTCTGATAGAGTTGAATCTAGAAAGTATGCCCTAATAGCGTCACTGTGTAAAAGTTGAATCTAGAAAGTATGCCCTAATTGCGTCACTGTGCTAATATTGAATCTAGAAGGTATTCCCAACATCATTGTGGATGCCCTAATAGCATCACTGTGTTAATGTTGAATCTACAGAGTGTGCCACATTAGCATCACTGTGTTAAAATTGAACCTAGAAAGCGTGCCCTAATAACATCACTGTGCTAATGTTGAATCTAGATGGTATTCCCAACATCATCGAGTGTGCCCCAATAGCATCACTGTGTTAAAGTTGAACTTAGAAGAATGCCCTAATAGCGTCACTGTATTAGAGTTGCATTAAGATGGTATTCCCAACATCATTGAGTGTTCCCTAATAGCGTAACTGTGTTAGAGTTGAATCTAGAAAGTGTGCCTTAATAGTGTCACTGTGCTAATATTGCATCTAGAAGATATTCCCAAAATCATTGAGTGTGCCCTTATAGTGTCACTGTGTTAAAGTTGAATCTAGAAAGTGTGCCCTAATAGCGTCACTGTGATTATATTGAATCTGGAAGGTATTCCCAACATCACTGAGTGTGCCCTAATAGCGTCACTGTGTTAAAGTTCAATCTAGGAAGTGTGCCCTAATAGCGTCACTGTGCCAATATTGAATCCAGAAGGTATTCCCAACATCACTGAGTGTGCCCTAATAGCGTCACTGTGTTAAAGTTGAATCTAGAAAGTGTGCCCTAATAGCGTCACTGTGCTAATATTGAATCTAGAAGGTATTCCCAACATCATTGAGAGTGCCCTAATAGCGTCACTGGGTTAAAGTTGAATCTAGAAAGTGTGCCCTAATAGCGTCACTGTGCCAATATTGAATCCAGAGGTATTCCCAACATCCCTGAGTGTGCCCTAATAGCGTCTCTGTGTTAAAGTTAAATCTAGAAAGTGTGCCCTAATAGCATCAATGTGCCAATATTGAATCTTGAAGGTATTCCCAACTTCACTGAGTGTGCCCTAATAGCGTCACTGTGTTAAAGTTGAATATAGAAAGTGTGCCCTAATAGCGTCACTGTGTTAAAGTTGAAACTAGAAAGTATGCCCTAATTATATTTAATTAATAAACGTGCTAATATTTAATTATATTTAATTAAATATTAGCACGTCACTGTGCTAATATTGAATCTAGAAGGTATTCCCAACATCATTGAGTGTTCCCTAATAGTGTCAATGTGTTAAAGTTGAATCTAGAAAGTATTCCCTAATAGCATCACTGTGTTAAAGTTGAATCTAGAAAGTATGTCCTAATTGCGTCACTGTGCTAATATTGAATCTAGAAGGTATTCCCAACATCATTGATTGTGCTCTAATAGCGTCACTCTGTTAGAGTTGAATCTAGAAAGTATGCCCTAATAGCGTCACTGTGTTAAAGTTGAATCTAGAAAGTATGCCCTAATTGCGTCACTGTGCTAATATTGAATCTAGAAGGTATTCCCAACATCATTGTGGATGCCCTAATAGCATCACTGTGTTAATGTTGAATCTACAGAGTGTGCCCCATTAGCATCACTGTGTTAAAATTGAACCTAGAAAGCGTGCCCTAATAACATCACTGTGCTAATGTTGAATCTAGATGGTATTCCCAACATCATCGAGTGTGCCCCAATAGCATCACTGTGTTAAAGTTGAACTTAGAAGAATGCCCTAATAGCGTCACTGTATTAGAGTTGTATTAAGATGTTATTCCCAACATCATTGAGTGTGCCCTAATAGCGTCACTGGGTTAAAGTTGAATCTAGAAAGTGTGCCCTAATAGCGTCACTGTGCCAATATTGAATCCAGAGGTATTCCCAACATCCCTGAGTGTGCCCTAATAGCGTCTCTGTGTTAAAGTTAAATCTAGAAAGTGTGCCCTAATAGCATCAATGTGCCAATATTGAATCTTGAAGGTATTCCCAACTTCACTGAGTGTGCCCTAATAGCGTCACTGTGTTAAAGTTGAATATAGAAAGTGTGCCCTAATAGCGTCACTGTGTTAAAGTTGAAACTAGAAAGTATGCCCTAATTATATTTAATTAATAAACGTGCTAATATTTAATTATATTTAATTAAATATTAGCACGTCACTGTGCTAATATTGCATCTTGAAGGTATTCCCAAAATCATTGAGTGTGCCCTTATAGTGTCACTGTGTTAAAGTTGAATCTAGAAAGTATTCCCTAATAGCGTCACTGTGTTAAAGTTGAATCTAGAAAGTATGTCCTAATAGCGTCACTGTGCTAATATTGAATCTAGAAGGTATTCCCAAGATCATTGAGTGTGCCCTAATAGCATCACTGTGTTGAAGTTGAATCTAGAAAGTGTGCCCTAATAGCGTCACTGTGTTAAAGTTGAATCTAGAAAGTGTGCCCTAATAGCGTCACTGTGCTAATATTGAATCTAGAAGGTATTCCAAACATCATTGAGTATGCCCTAATTGTGTCACTGTGTTAAAGTTGAATCTAGAAAGTATTCCCTAATTGCATCACTCGTTAAAGTTGAATCATTAAGTGTGCCCTAATAGCGTCACTGTGTTAAAGTTGAATCTAGAAAGTGTGCCCTAATAGCGTCACTGTGATAATATTGAATTTAGAAGGTATTCCCAACATCATTGAGTGTGCCCTAATTGTGTCACTGTGTTAAAATTGAATCTAGAAAGTGTGCCCTAATAGTGTCACTGTGTTAAAGTTGAATCTAGAAAGTGTGCACTAATAGCATCACTGTGCCAATATTGAATCCAGAAAGTATTCCCAACATCACTGAGTGTGCCCTTATAGCGTCACTGTGTTAAAGTTGAATCTAGAAAGTGTGCCCTAATAGCGTCACTGTGCCAATATTGAATCTAGAAGGTATTCCCAACATCATCGAGTGTGCCCTAATAGCATCACTGTGTTAAAGTTGCATCCTGAAAGTGTGCCCTAATAGCGTCACTGTGCTAATATTGAATCTAGAAGGTATTCCCAAAATCATTGAGTGTGCTCTAATAGCGTGACTGTGTTAAAGTTGAATCTAGAAAGTGTGCACTAATAACATCACTATGTTAAAGTTGAATCTAGAAAGTATGTTCTAATAGCGTCACTGTGCTAACATTGAATCTAGAATTTATTCCCAACATCATTGAGTGTGTCCTAATAGCATCACTGTTTTAAAGTTGAATCTAGAAAGTGTGCCCTAATAGCATCAATGTGCCAATATTGAATCTTGAAGGTATTCCCAACTTCACTGAGTGTGCCCTAATAGCGTCACTGTGTTAAAGTTGAATATAGAAAGTGTGCCCTAATAGCATCACTGTGTTAAAGTTCAATCTAGAAAGTATGCCCTAATAGTGTCACTGTGCTAATATTGCATCTAGAAGGTATTCCCAAAATCATTGAGTGTGCCCTTATAGTGTCACTGTGTTAAAGTTGAATCTAGAAAGTATTCCCTAATAGTGTCACTGTGTTAAAGTTGAATCTAGAAAGTATGTCCTAATAGCGTCACTGTGCTAATATTGAATCTAGAAGGTATTCCCAAGATCATTGAGTGTGCCCTAATAGCATCACTGTGTTGAAGTTGAATCTAGAAAGTGTGCCCTAATAGCGTCACTCTGATAATATTGAATCTGGAAGGTATTCCCAACATCATTAAGTGTGCCCTAATAGCGTCACTGTGTTAAAGTTGAATCTAGAAAGTGTGCCCTAATAGCGTCACTGTGTTAAAGTTGAATCTAGAAAGTGTGCCCTAATAGCGTCACTGTGCTAATATTGAATCTAGAAGGTATTCCAAACATCATTGAGTGTGCCCTAATTGTGTCACTGTGTTAAAGTTGAATCTAGAAAGTATTCCCTAATTGCATCACTCGTTAAAGTTGAATCATTAAGTGTGCCCTAATAGCGTCACTGTGTTAAAGTTGAATCTAGAAAGTGTGCCCTAATAGCGTCACTGTGATAATATTGAATCTAGAAGGTATTCCCAACATCATTGAGTGTGCCCTAATTGTGTCACTGTGTTAAAATTGAATCTAGAAAGTGTGCCCTAATAGCGTCACTGTGTTAAAGTTGAATCTAGAAAGTGTGCACTAATAGCATGACTGTGCCAATATTGAATCCAGAAGGTATTCCCAACATCACTGAGTGTGCCCTAATAGCGTCACTGTGTTAAAGTTGAATCTAGAAAGTGTGCCCTAATAGCGTCACTGTGCCAATATTGAATCTAGAAGGTATTCCCAACATCATCGAGTGTGCCCTAATAGCATCACTGTGTTAAAGTTGCATCCTGAAAGTGTGCCCTAATAGTGTCACTGTGCTAATATTGAATCTAGAAGGTATTCCCAAAATCATTGAGTGTGCTCTAATAGCGTGACTGTGTTAAAGTTGAATCTAGAAAGTGTGCATTAATAACATCACTATGTTAAAGTTGAATCTAGAAAGTATGTTCTAATAGCGTCACTGTGCTAATATTGAATCTAGAATTTATTCCCAACATCATTGAGTGTGTCCTAATAGCATCACTGTTTTAAATTTGAATCTAGAAAGTGTGCCCTAATAGCATCAATGTGCCAATATTGAATCTTGAAGGTATTCCCAACTTCACTGAGTGTGCCCTAATAGCGTCACTGTGTTAAAGTTCAATATAGAAAGTGTGCCCTAATAGCGTCACTGTGTTAAAGTTGAATCTAGAAAGTATGCCCTAATAGTGTCACTGTGCTAATATTGCATCTAGAAGGTATTCCCAAAATCATTGAGTGTGCCCTTATAGTGTCACTGTGTTAAAGTTGAATCTAGAAAGTATTCCCTAATAGTGTCACTGTGTTAAAGTTGAATCTAGAAAGTATGTCCTAATAGCGTCACTGTGCTAATATTGAATCTAGAAGGTATTCCCAACATCATTGAGTGTGCCCTAATAGCGTCACTGTGTTAAAGTTGAATCTAGAAAGTATGCCCTAATAGCGTCACTGTGATTATATTGAATCTGGAAGGTATTCCCAACATCACTGAGTGTGCCCTAATAGCGTCACTGTGTTAAAGTTGAATCTAGAAAGTGTGCCCTAATAGCGTCACTGTGATAATATTGAATCTGGAGGGTATTCCCAACATCATTAAGTGTGCTCTAATAGCGTCACTGTGTTAAAGTTGAATCTAGGAAGTGTGCCCTAATAGCGTCACTGTGCCAATATTGAATCCAGAAGGTATTCCCAACATCACTGAGTGTGCCCTAATAGCGTCACTGTGTTAAAGTTGAATCTAGAAAGTGTGCCCTAATAGCGTCACTGTGCTAATATTGAATCTAGAAGGTATTCCCAAGATCATTGAGTGTGCCCTAATAGCATCACTGTGTTGAAGTTGAATCTAGAAAGTGTGCCCTAATAGCGTCACTCTGATAATATTGAATCTGGAAGGTATTCCCAACATCATTAAGTGTGCCCTAATAGCGTCACTGTGTTAAAGTTGAATCTAGAAAGTGTGCCGTAATAGCGTCACTGTGTTAAAGTTGAATCTAGAAAGTGTGCCCTAATAGCGTCACTGTGCTAATATTGAATCTAGAAGGTATTCCAAACATCATTGAGTGTGCCCTAATTGTGTCACTGTGTTAAAGTTGAATCTAGAAAGTATTCCCTAATTGCATCAAACGTTAAAGTTGAATCATTAAGTGTGCCCTAATAGCGTCACTGTGTTAAAGTTGAATCTAGAAAGTGTGCCCTAATAGCGTCACTGTGATAATATTGAATCTAGAAGGTATTCCCAACATCATTGAGTGTGCCCTAATTGTGTCACTGTGTTAAAATTGAATCTAGAAAGTGTGCCCTAATAGCGTCACTGTGTTAAAGTTGAATCTAGAAAGTGTGCACTAATAGCATCAGTGTGCCAATATTGAATCCAGAAGGTATTCCCAAAATCACTGAGTGTGCCCTAATAGCGTCACTGTGTTAAAGTTGAATCTAGAAAGTGTGCCCTAATAGCGTCACTGTGCCAATATTGAATCTAGAAGGTATTCCCAAAATCATTGAGTGTGCTCTAATAGCGTGACTGTGTTAAAGTTGAATCTAGAAAGTGTGCATTAATAACATCACTATGATAAAGTTGAATCTAGAAAGTATGTTCTAATAGCGTCACTGTGCTAATATTGAATCTAGAATTTATTCCCAACATCATTGAGTGTGTCCTAATAGCATCACTGTTTTAAAGTTGAATCTAGAAAGTGTGCCCTAATAGCATCAATGTGCCAATATTGAATCTTGAAGGTATTCCCAACTTCACTGAGTGTGCCCTAATAGCGTCACTGTGTTAAAGTTGAATATAGAAAGGGTGCCCTAATAGCGTCACTGTGTTAAAGTTGAATATAGAAAGTATGCCCTAATAGTGTCACTGTGCTAATATTGCATCTAGAAGGTATTCCCAAAATCATTGAGTGTGCCCTTATAGTGTCACTGTGTTAAAGTTGAATCTAGAAAGTATTCCCTAATAGTGTCACTGTGTTAAAGTTGAATCTAGAAAGTATGTCCTAATAGCGTCACTGTGCTAATATTGAATCTAGAAGGTATTCCCAACATCATTGAGTGTGCCCTAATAGCGTCACTGTGTTAAAGTTGAATCTAAAAAGTATGCCCTAATAGCGTCACTGTGATTATATTGAATCTGGAAGGTATTCCCAACATCACTGAGTGTGCCCTAATAGCGTCACTGTGTTAAAGTTGAATCTAGAAAGTGTGCCCTAATAGCGTCACTGTGATAATATTGAATCTGGAGGGTATTCCCAACATCATTAAGTGTGCCCTAATAGCGTCACTGTGTTAAAGTTGAATCTAGGAAGTGTGCCCTAATAGCGTCACTGTGCCAATATTGAATCCAGAAGGTATTCCCAACATCACTGAGTGTGCCCTAATAGCGTCACTGTGTTAAAGTTGAATCTAGAAAGTGTGCCCTAATAGCGTCACTGTGCTAATATTGAATCTAGAAGGTATTCCCAACATCATTGAGTGTGCCCTAATAGCGTCACTGGGTTAAAGTTGAATCTAGAAAGTGTGCCCTAATAGCGTCACTGTGCCAATATTGAATCCAGAGGTATTCCCAACATCACTGAGTGTGCCCTAATAGCGTCTCTGTGTTAAAGTTAAATCTAGAAAGTGTGCCCTAATAGCATCAATGTGCCAATATTGAATCTTGAAGGTATTCCCAACTTCACTGAGTGTGCACTAATAGCGTCACTGTGTTAAAGTTGAATCTAGAAAGTGTGCCCTAATAGCGTCACTGTGCTAATATTGAATCTAGAAGGTATTCCCAACATCATTGAGTATGCCCTAATTGCATCACTGTATTAAAGTTGAATCTAGAAAGTATGTCCTAATAGCGTCACTGTGCTAATATTGAATCTAGAAGGTATTCCCAACATCATTGATTGTGCCCTAATAGCGTCACTGTGTTAGAGTTGAATCTAGAAAGTGTGCCCTAATAGCGTCACTGGGCTAATAGTGAACCTAGAATCTATTCCCAACATCATTGAATGTGCCTGTAGTGATACACGAAATTGCAACCTTGCCAATCAGGGCTTTAGATGACAGCATTAGCCGCTGAAAGCCAATAGTGTATTCAAAGTATGTGCTAAAAATGCTGACAGTAGTCTGTTGTAGCACTTCCATTATGCAGTAGTGAGCTACAAGGAATATGCAGGCCTAGTATGAAATAGGTCACATTAAGCATTGTTGATAGACAGGCACGGAGGGCTCCTAGCTCTGTACCTAATAGGTATTTTTGGAGTGTTTGGAACATTATGGCACCTATATAGCGCTTAGATAGCCAGTCTTAAGCGCTATAAACACTAAACTATGAGTGCATGCCTTTTAGAGCTTGCAGATGGGGTTAATACATCCCTGCTTCCCTTAGAATATTCAGCCTCACTAACGGTAGCCCTGGCTGCAAGCTAATCTTGCTTTTCTCTGGGAAGGCACTGATAAGGACATTCCAGTGTTCGCGGAGAGGGCTCCAAGGGAGGGGGTAGGAGCGAGCAGGGAGCATCTCAGAGAGAGCTGGGTTTTTTCCATGAACCAGCCCATATTTTTGCACAGGGAAAGTTCTGGAACTATGCGTCATGGTGACTGACATCACGAGATTATAAAATATCCATGCACACATGACTCGGGGGGAGATCGTCCTGTGGACTTGATTCATGCACGGTCAAGTGCCCGGAATTGGCTCTCACGGTGTCCTCCAGCATTGTTTTTCTGAGCGGGGCTTGTTTTTACAGCTAGCTTATGAAAAGCCAGGTCTCCCAGTGCTGATTAAAGGGACGTAAGACTGTGTTTCTCTATGTTTCTCTATATTTCTCTATGTTTCTCTATGTTTATCTAAGTTCCATGTTTCACTATATTTTGCATTGCTCTTTGTTTTATGCTTTGTAATATTCTCTAACTTGAATCCCAAATGTATATGAAATTCACTGCTTAGAATAAATATGCTAAAACTTTGAGGGTGTCATTTGTCACTAGCATGAGATCACTGCTCAGCACAATAGAACCTGTATTTTGGGCTGAATTGGGTATTTTTGCTCTCAAAGGGCTGGCCCCGAGGAAGATTTTGCCCATATCAAGACATTTGGTGGCAGCTTTGTGGGATTTGTGAAGAGCAGTGCCATGCTATGACATGACAAAATGTGTGAGAGAACACAGTGTAGAGTGGGGAGCAGGCTGTCGCATTTCCTTGATGGTCTCACTGCAGCTCTGAGACTTCAAAAGGCAGCAATGTTGTGTCGGCTTGCCGTGGCCGATAGCTTGTGTGGTTAAGACTCCCTTCAGTAAATCAGTCGTGACTACTATTGCATGGGATTGGTGCCAGGGAGTACAAGGCGATAAACGAGCGGGAAATGGCTTTGTTTAAAGCACTCCGATGAATGGTCAAGACAGATGTATGCTCAATTAGAAAAAGAATTTTATCATGCGGTTTCCCCAGTTTAAAGTTGTAATTTGGAATGCATAGTGAGACGGAGTTCTCATCTCTATTCTGTCATGAGGGCAGGGAAAAAATAATTGCAGGGATTTGACATGCAAATTATGAATAGTGATTTAACCATTGACTCAGCCCCAGTGTGCTAGCGAGTGGGGGCTGTAATGTTCGGAGGCGAAGGTTCGTTTTTTTTTATGTATGCTTTTGAATGTTGGCATTCCTGAATAATGAGGAGCCATGCTTAGGAGAATGAGTAACATCTGTGCTGAGAGCCTAAAGAGTTTTTTTTTCTTTTGGCAACTGTAAAATTCCATGTGCTGGTGGTGGCGAATTCTGTTTAAAGGAAACACACAAAAAATGGTTATATTGCATTTTAAGCTGTGCCATGCTTTTAATGGGTGAGAGACTCACTTAAAAGGAAAGTGAGTGAATGTTATTTGGATTTTCGATTTTTGTGTATTGATTTGAATTTGCAGAATCAGTTTGCAGTGGTTTGGGGGAAAAAACAATTTATATTTTTCTAAATTGCCCCTGGAGTATTTTTGATCCCACGCTATGCCATGGATTTGTGCTGTTGCCTTATAAGTGATGTATGATTTGGAAATAGTGTCCTGTTGACTGTGATATATGATGAAAAAATTTTGTTGACACATTAAACAGCCCACAAGCAATAGAGTGTGGGTTGCTCTTGCAGGAAAACGTGCAGGGAGCTGCACTAAACATTGGCATTTTTTATTTTTTAAATGCACTGAAATGAGTGGTTATAGTTTGGCAATGGTACAACAGAATTGACATCTGTGTGTGATAAGATAGCACAAAGATTTAGTGGGTTGTGAGTTCTCTTGAAAGATCGCACATTATTTTGGATTCAGCTCGTGAAGCCAAAACTACAAAATTACATGGAGTAGAATCTGATGACAAGAAAAGTGCCGCTTTTGAAAACAAGAGTCTTGCTGTGTGTGCAGAGCTTGTGCCTTGAAGCTGTCTTGGGCGAGGTGTGCGAAAGGAAGGCAAACAAAAGCAGAAACAGTACAAGAAAGAGTTAATCTGGATGAATTGTCTGAAACGAGTGCTTCCCATTGAAGCCGCCACAGTATAAGAGTTATAGAGCAAAAAGAGATAAGCATGCTGCGTGCTCATGGCGCTCCCAGGTGCACACGAAAGATAAACAATGCCTGCATTCCTGAGGAAGGGGGAGCAAAGACAGAGCTGTTCAGAAGTAAAGAATTTGCCCAGTAAACTGTGGTAGGGAGCAAAGGCTTCATGCAGGATGGCAGACGGGCACATCACATCTGAACATTTACCTATGCATCTGTGAATGGGCCAAGAAAAGACAGCTGCCCATTCCAACAGACATTACTGTGCAAACCGCATTCCAATGTGATGTGATGTGATGTGAAGTGAAACGCTATTGCTGTGCAAGCTGCATTCCAATGCTCCATGTGATGTGAACTGAAGTAAAGCGCTGTGCACTGGAGAAGAAACCTCTAGGCGCTTTGAGAAGAGAAAATACACATCTGGCAAACTGCAAGCTACATTGCCAGGGATGGAGTAACTGACAAAGACATTATGGCATTCCAGATGGAAGCAAAACTGACAAAAGTGCTTAGCCGTTTTGCAAAAGACAACATGCAGAGCGGGGCTTTGAAGTACAACATGAACACTGCACATTAGCCATGATCCAGAAGCCACACGGCTTAGTGCAAGAATGAATGATTTGTTGAAGCAACAAAAGAAACTGACTTAGACTATCGCACTCAAAGGGGTGGTTCAAGAAACAGCAAACACCCTTTGAAAAAATGACAAGTGAAAAAACCAGAGGCTTGAAAGACACTGCCTGTATGGAAAGAAAAAAAAAATAAACAGCTGCTTGTGCAACTGTAAGCGGTATTGGACTGAAAGACTTTACCTTTGAAAAATGGAGTGATGCCAGCAGGGCAAACTAAATCAAGATCATGAGACACTGGAAGCAAGTTGGCGCCTGGCATTTGTGATCGCTTTGGTGAAAAAGAAAAGCATTGTGCGACCTGGGTACTTACTATATGGCTTTGTAAAAGCACAGATCAGTCTGAGGTACCATTGACCAGCTATGATTGCATTGCACAAATAAGTTTGTGATTAGGCAGTTACACCCCGTATGGTTGAGTGTAAATAAGCCCCCAGAAACATGCAGCAGGGTGATAAATAATTGCAGTAGCAATGATAAAGTGTGTAGTTACCTGATGAGACTTTTTGAAGATGGGGGTGGTATTATGGGAAGGGGTGGATAACGCTGATATTGAAGTTTTGATGACATCCTAACATGAAGAATAATGATATTGAACTTTTGATGAAATCCTAACATTTCTGTTTGTATTTTGCCTAGGCAAAAACGACAAGGCATTTCACAATATCAGAAATAGATGTGTGCAGTTTGTGGGTGACACTGATCTCATAGAGTATGCGAGTTACTGATATGCGAGTCAACTTTAACGTGCCCTGCACCGCACTCAACGCTGCTGCAACCTGCGAAAAGTGTCCAACAGAGTAATAACTCTTGCTGAACTGGCACGATGCAGACTTGGCTAATTATCAAGTATTTGATGCTACACATTCAAATGACTCAGTTGCTGGAAATAACTTAATTGACATGTCTTGCCCTTTCTTGTTTAAAGGACTATGGACAATGAGTTGTGGACTGTAACATCAGGCACCACATACAGCTGTGTGACACAGCAATTGAATGCTAACACATTGAAAAATGGTTTTTAAATGCACTGTTGAGATGAATCTGAAAAAACGAAATGGTTTTACTCTTCCAACTGAATTGCTTTAACCAGAGATGTTTTGTTTTTTGCTTTGAAAAAAAAAAATATTCTACATTGCACGTAGGCAGGAAAATGATTTATGAATTGTTGGGGCAGCAGGATTATGCAAGCAGGAGTGTAATTTATTTTGAGATAAGATGAGTGCGCACATCAAAGTCACCTGTGCGTAGGTTAAGATTCTTAATTGAAGTAATGCTGCCAAGTGTATGAGCTATAATTTGAAATGGTAATCTTTGAAACACTGGATACTTTTACAGCCAGCTTAAGGCAGGTAAATGAAACCATGACTGACTTGATGTTTGATTTTATGACACAGAGTGTGACACGGTTTTTGTTAAACCAACCAGTTTCATGTTTTTGTGGGGACAGCTGTCTCCAGCACACTAATGCAAAGAGTCACCTTTTGATTGTAGACATTTGGAATAATTCTTTGGAAAAGCGCTACAAATGAGTATCCACATGGAATTGCTAGTGTACTGGCCAGGCACATTGTCGGGCATCTTTTGTCACTGAATGGATACCATTTGTTTAATTTGTTTAATGTGATGTTTTTCTGACCAAGAACTGCAGCGAGTTTCTCGCCAAAATTTTATGGACTATAACTTGACTAAGGCATTTTACCATGGTGTGATGAAACAGCCACTGCCGGATAGTAGTATGGTGTTTGTGGCTAAAGTTATTATTGTATATGGTAGATATCCCACTTGAAGAAGAGTATTCTCCAAGTCACAATAGGTAGACACTGTGAACCTGTTAGATTTTCCAGTAGTAAGACAACATGTAAATTGTAGGCTGGTAATGCACACCTTCATTATTACAGTGATACACTTAGACATAGATTTATCATGAGGCAATGTTTCCTTAGTACTACCAAGCTGCTACAAATGGAGTCCATTTCTATGGCCCATCACTAGAGTGCGTGTAGCTAGGGAGCTAGATTCATTAATTGCAGGAGCTTTATATGCTTGTGACATAGAAACTGTGCACAATAAGCTAGCCACTATGGGTTCTGATGCTAGCTCTGCTATAGAACTTCTGGCCTAGTGGGGCCCATTGATATGCCCAGCACTGCTACAAGTATTGACAGCCAATTGAAGATGACAGAATTTTAGACATGAAGACATTTTTGTCTGCCATAGGGCAGGTCAACAAGACTGCTATATACACACGATGCATTGTATGGCAAACATTGTTTGATCAGCAGGTGTTGGCTTTTTTACTGGGTGGGGGCAACCATCCTCCACACACTGGCACGCAGAGCTACAGTTACCAGCATACATATGGATTGAATTGCTTGCTTTTGATTGCATGAATAACACATGCCATGCTTTGATGTAAATTAGTAGAATTGTTTTTATTTAGATAACCTGGTGCCCATGGGTTCACCTTGTTCACGAAATTAGATGGTTTCTGGTTGGGTTCCACATACATGGGGGAAGTGTCTAGTCACACAGCCCATAGTCACGCTTGAATGCCCTGGGATCAGGGGGAGGGTAAGCCCTTAGAGTGAAAGGCTGCCAGGTTTTAGAATTGGTAACCATACATAAATGCAATAGTGCATTGTAGATTAGACTACACTGGATTGCCTTGACATTTTAACTGCATGCTGCTTTTTAACTGACAATCAGTTATACAAAATTGATTTAGGTATTTTTGTGTAGGCCATGTTTTGGCTAGAGTAAATGTCCATGTTCACTTGGTGTAGGTATTTTTTGTGTAGGCCAGGTTTTGGCAAGGGTATATGTCACTGTTCACTTTGTGTACATTTTTGTTTAGGTAGTGTTTTACCTTGCATGCCACGCTAACTAACCGCTAGAAGATAGTTTGCTTAAACCTCTTGCAGAGCCCCAAGGTCTTTATCACTGCACTAAATACTATATTGATAGGTATTAGTCAGCATTTTGTCACACACACGTTGAATAGGGGTGGAATGTAGTGATACACGAAATTGCAACCTTGCCAATCAGGGCTTTAGATGACAGCATTAGCCGCTGAAAGCCAATAGTGTATTCAAAGTATGTGCTAAAAATGCTGACAGTAGTCTGTTGTAGCACTTCCATTATGCAGTAGTGAGCTACAAGGAATATGCAGGCCTAGTATGAAATAGGTCACATTAAGCATTGTTGATAGACAGGCAGGGAGGGCTCCTAGCTCTGTACCTAATAGGTATTTTTGGAGTGTTTGGAACATTATGGCACCTATATAGCGCTTAGATAGCCAGTCTTAAGCGCTATAAACACTAAACTATGAGTGCATGCCTTTTAGAGCTTGCAGATGGGGTTAATACATCCCTGCTTCCCTTAGAATATTCAGCCTCACTAACGGTAGCCCTGGCTCCAAGCTAATCTTGCTTTTCTCTGGGAAGGCACTGATAAGGACATTCCAGTGTTCGCGGAGAGGGCTCCAAGGGAGGGGGTAGGAGCGAGCAGGGAGCATCTCAGAGAGAGCTGGGTTTTTTCCATGAACCAGCCCATATTTTTGCACAGGGAAAGTTCTGGAACTATGCGTCATGGTGACTGACATCACGAGATTATAAAATATCCATGCACACATGACTCGGGGGGAGATCGTCCTGTGGACTTGATTCATGCACGGTCAAGTGCCCGGAATTGGCTCTCACGGTGTCCTCCAGCATTGTTTTTCTGAGCGGGGCTTGTTTTTACAGCTAGCTTATGAAAAGCCAGGTCTCCCAGTGCTGATTAAAGGGACGTAAGACTGTGTTTCTCTATGTTTCTCTATATTTCTCTATGTTTCTCTATGTTTATCTAAGTTCCATGTTTCACTATATTTTGCATTGCTCTTTGTTTTATGCTTTGTAATATTCTCTAACTTGAATCCCAAATGTATATGAAATTCACTGCTTAGAATAAATATGCTAAAACTTTGAGGGTGTCATTTGTCACTAGCATGAGATCACTGCTCAGCACAATAGAACCTGTATTTTGGGCTGAATTGGGTATTTTTGCTCTCAAAGGGCTGGCCCCGAGGAAGATTTTGCCCATATCAAGACAGTGCCCTAATAGCGTCACTGTGTTAAAGTTGAATCTAGCAAGTGTGCCCTAATAGCACCAAAGTGCTAATATTGAATCTATAAGGTATTCCAAACATCATTGAGTGTGCCCTAATAGCGTCACTGTGTTAAAGTTGAACTTAGAAGTATGCCCAAATAGCGTCACTGTATTAGAGTTGTATTAAGATGGTATTCCCAACATCATTGAGTGTGCCCTAATAGCGTCACTGTGTTAAAGTTGAATCTAGCAAGTGTGCCCTAATAGCACCAAAGTGCTAATATTGAATCTATAAGGTATTCCAAACATCATTGAGTGTGCCCTAATAGCGTCAATGTGTTAAAGCTGAATCTAGAAAGTGTGCCCTAATAACATCACTGTGTTAAAGTTGAATCTAGAAAGTATGTTCTAATAGCGTCACTGTGCTAATATTGAATCTAGAAGGTATTCCCAACATCATTGAGTGTGTCCTAATAGCATCACTGTTTTAAAGTTGAATCTAGAAAGTGTGCCCTAATAGCATCAATGTGCCAATATTGAATCTTGAAGGTATTCCCAACTTCACTGAGTGTGCCCTAATAGCGTCACTGTGTTAAAGTTGAATATAGAAAGTATTCCCTAATAGCGTCACTGTGTTAAAGTTGAATCTAGAAAGTATGTCCTAATAGCGTCACTGTGCTAATATTGAATCTAGAAGGTATTCCCAACATCATTGATTGTGCCCTAATAGCGTCACTGTGTTAGAGTTGAATCTAGAAAGTGTGCCCTAATAGCGTCACTGGGCTAATAGTGAACCTAGAATCTATTCCCAACATCATTGAATGTGCCCTAATAGCGTCACTGTGTTAAAGTTGAATCTAGCAAGTGTGCCCTAATAGCACCAAAGTGCTAATATTGAATCTATAAGGTATTCCAAACATCATTGAGTGTGCCCTAATAGCGTCACTGTGTTAAAGTTGAACTTAGAAGTATGCCCAAATAGCGTCACTGTATTAGAGTTGTATTAAGATGGTATTCCCAACATCATTGAGTGTGCCCTAATAGCGTCACTGTGTTAAAGTTGAATCTAGCAAGTGTGCCCTAATAGCACCAAAGTGCTAATATTGAATCTATAAGGTATTCCAAACATCATTGAGTGTGCCCTAATAGCGTCAATGTGTTAAAGCTGAATCTAGAAAGTGTGCCCTAATAGCGTAACTGTGTTAATGTTGAATCTACAGAGTGTGCCCTATTAGCATCACTGTGTTCAAGTTGAACGTAGAAAATGTGCCTAATAGCATTACTGTGTTAAACCTGAACTTAGAAAGCGTGCCCTAATAACGTCACTGTATTAGAGTTGTATTAAGATGGTATTCCCAACATCATTGAGTGTGCCCTAATAGCGTCACTGTGTTAAGGTTGAATCTAGAAAGTGTGCACTAATAGCATCACTGTGTTAAAGTTGAATCTAGAAAGTGTGCCCTAATAACGTCACTGTGCCAATTTTGAATCTAGAATGTATTCCCAACATCAACGAGTGTGCCCTAATAGCATCACTGTGTTAAAGATGCATCCTGAAAGTGTGCCCTAATAGTGTCACTGTGCTAATATTGAATCTAGAAGGTATTCCCAACATCATTGAGTGTGCTCTAATAGCGTGACTATGTTAAAGTTGAATCTAGAAAGTGTGCACTAATAACATCACTGTGTTAAAGTTGAATCTAGAAACTATGTTCTAATAGCGTCACTGTGCTAATATTGAATCTAGAAGGTATTCCCAACATCATTGAGTGTGTCCTAATAGCATCACTGTTTTAAAGTTGAATCTAGAAAGTGTGCCCTAATAGCATCAATGTGCCAATATTGAATCTTGAAGGTATTCCCAACTTCACTGAGTGTGCCCTAATAGCGTCACTGTGTTAAAGTTGAATATAGAAAGTATTCCCTAATAGCGTCACTGTGTTAAAGTTGAATCTAGAAATATGTCCTAATAGCGTCACTGTGCTAATATTGAATCTAGAAGGTATTCTCAACATCATTGAGTGTGCCCTAATAGCGTCACTGTGTTAGAGTTGAATCTAGAAAGTGTGCCCTAATAGCGTCACTGGGCTAATAGTGAATCTAGAATCTATTCCCAACATCATTGAGTGTGCCCTAATAGCGTCACTGTGTTAAAGTTGAATCTAGCAAGTGTCCCCTAATAGCACCAAAGTGCTAATATTGAATCTATAAGGTATTCCAAACATCATTGAGTGTGTTCTAATAGCGTCACTGTGTTAAAGTTGAACTTAGAAGTATGCCCAAATAGCGTCACTGTATTAGAGTTGTATTAAGATGGTATTCCCAACATCATTGAGTGTGCCCGAATAGCGTCACTGTGTTAAAGTTGAATCTAGCAAGTGTGCCCTAATAGCACCAAAGTGCTAATATTGAATCTATAAGGTATTCCATACATCATTGAGTGTGCCCTAATAGCGTCAATGTGTTAAAGCTGAATCTAGAAAGTGTGCCCTAATAGCGTAACTGTGTTAATGTTGAATCTACAGAGTGTGCCCTATTAGCATCACGGTGTTCAAGTTGAACGTAGAAAATGTGCCTAATAGCATTACTGTGTTAAACCTGAACTTAGAAAGCGTGCCCTAATAACGTCACTGTATTAGAGTTGTATTAAGATGGTATTCCCAACATCATTGAGTGTGCCCTAATAGCGTCATTGTGTTAAAGTTGAATCTAGAAAGTGTGCACTAATAGCATCACTGTGTTAAAGTTGAATCTAGAAAGTATCCCCTAATACCGTCACTGTGCTAATATTGAATCTAGAAGGTATTCCCAACATCATTGAGGGTGCCCTAATAGCGTCACTGTGTTAAAGTTGAATCTAGAAAGTGTGCCCTAATAGCGTCACTGTGCCAATATTGAATCTATTAGGTATTCCCAACATCACTGAGTGTGCCCTAATAACGTCACTGTTTTAAAGTTGAATCTAGAAAGTGTGCCCTAATAGCGTCACTGTGTTAAAGTTAAATCTAGAAAGTATGCCCTAATAGCGTCATTGTGCTAATATTGAATCTACAAGGTATTCCCAACATCATTGAGTATGCCCTAATAGCATCACTAGTTAAAGTTGCATCTAGAAAGTGTGCCCTAATAGCGTCACTGTGCTAATATTGAATCTAGAAAGTATGTCAAATTAGCGTCACTGTTAGAGTTGAATTTAGAAAGTATGCCCTAATAGCATCACTGTGTTAAAGTTGCATCTAGTAAGTGTGCCCTAATAGCGTCACTGTGCTAATATTGAATCCAGAAAGTATGCCCTAATTGCATCACTGTATTAAAGTTGAATCTAGCAAGTGTGCCCTATTTGCACCATTGTGCTAATATTGAATCTATAAGGTATTCCAAACATCATTGAGTGTGCCCTAATAGCGTCACTGTGTTAAAGCTGAATCTAGAAAGTGTGCCCTAATAGCGTAACTGTGCTAATATTGAATCTAGAAGGTATTCCCAATTTCATTGAGTGTGCCGTAATAGCATCACTGTGTTAAAGTTGAATCTAGAAAGTGTGCCCTAATAGCGTCACTGTGATAATATTGAATACAGAAAGTATACCCTAATAGCATCACAGTGTTAGAGTTGAATTTAGAAAGTGTGCCCTAATAGCGTTACTGTGCTAATATTGAATCTGGAACGTATTCCCATCATCATTGAGTGTGCCCTAATAGCATCACTGTGTTAAAGTTGAATCTAGAAAGTATGTTCTAATAGCATCACTGTGCTAATATTGAATCTAGAAGGTATTCCCAACATCATTGAGTGTGTCCTAATAGCGTCACTGTGTTAAAGTTGAATCTAGAAAGTGTGCCCTAATAGCATCAATGTGCCAATATTGAATCTAGAAGGTATTCCCAACTTCACTGAGTGTGCCATAATAGCGTCACTGTGTTAAAGTTGAATATAGAAAGGATGCCCTAATAGTGTCACTGTGCTAATATTGAATCTAGAAGGTATTCCCAACATCATTGAGTGTGCCCTAATAGTGTCACTGTGTTAAAGTTGAATATAGAAAGTATTCCCTAATAGCGTCACTGTGTTAAAGTTGAATCTAGAAAGTATGTCCTAATAGCGTCACTGTGCTAATATTGAATGTAGACGGAATTCCCAACATCATTGAGTGTGCCCTAATAGCGTTGCTGTGTTAGAGTTGAATTTAGAATGTATGCCCTAATAGCGTCACTGTGTTAAAGTTGAATCTAGAAAGTATGCCCTAATAGCGTCATTGTGCTAATATTGAATCTACAAGGTATTCCCAACATCATTGAGTATGCCCTAATAGCATCACTAGTTAAAGTTGCATCTAGAAAGTGAGCCCTAATAGCGTCACTTTGCTAATATTGAATCCAGAAAGTATGTCCTAATAGCGTCACTGTGCTAATATTGAATGTAGACGGTATTCCCAACATCATTGAGTGTGCCCTAATAGCGTTGCTGTGTTAGAGTTGAATTTAGAATGTATGCCCTAATAGCGTCACTGTGTTAAAGTTGAATCTAGAAAGTATGCCCTAATAGCGTCATTGTGCTAATATTGAATCTACAAGGTATTCCCAACATCATTGAGTATGCCCTAATAGCATCACTAGTTAAAGTTGCATCTAGAAAATGAGCCCTAATAGCGACACTTTGCTAATATTGAATCCAGAAAGTATGCCCTAATTGCATCACTGTGTTAGAGTTGAATCTAAAAAGTGTGTCCTAATAGCGTCACTGGGCTAATATTGAATCTAGAAGGTATTCCCAACATCATTGAGTGTGCCCTAATAGTGTCACTGTGTTAAAGTTGAATCTAGCAAGTGTGCCCTAATTGCACCATTGTGCTAATATTGAATCTATAAGGAATTCCAAACATCGTTGAGTGTACCCTAATAGCGTCACTGTGTTAAAGCTGAATCTAGAAAGTGTGCCCTAATAGCGTAACTGTGCTAATATTGAATCTAGAAGGTATTCCCAATTTCATTGAGTGTGCCGTAATAGCGTCACTGTGTTAAAGTTGAATCTAGAAAGTGTGCCCTAATAGCGTCACTGTGATAATATTGAATCCAGAAAGTATACCCTAATAGCATCACTGTTTTAGAGTTGAATTTAGAAAGTGTGCCCTAATAGCGTTACTGTGCTAATATTGAATCTGGAACGTATTCCCATCATCATTGAGTGTGCCCTAATAGCATCACTGTGTTAAAGTTGCATACTGAAAGTTTGCCCTAATAGTGTCACTGTGCTAATATTGAATCTAGAAGGTATTCCCAACATCATTGAGTGTGCCCTAATAGCATCACTGTGTTAAAGTTGAATCTAGAAAGTATGTTCTAATAGCATCACTGTGCTAATATTGAATCTAGAAGGTATTCCCAACATCATTGAGTGTGTCCTAATAGCGTCACTGTGTTAAAGTTGAATCTAGAAAGTGTGCCCTAATAGCATCAATGTGCCAATATTGAATCTAGAAGGTATTCCCAACTTCACTGAGTGTGCCCTAATAGCGTCACTGTGTTAAAGTTGAATATAGAAAGCGTGCCTTGATATTGTCACTGTGTTAAAGTTGAATATAGAAAGGATGCCCTAATAGTGTCACTGTGCTAATATTGAATCTAGAAGGTATTCCCAACATCATTGAGTGTGCCCTAATAGTGTCACTGTGTTAAAGTTGAATATAGAAAGTATTCCCTAATAGCGTCACTGTGTTAAAGTTGAATCTAGAAAGTATGTCCTAATAGCGTCACTGTGCTAATATTGAATGTAGACGGTATTCCCAACAACATTGATTGTGCCCTAATAGCGTCGCTGTGTTAGAGTTGAATTTAGAATGTATGCCCTAATAGCGTCACTGTGTTAAAGTTGAATCTAGAAAGTGTGCCCTAATAGCGTCACTGTATTAAAGTTGAATCTAGAAAGTGTGCCCTAATAGCGTCACTGTGCCAATATTGAATCTAGAAGGTATTCCCAACATCATCGAGTGTGCCCTAATAGCATCACTGTGTTAAAGTTGCATCCTGAAAGTGTGCCCTAATAGTGTCACTGTGCTAATATTGAATCTAGAAGGTATTCCCAACATCATTGAGTGTGCCCTAATAGCGTGACTGTGTTAAAGTTGAATCTAGAAAGTGTGCCCTAATAGCGTCACTGTGCCAATATTGAATCTAGAAGGTATTCCCAACATCATCGAGTGTGCCCTAATAGCATCACTGTGTTAAAATTACATCCTGAAAGTGTGCCCTAATAGTGTCACTGTGCTAATATTGAATCTAGAAGGTATTCCCAACATCATTGAGTGTGCCCTAATAGCGTCACTGTGTTAAAGTTGAATCTAGAAAGTGTGCCCTAACAGCATCACTGTGTTAAAGTTGAATCTAGAAAGTATGTTCTAATAGTGTCACTGTGCTAATATTGAATCCAGAAGGTATTCCCAACATCACTGAGTGTGCCCTAATAGCGTCACTGTGTTAAAGTTGAATCTAGAAAGTGTGCCCTAATAGCGTCACTGTGATAATATTGAATCTAGAAGGTATTCCCAACATCATTGAGTGTGCCCTAATCGTGTCACTGTGTTAAAGTTGAATCTAGAAAGTGTGCCCTAATAGCGTCACTGTGATAATATTGAATCTAGAAGGTATTCCCAACATCATTGAGTGTGCCCTAATCGTGTCACTGTGTTAAAGTTGAATCTAGAAAGTGTGCCCTAATAGCGTCACTGTGCCAATATTGAATCTAGAAGGTATTCCCAACATCAACGAGTGTGCCCTAATAGCATCACTGTGTTAAAGATGCATCCTGAAAGTGTGCCCTAATAGCGTCACTGTGCTAATATTGAATCTAGAAGGTATTCCCAAAATCATTGAGTGTGCTCTAATAGCTTGACTGTGTTAAAGTTGTATCTAGAAAGTGTGCACTAATAACATCACTATGTTAAAGTTGAATCTAGAAAGTATGTTCTAATAGCGTCACTGCGCTAATATTGAATCTAGAATGTATTCCCAACATCATTGAGTGTGTCCTAATAGCATCACTGTTTTAAAGTTGAATCTAGAAAGTGTGCCCTAATAGCATCAATGTGCCAATATTGAATCTTGAAGGTATTCCCAACTTCACTGAGTGTGCCCTAATAGCGTCACTGTGTTAAAGTTGAATATAGAAAGTGTGCCCTAATAGCGTCACTGTGTTAAAGTTGAATCTAGAAAGTATGCCCTAATAGTGTCACTGTGCTAATATTGCATCTAGAAGGTATTCCCAAAATCATTGAGTGTGCCCTTATAGTGTCACTGTGTTAAAGTTGAATCTAGAAAGTATTCCCTAATAGTGTCACTGTGTTAAAGTTGAATCTAGAAAGTATGTCCTAATAGCGTCACTGTGCTAATATTGAATCTAGAAGGTATTTCCAACATCATTGAGTGTGCCCTAATAGCGTCACTGTGTTAAAGTTGAATCTAGAAAGTGTGCCCTAATAGCGTCACTGTGATTATATTCAATCTGGAAGGTATTCCCAACATCACTGAGTGTGCCCTAATAGCGTCACTGTGTTAAAGTTGAATCTAGAAAGTGTGCCCTAATAGCGTCACTGTGATAATATTGAATCTGGAGGGTATTCCCAACATCATTAAGTGTGCCCTAATAGCGTCACTGTGTTAAAGTTGAATCTAGGAAGTGTGCCCTAATAGCGTCACTGTGCCAATATTGAATCCAGAAGGTAGTCCCAACATCACTGAGTGTGCCCTAATAGCGTCACTGTGTTAAAGTTGAATCTAGAAAGTGTGCCCTAATAGCGTCACTGTGCTAATATTGAATCTAGAAGGTATTCCCAACATCCCTGAGTGTGCCCTAATAGCCTCTCTGTGTTAAAGTTAAATCTAGAAAGTGTGCCCTAATAGCATCAATGTGCCAATATTGAATCTTGAAGGTATTCCCAACTTCACTGAGTGTGCCCTAATAGCGTGACTGTGTTAAAGTTGAATATAGAAAGTGTGCCCTAATAGCGTCACTGTGTTGAAGTTGAAACTAGAAAGTATGCCCTAATACTGTCACTGTGCTAATATTGAATCTAGAAGGTATTCCCAACATCATTGAGTGTTCCCTAATAGTGTCAATGTGTTAAAGTTGAATCTAGAAAGTATTCCCTAATAGCATCACTGTGTTAAAGTTGAATCTAGAAAGTATGTCCTAATAGCGTCACTGTGCTAATATTGAATCTAGAAGGTATTCCCAACATCATTGATTGTGCTCTAATAGCGTCACTCTGATAGAGTTGAATCTAGAAAGTATGCCCTAATAGCGTCACTGTGTAAAAGTTGAATCTAGAAAGTATGCCCTAATTGCGTCACTGTGCTAATATTGAATCTAGAAGGTATTCCCAACATCATTGTGGATGCCCTAATAGCATCACTGTGTTAATGTTGAATCTACAGAGTGTGCCACATTAGCATCACTGTGTTAAAATTGAACCTAGAAAGCGTGCCCTAATAACATCACTGTGCTAATGTTGAATCTAGATGGTATTCCCAACATCATCGAGTGTGCCCCAATAGCATCACTGTGTTAAAGTTGAACTTAGAAGAATGCCCTAATAGCGTCACTGTATTAGAGTTGCATTAAGATGGTATTCCCAACATCATTGAGTGTTCCCTAATAGCGTAACTGTGTTAGAGTTGAATCTAGAAAGTGTGCCTTAATAGTGTCACTGTGCTAATATTGCATCTAGAAGATATTCCCAAAATCATTGAGTGTGCCCTTATAGTGTCACTGTGTTAAAGTTGAATCTAGAAAGTGTGCCCTAATAGCGTCACTGTGATTATATTGAATCTGGAAGGTATTCCCAACATCACTGAGTGTGCCCTAATAGCGTCACTGTGTTAAAGTTCAATCTAGGAAGTGTGCCCTAATAGCGTCACTGTGCCAATATTGAATCCAGAAGGTATTCCCAACATCACTGAGTGTGCCCTAATAGCGTCACTGTGTTAAAGTTGAATCTAGAAAGTGTGCCCTAATAGCGTCACTGTGCTAATATTGAATCTAGAAGGTATTCCCAACATCATTGAGAGTGCCCTAATAGCGTCACTGGGTTAAAGTTGAATCTAGAAAGTGTGCCCTAATAGCGTCACTGTGCCAATATTGAATCCAGAGGTATTCCCAACATCCCTGAGTGTGCCCTAATAGCGTCTCTGTGTTAAAGTTAAATCTAGAAAGTGTGCCCTAATAGCATCAATGTGCCAATATTGAATCTTGAAGGTATTCCCAACTTCACTGAGTGTGCCCTAATAGCGTCACTGTGTTAAAGTTGAATATAGAAAGTGTGCCCTAATAGCGTCACTGTGTTAAAGTTGAAACTAGAAAGTATGCCCTAATTATATTTAATTAATAAACGTGCTAATATTTAATTATATTTAATTAAATATTAGCACGTCACTGTGCTAATATTGAATCTAGAAGGTATTCCCAACATCATTGAGTGTTCCCTAATAGTGTCAATGTGTTAAAGTTGAATCTAGAAAGTATTCCCTAATAGCATCACTGTGTTAAAGTTGAATCTAGAAAGTATGTCCTAATTGCGTCACTGTGCTAATATTGAATCTAGAAGGTATTCCCAACATCATTGATTGTGCTCTAATAGCGTCACTCTGTTAGAGTTGAATCTAGAAAGTATGCCCTAATAGCGTCACTGTGTTAAAGTTGAATCTAGAAAGTATGCCCTAATTGCGTCACTGTGCTAATATTGAATCTAGAAGGTATTCCCAACATCATTGTGGATGCCCTAATAGCATCACTGTGTTAATGTTGAATCTACAGAGTGTGCCCCATTAGCATCACTGTGTTAAAATTGAACCTAGAAAGCGTGCCCTAATAACATCACTGTGCTAATGTTGAATCTAGATGGTATTCCCAACATCATCGAGTGTGCCCCAATAGCATCACTGTGTTAAAGTTGAACTTAGAAGAATGCCCTAATAGCGTCACTGTATTAGAGTTGTATTAAGATGTTATTCCCAACATCATTGAGTGTGCCCTAATAGCGTCACTGGGTTAAAGTTGAATCTAGAAAGTGTGCCCTAATAGCGTCACTGTGCCAATATTGAATCCAGAGGTATTCCCAACATCCCTGAGTGTGCCCTAATAGCGTCTCTGTGTTAAAGTTAAATCTAGAAAGTGTGCCCTAATAGCATCAATGTGCCAATATTGAATCTTGAAGGTATTCCCAACTTCACTGAGTGTGCCCTAATAGCGTCACTGTGTTAAAGTTGAATATAGAAAGTGTGCCCTAATAGCGTCACTGTGTTAAAGTTGAAACTAGAAAGTATGCCCTAATTATATTTAATTAATAAACGTGCTAATATTTAATTATATTTAATTAAATATTAGCACGTCACTGTGCTAATATTGCATCTTGAAGGTATTCCCAAAATCATTGAGTGTGCCCTTATAGTGTCACTGTGTTAAAGTTGAATCTAGAAAGTATTCCCTAATAGCGTCACTGTGTTAAAGTTGAATCTAGAAAGTATGTCCTAATAGCGTCACTGTGCTAATATTGAATCTAGAAGGTATTCCCAAGATCATTGAGTGTGCCCTAATAGCATCACTGTGTTGAAGTTGAATCTAGAAAGTGTGCCCTAATAGCGTCACTGTGTTAAAGTTGAATCTAGAAAGTGTGCCCTAATAGCGTCACTGTGCTAATATTGAATCTAGAAGGTATTCCAAACATCATTGAGTATGCCCTAATTGTGTCACTGTGTTAAAGTTGAATCTAGAAAGTATTCCCTAATTGCATCACTCGTTAAAGTTGAATCATTAAGTGTGCCCTAATAGCGTCACTGTGTTAAAGTTGAATCTAGAAAGTGTGCCCTAATAGCGTCACTGTGATAATATTGAATTTAGAAGGTATTCCCAACATCATTGAGTGTGCCCTAATTGTGTCACTGTGTTAAAATTGAATCTAGAAAGTGTGCCCTAATAGTGTCACTGTGTTAAAGTTGAATCTAGAAAGTGTGCACTAATAGCATCACTGTGCCAATATTGAATCCAGAAAGTATTCCCAACATCACTGAGTGTGCCCTTATAGCGTCACTGTGTTAAAGTTGAATCTAGAAAGTGTGCCCTAATAGCGTCACTGTGCCAATATTGAATCTAGAAGGTATTCCCAACATCATCGAGTGTGCCCTAATAGCATCACTGTGTTAAAGTTGCATCCTGAAAGTGTGCCCTAATAGCGTCACTGTGCTAATATTGAATCTAGAAGGTATTCCCAAAATCATTGAGTGTGCTCTAATAGCGTGACTGTGTTAAAGTTGAATCTAGAAAGTGTGCACTAATAACATCACTATGTTAAAGTTGAATCTAGAAAGTATGTTCTAATAGCGTCACTGTGCTAACATTGAATCTAGAATTTATTCCCAACATCATTGAGTGTGTCCTAATAGCATCACTGTTTTAAAGTTGAATCTAGAAAGTGTGCCCTAATAGCATCAATGTGCCAATATTGAATCTTGAAGGTATTCCCAACTTCACTGAGTGTGCCCTAATAGCGTCACTGTGTTAAAGTTGAATATAGAAAGTGTGCCCTAATAGCATCACTGTGTTAAAGTTCAATCTAGAAAGTATGCCCTAATAGTGTCACTGTGCTAATATTGCATCTAGAAGGTATTCCCAAAATCATTGAGTGTGCCCTTATAGTGTCACTGTGTTAAAGTTGAATCTAGAAAGTATTCCCTAATAGTGTCACTGTGTTAAAGTTGAATCTAGAAAGTATGTCCTAATAGCGTCACTGTGCTAATATTGAATCTAGAAGGTATTCCCAAGATCATTGAGTGTGCCCTAATAGCATCACTGTGTTGAAGTTGAATCTAGAAAGTGTGCCCTAATAGCGTCACTCTGATAATATTGAATCTGGAAGGTATTCCCAACATCATTAAGTGTGCCCTAATAGCGTCACTGTGTTAAAGTTGAATCTAGAAAGTGTGCCCTAATAGCGTCACTGTGTTAAAGTTGAATCTAGAAAGTGTGCCCTAATAGCGTCACTGTGCTAATATTGAATCTAGAAGGTATTCCAAACATCATTGAGTGTGCCCTAATTGTGTCACTGTGTTAAAGTTGAATCTAGAAAGTATTCCCTAATTGCATCACTCGTTAAAGTTGAATCATTAAGTGTGCCCTAATAGCGTCACTGTGTTAAAGTTGAATCTAGAAAGTGTGCCCTAATAGCGTCACTGTGATAATATTGAATCTAGAAGGTATTCCCAACATCATTGAGTGTGCCCTAATTGTGTCACTGTGTTAAAATTGAATCTAGAAAGTGTGCCCTAATAGCGTCACTGTGTTAAAGTTGAATCTAGAAAGTGTGCACTAATAGCATGACTGTGCCAATATTGAATCCAGAAGGTATTCCCAACATCACTGAGTGTGCCCTAATAGCGTCACTGTGTTAAAGTTGAATCTAGAAAGTGTGCCCTAATAGCGTCACTGTGCCAATATTGAATCTAGAAGGTATTCCCAACATCATCGAGTGTGCCCTAATAGCATCACTGTGTTAAAGTTGCATCCTGAAAGTGTGCCCTAATAGTGTCACTGTGCTAATATTGAATCTAGAAGGTATTCCCAAAATCATTGAGTGTGCTCTAATAGCGTGACTGTGTTAAAGTTGAATCTAGAAAGTGTGCATTAATAACATCACTATGTTAAAGTTGAATCTAGAAAGTATGTTCTAATAGCGTCACTGTGCTAATATTGAATCTAGAATTTATTCCCAACATCATTGAGTGTGTCCTAATAGCATCACTGTTTTAAATTTGAATCTAGAAAGTGTGCCCTAATAGCATCAATGTGCCAATATTGAATCTTGAAGGTATTCCCAACTTCACTGAGTGTGCCCTAATAGCGTCACTGTGTTAAAGTTCAATATAGAAAGTGTGCCCTAATAGCGTCACTGTGTTAAAGTTGAATCTAGAAAGTATGCCCTAATAGTGTCACTGTGCTAATATTGCATCTAGAAGGTATTCCCAAAATCATTGAGTGTGCCCTTATAGTGTCACTGTGTTAAAGTTGAATCTAGAAAGTATTCCCTAATAGTGTCACTGTGTTAAAGTTGAATCTAGAAAGTATGTCCTAATAGCGTCACTGTGCTAATATTGAATCTAGAAGGTATTCCCAACATCATTGAGTGTGCCCTAATAGCGTCACTGTGTTAAAGTTGAATCTAGAAAGTATGCCCTAATAGCGTCACTGTGATTATATTGAATCTGGAAGGTATTCCCAACATCACTGAGTGTGCCCTAATAGCGTCACTGTGTTAAAGTTGAATCTAGAAAGTGTGCCCTAATAGCGTCACTGTGATAATATTGAATCTGGAGGGTATTCCCAACATCATTAAGTGTGCTCTAATAGCGTCACTGTGTTAAAGTTGAATCTAGGAAGTGTGCCCTAATAGCGTCACTGTGCCAATATTGAATCCAGAAGGTATTCCCAACATCACTGAGTGTGCCCTAATAGCGTCACTGTGTTAAAGTTGAATCTAGAAAGTGTGCCCTAATAGCGTCACTGTGCTAATATTGAATCTAGAAGGTATTCCCAAGATCATTGAGTGTGCCCTAATAGCATCACTGTGTTGAAGTTGAATCTAGAAAGTGTGCCCTAATAGCGTCACTCTGATAATATTGAATCTGGAAGGTATTCCCAACATCATTAAGTGTGCCCTAATAGCGTCACTGTGTTAAAGTTGAATCTAGAAAGTGTGCCGTAATAGCGTCACTGTGTTAAAGTTGAATCTAGAAAGTGTGCCCTAATAGCGTCACTGTGCTAATATTGAATCTAGAAGGTATTCCAAACATCATTGAGTGTGCCCTAATTGTGTCACTGTGTTAAAGTTGAATCTAGAAAGTATTCCCTAATTGCATCAAACGTTAAAGTTGAATCATTAAGTGTGCCCTAATAGCGTCACTGTGTTAAAGTTGAATCTAGAAAGTGTGCCCTAATAGCGTCACTGTGATAATATTGAATCTAGAAGGTATTCCCAACATCATTGAGTGTGCCCTAATTGTGTCACTGTGTTAAAATTGAATCTAGAAAGTGTGCCCTAATAGCGTCACTGTGTTAAAGTTGAATCTAGAAAGTGTGCACTAATAGCATCAGTGTGCCAATATTGAATCCAGAAGGTATTCCCAAAATCACTGAGTGTGCCCTAATAGCGTCACTGTGTTAAAGTTGAATCTAGAAAGTGTGCCCTAATAGCGTCACTGTGCCAATATTGAATCTAGAAGGTATTCCCAAAATCATTGAGTGTGCTCTAATAGCGTGACTGTGTTAAAGTTGAATCTAGAAAGTGTGCATTAATAACATCACTATGATAAAGTTGAATCTAGAAAGTATGTTCTAATAGCGTCACTGTGCTAATATTGAATCTAGAATTTATTCCCAACATCATTGAGTGTGTCCTAATAGCATCACTGTTTTAAAGTTGAATCTAGAAAGTGTGCCCTAATAGCATCAATGTGCCAATATTGAATCTTGAAGGTATTCCCAACTTCACTGAGTGTGCCCTAATAGCGTCACTGTGTTAAAGTTGAATATAGAAAGGGTGCCCTAATAGCGTCACTGTGTTAAAGTTGAATATAGAAAGTATGCCCTAATAGTGTCACTGTGCTAATATTGCATCTAGAAGGTATTCCCAAAATCATTGAGTGTGCCCTTATAGTGTCACTGTGTTAAAGTTGAATCTAGAAAGTATTCCCTAATAGTGTCACTGTGTTAAAGTTGAATCTAGAAAGTATGTCCTAATAGCGTCACTGTGCTAATATTGAATCTAGAAGGTATTCCCAACATCATTGAGTGTGCCCTAATAGCGTCACTGTGTTAAAGTTGAATCTAAAAAGTATGCCCTAATAGCGTCACTGTGATTATATTGAATCTGGAAGGTATTCCCAACATCACTGAGTGTGCCCTAATAGCGTCACTGTGTTAAAGTTGAATCTAGAAAGTGTGCCCTAATAGCGTCACTGTGATAATATTGAATCTGGAGGGTATTCCCAACATCATTAAGTGTGCCCTAATAGCGTCACTGTGTTAAAGTTGAATCTAGGAAGTGTGCCCTAATAGCGTCACTGTGCCAATATTGAATCCAGAAGGTATTCCCAACATCACTGAGTGTGCCCTAATAGCGTCACTGTGTTAAAGTTGAATCTAGAAAGTGTGCCCTAATAGCGTCACTGTGCTAATATTGAATCTAGAAGGTATTCCCAACATCATTGAGTGTGCCCTAATAGCGTCACTGGGTTAAAGTTGAATCTAGAAAGTGTGCCCTAATAGCGTCACTGTGCCAATATTGAATCCAGAGGTATTCCCAACATCACTGAGTGTGCCCTAATAGCGTCTCTGTGTTAAAGTTAAATCTAGAAAGTGTGCCCTAATAGCATCAATGTGCCAATATTGAATCTTGAAGGTATTCCCAACTTCACTGAGTGTGCACTAATAGCGTCACTGTGTTAAAGTTGAATATAGAAAGTGTGCCCTAATAGCGTCACTGTGTTAAAGTTGAATCTAGAAGGTATTCCCAACATCATTGAATGTTCCCTAATAGTGTCAATGTGTTAAAGTTGAATCTAGAAAGTATTCCCTAATAGCATCACTGTGTTAAAGTTGAATCTAGAAAGTATGTCCTAATAGCGTCACTGTGCTAATATTGAATCTAGAAGGTATTCCCAACATCATTGAGTGTGCTCTAATAGCGTCACTCTGTTAGAGTTGAATCTATAAAGTATGCCCTAATAGCGTCACTGTGTTAAAGTTGAATCTAGAAAGTATGCCCTAATTGCGTCACTGTGCTAATATTGAATCTAGAAGGTATTCCCAACATCATTGAGGATGCCCTAATAGCATCACTGTGTTAATGTTGAATCTACAAAGTGTGCCCCATTAGCATCACTGTGTTAAAATTGAACCTAGAAAGCTTGCCCTAATAACATCACTGTGCTAATGTTGAATCTAGATGGTATTCCCAACATCATCGAGTGTGCCCCAATAGCATCACTGTGTTAAAGTTGAACTTAGAAGAATGCCCTAATAGCGTCACTGTATTAGAGTTGTATTAAGATGGTATACCCAACATCATTGAGTGTTCCCTAATAGTGTAACTGTGTTAAACTTGAATCTAGAAAGTGTGCCTTAATAGTGTCACTGTGCTAATATTGCATCTAGAAGGTATTCCCAAAATCATTGAGTGTGCCCTTATAGTGTCACTGTGTTAAAGTTGAATCTAGAAAGTATTCCCTAATAGCGTCACTGTGTTAAAGTTGAATCTAGAAAGTTGTCCTAATAGCGTCACTGTGCTAATATTGCATCTAGAAGGTATTCCCAAGATCATTGAGTGTGCCCTAATAGCATCACTGTGTTGAAGTTGAATCTAGAAAGTGTGCCCTAATAGCGTCACTGTGATAATATTGAATCTGGAAGGTATTCCCAACATCATTAAGTGTGCCCTAATAGTGTCACTGTGTTAAAGTTGAATCTCAAAAGTATTCCCTAATAGCATCACTCGTTAAAGTTGAATCATTAAGTGTGCCCTAATAGCGTCACTGTGTTAAAGTTGAATCTAGAAAGTGTGCCCTAATAGCGTCACTGTGATAATATTGAAATTAGAAGGTATTCCCAACATCATTGAGTGTGCCCTAATCGTGTCACTGTGTTAAAGTTGAATCTAGAAAGTGTGCCCTAATAGCGTCACTGTGTTAAAGTTGAATCTAGAAAGTGTGCACTAATAGCATCACTGTGCCAATATTGAATCCAGAAGGTATTCCCAACATCACTGAGTGTGCCCTAATAGCGTCACTCTGCCAATATTGAATCTAGAAGGTATTCCCAACATCATCGAGTGTGCCCTAATAGCATCACTGTGTTAAAGTTGCATCCTGAAAGTGTGCCCTAGTAGTGTCACTGTGCTAATATTGAATCTCGAAGGTATTCCCAACATCATTGAGTGTGCCCTAATAGCGTGACTGTGTTAAAGTTGAATCTAGAAAGTGTGCACTAATAGCGTCACTGTGTTAAAGTTGAATCTAGAAGGTATTCCCAACATCATTGAGTGTGTCCTAATAGCATCACTGTGTTAAAGCTGAATCTAGAAAGGGTGTCCTAATAGCATCAATGTGCCAATATTGAATCTAGAAGGTATTCCCAACTTCACTGAGTGTGCCCTAATGGCGTCACTGTCTTAAAGTTGTATATAGAAAGTGTGCCCTAATAGCATCACTGTGTTAAAGTTGAATCTAGAAAGTATGCCCTAATAGTGTGACTGTGCTAATATTGAATATAGAAGGTATTCCCAACTTCATTGAGTGTGCCCTAATAGCATCACTTTGTTAAAGTTGAATCTATAAAGTGTGCCCTAATAGCGCCACTGTGATAATATTGAATCTGAAAGGTATTCCCAACATCATTATGTGTGCCCTAATAGCATCACTGTGTTAAAGTTGAATCTAGAAATTGTGACCTAATAGCGTCACTGTGATAATATTGAATCTAGAAGGTATTCCCAACATCATTGAGTGTGCCCTAATCGAGTCACTGTGTTAAAGTTGAATCTAGAAAGTGTGCCCTAATAGCGTCACTGTGTTAAAGTTGAATCTAGAAAGTGTGCACTAATAGCGTCAATGTGCCAATATTGAATCCAGAATGTATTCCCAACATCATTGAGTGTGCCCTAATCGTGTCACTGTGTTAAAGTTGAATCTAGAAAGTGTGCCCTAATAGCGTCACTGTGCCAATATTGAATCTAGAAGGTATTCCCAACATCACTGAGTGTGCCCTAGTAGCATCACTGTGTTAAAGATGCAACCTGAAAGTGTGCCCTAATAGTGTCACTGTGCTAATATTGAATCTAGAAGGTATTCCCAACATCATTGAGTGTGCTCTAATAGCGTGACTGTGTTAAAGTTGAATCTAGAAAGTGTGCACTAATAACGTCACTGTGTTAAAGTTGAATGTAGAAAGTATGTTCTAATAGCGTCACTGTGCTAATATTGAATCTTGAAGGTATTCCCAACTTCACTGAGTGTGCCCTAATAGCGTTACTGTGTTAAAGTTGAATATAGAAAGTGTGCCCTAATAGCGTCACTGTGTTAAAGTTGAACCTAGAAAGTATGCCCTAATAGTGTCACTGTGCTAATATTGCATCTAGAAGGTATTCCCAAAATCATTGAGTGTGCCCTTATAGTGTCACTGTGTTAAAGTTGAATCTAGAAAGTATTCCCTAATAGCGTCACTGTGTTAAAGTTGAATCTAGAAAGTATGTCCTAATAGCGTCACTGTGCTAATATTGAATCTAGAAGGTATTCCAGACATCATTGAGTGTGCCCTAATAGCGTCACTGTGTTAAAGTTGAATCTAGAAAGTGTGCCCTAATAGCGTCAGTGTGATAATATTGAATCTGGAAGGTATTCCCAACATCACTGAGTGTGCCCTAATAGCGTCACTGTGTTAAAGTTGAATCTAGAAAGTGTGCCCTAATAGCGTCACTGTGATAATATTGAATCTGGAAGGTATTCCCAACATCATTAAGTGTGCCCTAATAGCGTCACTGTGTTAAAGTTGAATCTAGAAAGTTTGCTCTAATAGCGTCACTGTGCCAATATTGAATCCAGAAGGTATTCCCAACATCACTGAGTGTGCCCTAATATCATCACTGTGTTAAAGTTGCATCCTGAAAGTGTGCCCTAATAGTGTCACTGTGCTAATATTGAATCTAGAAGGTATTCCCAACATCATTGAGTGTGCCCTAATAGCGTGACTGTGGTAAAGTTGAATCTAGAAAGTATGGTCTAATAGTGTCACTGTGCTAATTTTGAATCTAGAAGGTATTCCCAACATCATTGAGTGTGCCCTAATAGCATCACTGTGTTAAAGTTGAATCTAGAAAGTGTGCCCTAATAGCGCCACTGTGATAATATTGAATCTGAAAGGTATTCCCAACATCATTATGTGTGCCCTAATAGCGTCACTGTGTTAAAGTTGAATCTAGAAAGTGTGTCCTAATAGCGTCACTGTGATAATATTGAATCTAGAAGGTCTTCCCAACATCATTGAGTGTGCCCTAATCGTGTCACTGTGTTAAAGTTGAATCTAGAAAGTGTGCCCTAATAACGTCACTGTGTTAATGTTGGATCTAGAAAGTGTGCACTAATAGCGTCACTGTGCCAATATTGAATCCAGAAGGTATTCCCAACATCACTGAGTGTGCCCTAATAGCGTCACTGTGTTAAAGTTGAATCTAGAAAGTGTGCCCTAATAGCGTCACTGTGATAATATTGAATCTAGAAGGTATTCCCAACATCATTGAGTGTGCCCTAATCGTGTCACTGTGTTAAAGTTGAATCTAGAAAGTCTGCCCTAATAGCGTCACTGTGCAAATATTGAATCCAGAAGGTATTCCCAACATCACTGAGTGTGCCCTAATAGCGTCACTGTGCTAATTTTGAATCTAGAAGGTATTCCCAACATCATTGAGTGTGCCCTAATAGCATCACTGTGTTAAAGTTGAATCTAGAAAGTGTGCCCTAATAGCGCCACTGTGATAATATTGAATCTGAAAGGTATTCCCAACATCATTATGTGTGCCCTAATAGCGTCACTGTGTTAAAGTTGAATCTAGAAAGTGTGTCCTAATAGCGTCACTGTGATAATATTGAATCTAGAAGGTCTTCCCAACATCATTGAGTGTGCCCTAATCGTGTCACTGTGTTAAAGTTGAATCTAGAAAGTGTGCCCTAATAACGTCACTGTGTTAATGTTGGATCTAGAAAGTGTGCACTAATAGCGTCACTGTGCCAATATTGAATCCAGAAGGTATTCCCAACATCACTGAGTGTGCCCTAATAGCGTCACTGTGTTAAAGTTGAATCTAGAAAGTGTGCCCTAATAGCGTCACTGTGATAATATTGAATCTAGAAGGTATTCCCAACATCATTGAGTGTGCCCTAATCGTGTCACTGTGTTAAAGTTGAATCTAGAAAGTCTGCCCTAATAGCGTCACTGTGCAAATATTGAATCCAGAAGGTATTCCCAACATCACTGAGTGTGCCCTAATAGCGTCACTGTGTTAAAGTTGAATCTAGAAAGTGTGCCCTAATAGCGTCACTGTGATAATATTGAATCTAGAAGGTATTCCCAACATCATTGAGTGTGCCCTAATCGTGTCACTGTGTTAAAGTTGAATCTAGAAAGTCTGCCCTAATAGTGTCACTGTGCTAATATTTAATCTAGAAGGTATTCCCAACATCATTGAGTGTGCTCTAATATCGTGACTGTGTTAAAGTTGAATCTAGAAAGTGTGCACTAATAACGTCACTGTGTTAAAGTTGAAACTAGAAAGTATGTTCTAATAGCATCACTGTGCTAATATTGAATCTTGAAGGTATTCCCAACTTCACTGAGTGTGCCCTAATAGCGTCACTGTGTTAAAGTTGAATATAGAAAGTGTGCCCTAATAGCGTCACTGTGTTAAAGTTGAACCTAGAAAGTATGCCCTAATAGTGTCACTGTGCTAATATTGCATCTAGAAGGTATTCCCAAAATCATTGAGTGTGCCCTTATGGTGTCACTGTGTTAAAGTTGAATCTAGAAAGTATTCCCTAATAGCGTCACTGTGCTAATATTGAATCTAGAAGGTATTCCCAACATCATTGAGTGTGCCCTAATAGCGTCAATGTGTTAAAGTTGAATCTAGAAAGTGTGCCCTAATAGCGTCACTGTGATAATATTGAATCTGGAAGGTATTCCCAACATCACTGAGTGTGCCCTAATAGCGTCACTGTGTTAAAGTTGAATCTAGAAAGTGTGCCCTAATAGCATCAATGTGCCAATATTGAATCTTGAAGGTATTCCCAACTTCACTGAGTGTGCCCTAATAGCGTCACTGTGTTAAAGTTGAATATAGAAAGTGTGCCCTTATAGAGTCACTGTGTTAAAGTTGAATCTAGAAAGTATGCCCTAATAGTGTCACTGTGCTAATATTGAATTTAGAAGGTATTCCTAACATCATTGAGTGTTCCCTTATAGTGTCACTGTGTTAAAGTTGAATCTAGAAAGTATTCCCTAAAAGCATCACTGTGTTAAAGTTGAATCTAGAAAGTATGTCCTAATAGCGTCACTGTGCTAATATTGAATCTAGAAGGTATTCCCAACATCATTGAGTGTGCTCTAATAGCATCACTCTGTTAGAGTTGAATCTAGAAAGTATGCCCTAATAGCGTCACTGTGTTAAAGTTGAATCTAGAAAGTATGCCCTAATAGCGTCACTGTGCTAATATTGAATCTAGAAGGTATTCCCAACATCATTGAGGATGCCCTAATAGCATCACTGTGTTAATGTTGAATCTACAGAGTGTGCCCCATTAGCATCACTGTGTTAAAATTGAACCTAGAAAGCGTGCCCTAATAACATGACTGTGTGGTAATGTTGAATCTAGATGGTATTCCCAACATCATCGAGTGTGCCCCAATAGCATCACTGTGTTAAAGTTGAACTTAGAAGAATGCCCTAATAGCGTTACTGTATGAGAGTTGTATTAAGATGGTATTCCCAACATCATTGAGTGTTCCCTAATAGCGTAACTGTGTTAAAGTTGAATCTAGAAAGTGTGCCCTAATAGTGTCACTGTGCTAATATTGCATCCAGAAGGTATTCCCAAAATCATTGAGTGTGCCCTTATAGTGTCACTGTGTTAAAGTTGAATCTAGAAAGTATTCTCTAATAGCGTCACTGTGTTAAAGTTGAATCTAGAAAGTATGTCCTAATAGCGTCACTGTGCTAATATTGAATCTAGAAGGTATTCCCAAGATCATTGAGTGTGCCCTAATAGCATCACTGTGTTGAAGTTGAATCTAGAAAGTGTGCCCTAATAGCGTCACTGTGATAATGTTGAATCTGGAAGGTATTCTCAACATCATTAAGTGTGTCCTAATAGCATCACTGTGTTAAAGTTGAATATAGAAAGGGCGTCCTAATAGCATCAATGTGCCAATATTGAATCTAGAAGGTATTCCCAACTTCACTGAGTCTGCCCTAATGGCGTCACTATTTTAAAGTTGAATATAGAAAGTGTGCCCTAATAGCATCACTGTGTTAAAGTTGAATCTAGAAAGTATGCCCTAATAGTGTCACTGTGCTAATATTGAATCTAGAAGGTATTCCCAACATCATTGAGTGTGCCCTAATAGCATCACTGTGTTAAAGTTGAATCTAGAAAGTGTGCCCTAATAGCGCCACTGTGATAATATTGAATCTGAAAGGTATTCCAAACATCATTATGTGTGCCCTAATAGCTTCACTGTGTTAAAGTTGAATCTAGAAAGTGTGCCCTAACAGCGTCACTGTGTTAAAGTTGAACCTAGAAAGTATGCCCTAATAGTTTCACTGTGCTAACATTGCATCTAGAAGGTATTCTCAAAATCATTGAGTGTGCCCTTATAGTGTCACTGTGTTAAAGTTGAATCTAGAAAGTATTCCCTAATAGCGTCACTGTGTTAAAGTTGAATCTAGAAAGTATGTCCTAATAGCGTCACTGTGCTAATATTGAATCTAGAAGGTATTCCCAACATCATTGAGTGTGCCCTAATAGCGTCACTGTGTTAAAGTTGAATCTAGAAAGTGTGCCCTAATAGCGTCACTGTGCCAATATTGAATCTAGAAGGTATTCCCAACATCACCGAGTGTGCCCTAATAGCATCACTGTGTTAAAGATGCATCCTGAAAGTGTGCCCTAATAGCGTCACTGTGCTAATATTGAATCTTGAAGGTATTCCCAACTTCACTGAGTGTGCCCTAATAGCGTCACTGTGTTAAAGTTGAATATAGAAAGTGTGCCCTAATAGCGTAACTGTGTTAAAGTTGAACCTAGAAAGTATGCCCTAATAGTGTCACTGTGCTAATATTGCATCTCGAAGGTATTCCCAAAATCATTGAGTGTGCCCTTATAGTGTCACTGTGTTAAAGTTGAATCTAGAAAGTATTCCCTAATAGCGTCACTGTGTTAAAGTTGAATCTAGAAAGTATGTCCTAATAGCGTCACTGTGCTAATATTGAATCTAGAAGGTATTCCCAACATCATTGAGTGTGCCCTAATAGCGTCACTGTGTTAAAGTTGAATCTAGAAAGTGTGCCCTAATAGCGTCACTGTGATAATATTGAATCTGGAAGGTATTCCCAACATCACTGAGTGTGCCCTAATAGCGTCACTGTGTTAAAGTTGAATCTAGAAAGTGTGCCCTAATAGCATCAATGTGCCAATATTGAATCTTGAAGGTATTCCCAACTTCACTGAGTGTGCCCTAATAGCGTCACTGTGTTAAAGTTGAATATAGAAAGTGTGCCCTTATAGCTTCACTGTGTTAAAGTTGAATCTAGAAAGTATGCCCTAATAGTGTCACTGTGCTAATATTGAATTTAGAAGTTATTCCCAACATCATTGAGTGTTCCCTAATAGTGTCACTGTGTTAAAGTTGAATCTAGAAAGTATTCCCTAATAGCATCACTGTGTTAAAGTTGAATCTAGAAAGTATGTCCTAATAGCGTCACTGTGCTAATATTGATCTAGAAGGTATTCCCAACATCATTGAGTGTGCTCTAATAGCGTCACTCTGTTAGAGTTGAATCTAGAAAGTATGCCCTAATAGCGTCACTGTGTTAACGTTTAATCTAGAAAGTATGCCCTAATAGCGTCACTGTGCTAATATTGAATCTAGAAGGTATTCCCAAGATCACTGAGGATGCCCTAATAGCATCACTGTGTTAATGTTCAATCTACAGAGTATGCCCCATTAGCATCACTGTGTTAAAATTGAACCTAGAAAGCGTGCCCTATTAACATCACTGTGCTAATGTTGAATCTAGATGGTATTCCCAACATCATCGAGTGTGCCCCAATAGCATCACTGTGTTAAAGTTGAACTTAGAAGAATGCCCCAATAGCGTAACTGTATTAGAGTTGTATTAAGATGGTATTCCCAACATCATTGAGTGTTCCCTAATAGCGTCACTGTGTTAAAGTTGAATCTAGAAAGTGTGCACTAATAGTGTCACTGTGCCAATATTGAATCCAGAAGTTATTCCCAACATCACTGAGTGTGCCCTAATAGCGTCACTGTGTTAAAATTGAATCTAGAAAGTGTGCACTAATAGCGTCACTCTGATAATAATGAATCTAGAAGGTATTCCCAACATCATTGAGTGTGCCCTAATTGTGTCACTGTGTTAAAGTTGAATCTAGAAAGTGTGCCCTAATAGCATCACTGTGCCAATATTGAATCTAGAAGGTATTTCCAACATCATCGAGTGTGCCCTAATATCATCACTGTGTTAAAGTTGCATCCTGAAAGTGTGCCCTAAAAGTGTCACTGTGCTAATATTGAATCTAGAAGGTATTCCCAACATCATTGAGTGTGCCCTAATAGCGTGACTGTGTTAAAGTTGAATCTAGAAAGTGTGCACTAATAACGTCACTGTGTTAAAGTTGAATCTAGAAACTATGTTCTAATAGTGTCACTGTGCTAATATTGAATCTAGAAGGTATTCCCAACATCATTGAGTGTGCCCTAATAGCGTGACTGTGTTAAAGTTGAATCTAGAAAGTGTGCCCTAATAGCATCACTGTGTTAAAGTTGAATCTAGAAAGTATGCCCTAATAGTGTCACTGTGCTAATATTGAATCTAGAAGGTATTCCCAACATCATTGAGTGTGCACTAATAGCATCACTGTGTTAAAGTTGAATCTAGAAAGTGTGCCCTAATAGCGCCACTGTGATAATATTGAATCTGAAAGGTATTCCCAACATCATTATGTGTGCCCTAATAGCGTCACTGTGTTAAAGTTGAATCTAGAAAGTGTGCACTAATAGCGTCACTCTGATAATATTGAATCTAGAAGGTATTCCCAACATCATTGAGTGTGCCCTAATTGTGTCACTGTGTTAAAGTTGAATCTAGAAAGTGTGCCCTAATAGCATCACTGTGCCAATATTGAATCTAGAAGGTATTTCCAACATCATCGAGTGTGCCCTAATATCATCACTGTGTTAAAGTTGCATCCTGAAAGTGTGCCCTAATAGTCTCACTGTGCTAATATTGAATCTAGAAGGTATTCCCAACATCATTGAGTGTGCCCTAATAGCGTGACTGTGTTAAAGTTGAATCTAGAAAGTGTGCACTAATAACGTCACTGTGTTAAAGTTGAATCTAGAAACTATGTTCTAATAGTGTCACTGTGCTAATATTGAATCTAGAAGGTATTCCCAACATCATTGAGTGTGCCCTAATAGCGTGACTGTGTTAAAGTTGAATCTAGAAAGTGTGCCCTAATAGCATCACTGTGTTAAAGTTGAATCTAGAAAGTATGCCCTAATAGTGTCACTGTGCTAATATTGAATCTAGAAGGTATTCCCAACATCATTGAGTGTGCCCTAATAGCATCACTGTGTTAAAGTTGAATCTAGAAAGTGTGCCCTAATAGCGTCACTGTGATAATATTGAATCTAGAAGGTATTCCCAACATCATTGAGTGTGCCCTAATCGTGTCACTGTGTTAAAGTTGAATCTAGAAAGTGTGCCCTAATAGCGTCACTGTGCCAATATTGAATCTAGAAGGTATTCCCAACATCACTGAGTGTGCCCTAATAGCACCACTGTGTTAAAGATGCATCCTGAAAGTGTGCCCTATTAGTGTCACTGTGCTAATATTGAATCTAGAAGGTATTCCCAACATCATTGAGTGTGCTCTAATAGCGTGACTGTGTTAAAGTTGAATCTAGAAAGTGTGCACTAATAAACGTCACTGTGTTAAACTTGAATCTAGAAAGTATGTTCTAATAGCGTCACTGTGCTAATATTGAATCTTGAAGGTATTCCCAACTTCACTGAGTGTGCCCTAATAGCGTCACTGTGTTAAAGTTGAATACAGAAAGTGTGCCCTAATAGCGTCAGTGTGTTAAAGTTGAACCTAGAAAGTATGCCCTAATAGTGTCACTGTGCTAATATTGCATCTAGAAGGTATTCCCAACATCATTGAGTGTTCCCTAAAAGCATCACTGTGTTAAAGTTGAATCTAGAAAGTGTGCACTAATAGCATCACTGTGCCAATATTGAATCTGAAAGGTTTTCCCAACATCATTATATGTGCCCTAATAGCGTCACTGTGTTAAAGTTGAATCTAGAAAGTGTGCCCTAATAGCGTCACTGTGATAATATTGAATCTAGAAGGTATTCCCAACATCATTGAGTGTGCCCTAATTGTGTCACTGTGTTAAAGTTGAATCTAGAAAGTGTGCACTAATAGCATCACTGTGCCAATATTGAATCCAGAAGGTATTCCCAACATCACTGAGTGTGCCCTAATAGCGTCACTGTGTTAAAGTTGAATCTAATAAGTGTGCCCTAATAGCGTAACTGTGATAATATTGAATCTAGAAGGTATTCCTAACATCATTGAGTGTGCCCTAATCGTGTCACTGTGTTAAAGTTGAATCTAGAAAGTGTGCCCTAATAGCGTCACTGTGCCAATATTGAATCTAAAAGGTATTCCCAACATCACTGAGTGTGCCCTAATAGCACCACTGTGTTAAAGATGCATCCTGAAAGTGTGCCCTAATAGTGTCACTGTGCTAATATTGAATCTAGAAGGTATTCCCAACATCATTGAGTGTGCTCTAATAGCGTGACTGTGTTAAAGTTGAATCTAGAAAGTGTGCACTAATAAACGTCACTGTGTTAAAGTTGAATCTAGAAAGTATGTTCTAATAGCGTCACTGTGCTAATATTGAATCTTGAAGGTATTCCCAACTTCAATGAGTGTGCCCTAATAGCGTCACTGTGTTAAAGTTGAATACAGAAAGTGTGCCCTAATAGCGTCAGTGTGTTAAAGTTGAACCTAGAAAGTGTGCCCTAATAGTGTCACTGTGCTAATATTGCATCTAGAAGGTATTCCCAAAATCATTGAGTGTGCCCTTATAGTGTCAACGTGTTAAAGTTGAATCTTGAAAGTATTCCCTAATAGCGTCACTGTGTTAAAGTTGAATCTAGAAAGTGTGCTCTAATAGCGTCACTGTGCCAATATTGAATCCAGAAGGTATTCCCAACTTCACTGAGTGTGCCCTAATGGCGTCACTGTGTTAAAGTTGAATCTAGAAAGTATGCCCTAATAGTGTCACTGTGCTAATATTGAATCTAGAAGGTGTTCCCAACATCATTGAGTGTGCCCTAATAGCATCACTGTGTTAAAGTTGAATCTAGAAAGTGTGCCCTAATAGCGCCACTGTGATAATATTGAATCTGAAAGGTATTCCCAACATCATTATCTGTGCCCTAATAGCGTCACTGTGTTAAAGTTGAATCTAGAAAGTGTGCCCTAATAGCGTCACTGTGATAATATTGAATCTAGAAGGTATTCCCAACATCATTGAGTGTGCACTAATCGTGTCACTGCGTTAAAGTTGAATCTAGAAAGTGTGCCCTAATAGCGTCACTGTGTTAAAGTTGAATCTAGAAAGTGTGCACTAATAGCGTCACTGTGCCAATATTGAATCCAGAAGGTATTCCCAACATCACTGAGTTTGCCCTAATAGCGTCACTGTGTTAAAGTTGAATCTAGAAAGTGTGCCCTAATAGCGTCACTGTGATAATATTGAATCTAGAAGGTATTCCCAACATCATTGAGTGTGCCCTAATCGTGTCACTGTGTTAAAGTTGAATCTAGAAAGTGTGCCCTAATAGCGTCACTGTGCCAATATTGAATCTAGAAGGTATTCCCAACATCACTGAGTGTGCCCTAATAGCATCACTGTGTTAAAGATGCATCCTGAAAGTGTGCCCTAATAGTGTCACTGTGCTAATATTGAATCTAGAAGGTATTCCCAACATCATTGAGTGTGCTCTAATAGCGTGACTGTGTTAAAGTTGAATCTAGAAAGTGTGCACTAATAACGTCACTGTGTTAAAGTTGAATCTAGAAAGTATGTTCTAATAGCGTGACTGTTCTAATATTGAATCTTGAAGGTATTCCCAACTTCACTGAGTGTTCCCTAATAGCGTCACTGTGTTAAAGTTGAATCTAGAAAGTGTGCCCTAATAGCGTCACTGTGTTAAAGTTGAACCTAGAAAGTATGCCCTAATAGTGTCACTGTGCTAATATTGCATCTAGAAGGTATTCCCAAAATCATTGAGTGTGCCCTTATAGTGTCACTGTGTTAAAGTTGAATCTAGAAAGTATTCCCTAATAGCGTCACTGTGTTAAAGTTGAATCTAGAAAGTATGTCCTAATAGCGTCACTGTGCTAATATTGAATCTAGAAGGTATTCCCAACATCATTGAGTGTGCCCTAATAGCGTCACTGTGTTAAAGTTGGATCTAGAAAGTGTGCCCTAATAGCGTCACTGTGATAATATTGAATATGGAAGGTATTCCCAACATCACTGAGTGTGCCCTAATAGCGTCACTGTGTTAAAGTTGAATCTAGAAAGTGTGCCCTAATAGCATCAATGTGCCAATATTGAATCTTGAAGGTATTCCCAACTTCACTGAGTGTGCCCTAATAGCGTCACTGTGTTAAAGTTGAATCTAGAAAGTATTCCCTAATAGCATCACTGTGTTAAAGTTGAATCTAGAAAGTATGTCCTAATAGCGTCACTCTGATAATATTGAATCTAGAAGGTATTCCCAAGATCATTGAGTGTGCCCTAATTGTGTCACTGTGTTAAAGTTGAATCTAGAAAGTGTGCCCTAATAGCATCACTGTGCCAATATTGAATCTAGAAGGTATTTCCAACATCATCGAGTGTGCCCTAATATCATCACTGTGTTAAAGTTGCATCCTGAAAGTGTGCCCTAATAGTGTCACTGTGCTAATATTGAATCTAGAAGGTATTCCCAACATCATTGAGTGTGCCCTAATAGCGTGACTGTGTTAAAGTTGAATCTAGAAAGTGTGCACTAATAACGTCACTGTGTTAAAGTTGAATCTAGAAACTATGTTCTAATAGTGTCACTGTGCTAATATTGAATCTAGAAGGTATTCCCAACATCATTGAGTGTGCCCTAATAGCGTGACTGTGTTAAAGTTGAATCTAGAAAGTGTGCCCTAATAGCATCACTGTGTTAAAGTTGAATCTAGAAAGTATGCCCTAATAGTGTCACTGTGCTAATATTGAATCTAGAAGGTATTCCCAACATCATTGAGTGTGCCCTAATAGCATCACTGTGTTAAAGTTGAATCTAGAAAGTGTGCACTAATAGCGTCACTGTGATAATATTGAATCTAGAAGGTATTCCCAACATCATTGAGTGTGCCCTAATTGTGTCACTGTGTTAAAGTTGAATCTAGAAAGTGTGCACTAATAGCGTCACTGTGCCAATATTGAATCCAGAAGGTATTCCCAACATCACTGAGTGTGCCCTAATAGCGTCACTGTGTTAAAGTTGAATCTAGAAAGTGTGCCCTAATAGCGTCACTGTGATAATATTGAATCTAGAAGGTATTCCCAACATCATTGAGTGTGCCCTAATCGTGTCAATGTGTTAAAGTTGAATCTAGAAAGTGTGCCCTAATAGCGTCACTGTGCCAATATTGAATCTAGAAGGTATTCCCATCATCACTGAGTGTGCCCTAATAGCACCACTGTGTTAAAGATGCATCCTGAAAGTGTGCCCTAATAGTGTCACTGTGCTAATATTGACTCTAGAAGGTATTCCCAACATCATTGAGTGTGCTCTAATAGCGTGACTGTGTTAAAGTTGAATCTAGAAAGTGTGCACTAATAAACGTCACTGTGTTAAAGTTGAATCTAGAAAGTATGTTCTAATAGCGTCACTGTGCTAATATTGAATCTTGAAGGTATTCCCAACTTCACTGAGTGGCCCTAATAGCGTCACTGTGTTAAAGTTGAATACAGAAAGTGTGCCCTAATAGCGTCAGTGTGTTAAAGTTGAACCTAGAAAGTATGCCCTAATAGTGTCACTGTGCTAATATTGCATCTAGAAGGTATTCCCAAAATCATTGAGTGTGCCTTTATAGTGTCAACGTGTTAAAGATGAATCTTGAAAGTATTCCCTAATAGCGTCACTGTGTTAAAGTTGAATCTAGAAAGTATGTCCTAATAGCGACACTGTGCTAATATTGAATCTAGAAGGTATTCCCAACATCATTGAGTGTGCCCTAATAGCGTCACTGTGCTAAAGTTGAATCTAGAAAGTGTGCCTTAATAGCGTCACTGTGATAATATTGCATCTGGAAGGTATTCCCAACATTACTGGGTGTGCCCTAATAGCGTCACTGTGTTAAAGTTGAATCTAGAAAGTGTGCCCTAATAGAGTCACTGTGATAATATTTAATCTGGAAGGTATTCCCAACATCATTAAGTGTGCCCTAATAGCGTCACTGTGTTAAAGTTGAATCTAGAAAGTGTGCTCTAATAGCGTCACTGTGCAAATATTGAATCCAGAAGGTATTCCCAACTTCACTGAGTGTGCCCTAATGGCGTCACTGTGTTAAAGTTGAATATAGAAAGTGTGCCCTAATAGCATCACTGTGTTAAAGTTGAATCTAGAAAGTATGCCCTAATAGTGTCACTGTGCTAATATTGAATCTAGAAGGTGTTCCCAACATCATTGAGTGTGCCCTAATAGCATCACTGTGTTAAAGTTGAATCTAGAAAGTGTGCCCTAATAGCGCCACTGTGATAATATTGAATCTGAAAGGTATTCCCAACATCATTATCTGTGCCCTAATAGCGTCACTGTGTTAAAGTTGAATCTAGAAAGTGTGCCCTAATAGCGTCACTGTGATAATATTGAATCTAGAAGGTATTCCCAACATCATTGAGTGTGCCCTAATCGTGTCACTGCGTTAAAGTTGATTCTAGAAAGTGTGCCCTAATAGCGTCACTGTGTTAAAGTTGAATCTAGAAAGTGTGCACTAATAGCGTCACTGTGCCAATATTGAATCCAGAAGGTATTCCCAACATCACTGAGTGTGCCCTAATGGCGTCACTGTGATAATATTGAATCTAGAAGGTATTCCCAACATCATTGAGTGTGCCCTAATCGTGTCACTGTGTTAAAGTTGAATCTAGAAAGTGTGCCCTAATAGCGTCACTGTGCCAATATTGAATCTAGAAGGTATTCCCAACATCACCGAGTGTGCCCTAATAGCATCACTGTGTTAAAGATGCATCCTGAAAGTGTGCCCTAATAGTGTCACTGTGCTAATATTGAATCTAGAAGGTATTCCCAACATCATTGAGTGTGCTCTAATAGCGTGACTGTGTTAAAGTTGAATCTAGAAAGTGTGCACTAATAACGTCACTGTGTTAAAGTTGAATCTAGAAAGTATGTTCATAATAGCGTCACTGTTCTAATATAGAATCTTGAAGGTATTCCCAACTTCACTGAGTGTGCCCTAATAGCGTCACTGTGTTAAAGTTGAATCTAGAAAGTGTGCCCTAATAGCGTCACTGTGTTAAAGTTGAACCTAGAAAGTATGCTCTTATAGTGTCACTGTGCTAATATTGCATCTAGAAGGTATTCCCAAAATCATTGAGTGTGCCCTTATAGTGTCACTTTGTTAAAGTTGAATCTAGAAATTATTCCCTAATAGCGTCACTGTGTTAAAGTTGAATCTAGAAAGTATGTCCTAATAGCGTCACTGTGCTAATATTGAATCTAGAAGGTATTCCCAACATCATTGAGTGTGCCCTAATAGCGTCACTGTGTCAAGGTTGGATCTAGAAAGTGTGCCCTAATAGCGTCACTGTGATAATATTGAATCTGGAAGGTATTCCCAACATCACTGAGTGTGCCCTAATAGCGTCACTGTGTTAAAGTTGAATCTAGAAAGTGTGCCCTAATAGCATCAATGTGCCAATATTGAATCTTGAAGGTATTCCCAACTTCACTGAGTGTGCCCTAATAGCGTCACTGTGTTAAAGTTGAATACAGAAAGTGTGCCCTAATAGCGTCAGTGTGTTAAAGTTGAACCTAGAAAGTATGCCCTAATAGTGTCACTGTGCTAATATTGCATCTAGAAGGTATTCCCAAAATCATTGAGTGTGCTCTTATAGTGTCAACGTGTTAAAGATGAATCTTGAAAGTATTCCCTAATAGCGTCACTGTGTTAAAGTTGAATCTAGAAAGTATGTCCTAATAGCGACACTGTGCTAATATTGAATCTAGAAGGTATTCCCAACATCATTGAGTGTGCCCTAATAGCGTCACTGTGCTAAAGTTGAATCTAGAAAGTGTGCCTTAATAGCGTCACTGTGATAATATTGCATCTGGAAGGTATTCCCAACATCACTGAGTGTGCCTTAATAGCGTCACTGTGTTAAAGTTGAATCTAGAAAGTGTGCCCTAATAGCGTCACTGTGATAATATTTAATCTGGAAGGTATTCCCAACATCATTAAGTGTGCCCTAATAGCGTCACTGTGTTAAAGTTGAATCTAGAAAGTGTGCTCTAATAGCGTCACTGTGCCAATATTGAATCCAGAAGGTATTCCCAACTTCACTGAGTGTGCCCTAATGGCGCCACTGTGTTAAAGTTGAATATAGAAAGTGTGCCCTAATAGCATCACTGTGTTAAAGTTGAATCTAGAAAGTATGCCCTAATAGTGTCACTGTGATGAAAGGTATTCCCAACATCATTATCTGTGCCCTAATAGCGTCACTGTGTTAAAGTTGAATCTAGAAAGTGTGCCTTAATAGCGTCACTGTGATAATATTGAATCTAGAAGGTATTCCCAACATCATTGAGTGTGCCCTAATCGTGTCACTGCATTAAAGTTGAATCTAGAAAGTGTGCCCTAATAGCGTCACTGTGTTAAAGTTGAATCTAGAAAGTGTGCACTAATAGCGTCACTGTGCCAATATTGAATCCAGAAGGTATTCCCAACATCACTGAGTGTGCCCTAATAGCGTCACTGTGTTAAAGTTGAATCTAGAAAGTGTGCCCTAATAGCGTCACTGTGATAATATTGAATCTAGAAGGTATTCCCAACATCATTGAGTGTGCCCTAATCGTGTCACTGTGTTAAAGTTGAATCTAGAAAGTGTGCCCTAATAGCGTCACTGTGCCAATATTGAATCTAGAAGGTATTCCCAACATCACCGAGTGTGCCCTAATAGCATCACTGTGTTAAAGATGCATCCTGAAAGTGTGCCCTAATAGTGTCACTGTGCTAATATTGAATCTAGAAGGTATTCCCAACATCATTGAGTGTGCTCTAATAGCGTGACTGTGTTAAAGTTGAATCTAGAAAGTGTGCACTAATAACGTCACTGTGTTAAAGTTGAATCTAGAAAGTATGTTCTAATAGCGTCACTGTTCTAATATTGAATCTTGAAGGTATTCCCAACTTCACGGAGTGTGCCCTAATAGCGTCACTGTGTTTAAGTTGAATCTAGAAAGTGTGCCCTAATAGCGTCACTGTGTTAAAGTTGAACCTAGAAAGTATGCCCTTATAGTGTCACTGTGCTAATATTGCATCTAGAAGGTATTCCCAAAATCATTGAGTGTGCCCTTATAGTGTCACTTTGTTAAAGTTGAATCTAGAAAGTATTCCCTAATAGCGTCACTGTGTTAAAGTTGAATCTAGAAAGTATGTCCTAATAGAGTCACTGTGCTAATATTGAATCTAGAAGGTATTCCCAAGATCATTGAGTGTGCCCTAATAGCATCACTGTGTTGAAGTTGAATCTAGAAAGTGTGCCCTAATAGCGTCACTGTGATAATATTGAATCTGGAAGGTATTCTCAAAATCATTAAGTGTGCCCTAATAGCATCACTGTGTTAAAGTTGAATCTAGAAAGTGTGCCCTAATAGCGTCACTGTGTTAAAGTTGAATCTAGAAAGTGTGCACTAATAGTGTCACTGTGCCAATATTGAATCCAGAAGTTATTCCCAACATCACTGCGTGTGCCCTAATAGCGTCACTGTGTTAAAATTGAATCTAGAAAGTGTGCACTAATAGCGTCACTCTGATAATATTGAATCTAGAAGGTATTCCCAACATCATTGAGTGTGCCCTAATTGTGCCACTGTGTTAAAGTTGAATCTAGAAAGTGTGCCCTAATAGCGTCACTGTGCCAATATTGAATCTAGAAGGTATTCCCAACATCATCGAGTGTGCCCTAATATCATCACTGTGTTAAAGTTGCATCCTGAAAGTGTGCCCTAATAGTGTCACTGTGCTAATATTGAATCTAGAAGGTATTCCCAACATCATTGAGTGTGCCCTAATAGCGTGACTGTGTTAAAGTTGAATCTAGAAAGTGTGCACTAATAGCGTCACTGTGTTAAAGTTGAATCTAGAAGGTATTCCCAACATCATTGAGTGTGTCCTAATAGCATCACTGTGTTAAAGCTGAATCTAGAAAGGGTGTCCTAATAGCATCAATGTGCCAATATTGAATCTAGAAGGTATTCCCAACTTCACTGAGTGTGCCCTAATGGCGTCACTGTGTTAATGTTGAATATAGAAAGTGTGCCCTAATAGCATCACTGTGTTAAAGTTGAATCTAGAAAGTATGCCCTAATAGTGTCACTGTGCTAATATTGAATCTAGAAGGTATTCCCAACATCATTGAGTGTGCCCTAATAGCATCACTGTGTTAAAGTTGAATCTAGAAAGTGTGCCCTAATAGCTTCACTGTGATAATATTGAATCTAGAAGGTATTCCCAACATCATTGAGTGTGCCCTAATCATGTCACTGTGTTAAAGTTGAATCTAGAAAGTGTGCCCTAATAGCGTCACTGTGCCAATATTGAATCTAGAAGGTATTCCCAACATCACCGAGTGTGCCCTAATAGCATCACTGTGTTAAAGATGCATCCTGAAAGTGTGCCCTAATAGTGTCACTGTGCTAATATTGAATCTAGAAGGTATTCCCAACATCATTGAGTGTGCTCTAATAGCGTGACTGTGTTAAAGTTGAATCTAGAAAGTGTGCACTAATCACGTCACTGTGTTAAAGTTGAATCTAGAAAGTATGTTCTAATAGCGTCACTGTGCTAATATTGAATCTTGAAGGTATTCCCAACTTCACTGAGTGTGCCCTAATAGCGTCACTGTGTTAAAGTTGAATATAGAAAGTGTGCCCTAATAGCATCACTGTGTTAAAGTTGAACCTAGAAAGTATGCCCTAATAGTGTCACTGTGCTAATATTGCATCTAGAAGGTATTCCCAAAATCATTGAGTGAGCCCTTATAGTGTCACTGTGTTAAAGTTGAATCTAGAAAGTATTCCCTAATAGCGTCACTGTGTTAAAGTTGAATCTAGAAAGTATGTCCTAATAGCGTCACTGTGCTAATATTGAATCTGGAAGGTATTCCCAACATCACTGATTGTGCCCTAATAGCGTCACTGTGTTAAAGTTGAATCTAGAAAGTGTGCCCTAATAGCGTCACTGTGATAATATTGAATCTGGAAGGTATTCCCAACATCATTAAGTGTGCCCTAATAGCGTCACTGTGTTAAAGATGAATCTAGAAAGTGTGCTCTAATAGCGTCACTGTGCCAATATTGAATCCAGAAGGTATTCCCAACATCACTGAGTGTGCCCTAATATCATCACTGTGTTAAAGTTGCATCCTGAAAGTGTGCCCTAATAGTGTCACTGTGCTAATATTGAATCTAGAAGGTATTCCCAACATCATTGAGTGTGCCCTAATAGCGTGACTGTGTTAAAGTTGAATCTAGAAAGTATGTTCTAATAGTGTCACTGTGCTAATATTGAATCTAGAAGGTATTCCCAACATCATTGAGTGTGTCCTAATAGCATCACTGTGTTAAAGTTGAATCTAGAAAGGGTGTCCTAATAGCATCAATGTGCCAATATTGAATCTAGAAGGTATTCCCAACTTCACTGAGTGTGCCCTAATGGCGTCACTGTGTTAAAGTTGAATACAGAAAGTGTGCCCTAATAGCATCACTGTGTTAAAGTTGAATCTAGAAAGTATGCCCTAATAGTGTCACTGTGCTAATATTGAATCTAGAAGGTATTCCCAACATCATTGAGTGTGCCCTAATAGCATCACTGTGTTAAAGTTGAATCTAGAAAGTGTGCCCTAATAGCGCCACTGTGATAATATTGAATGTGAAAGGTATTCCCAACATCATTATGTGTGCCCTAATAGCGTCACTGTGTTAAAGTTGAATCTAGAAAGTGTGCCCTAATAGCGTCACTGTGATAATATTGAATCTAGAATGTATTCCCAACATCATTGAGTGTGCCCTAATCGTGTCACTGTGTTAAAGTTGAATCTAGAAAGTGTGCCCTAATAGCGTCACTGTGTTAAAGTTGAATCTAAAAAGTGTGCACTAATAGCGTCACTGTGCCAATATTGAATCCAGAAGGTATTCCCAACATCACTGAGTGTGCCCTAATAGCGTCACTGTGTTAAAGTTGAATCTAGAAAGTGTGCCCTAATAGCGTCACTGAGATAATATTGAATCTAGAAGGTATTCCCAACATCATTGAGTGTGCCCTAATTGTGCCACTGTGTTAAAGTTGAATCTAGAAAGTGTGCCCTAATAGCGTCACTGTGCCAATATTGAATCTAGAAGGTATTCCCAACATCATCGAGTGTGCCCTAATATCATCACTGTGTTAAAGTTGCATCCTGAAAGTGTGCCCTAATAGTGTCACTGTGCTAATATTGAATCTAGAAGGTATTCCCAACATCATTGAGTGTGCCCTAATAGCGTGACTGTGTTAAAGTTGAATCTAGAAAGTGTGCACTAATAGCGTCACTGTGTTAAAGTTGAATCTAGAAGGTATTCCCAACATCATTGAGTGTGTCCTAATAGCATCACTGTGTTAAAGCTGAATCTAGAAAGGGTGTCCTAATAGCATCAATGTGCCAATATTGAATCTAGAAGGTATTCCCAACTTCACTGAGTGTGCCCTAATGGCGTCACTGTGTTAATGTTGAATATAGAAAGTGTGCCCTAATAGCATCACTGTGTTAAAGTTGAATCTAGAAAGTATGCCCTAATAGTGTCACTGTGCTAATATTGAATCTAGAAGGTATTCCCAACATCATTGAGTGTGCCCTAATAGCATCACTGTGTTAAAGTTGAATCTAGAAAGTGTGCCCTAATAGCTTCACTGTGATAATATTGAATCTAGAAGGTATTCCCAACATCATTGAGTGTGCCCTAATCATGTCACTGTGTTAAAGTTGAATCTAGAAAGTGTGCCCTAATAGCGTCACTGTGCCAATATTGAATCTAGAAGGTATTCCCAACATCACCGAGTGTGCCCTAATAGCATCACTGTGTTAAAGATGCATCCTGAAAGTGTGCCCTAATAGTGTCACTGTGCTAATATTGAATCTAGAAGGTATTCCCAACATCATTGAGTGTGCTCTAATAGCGTGACTGTGTTAAAGTTGAATCTAGAAAGTGTGCACTAATCACGTCACTGTGTTAAAGTTGAATCTAGAAAGTATGTTCTAATAGCGTCACTGTGCTAATATTGAATCTTGAAGGTATTCCCAACTTCACTGAGTGTGCCCTAATAGCGTCACTGTGTTAAAGTTGAATATAGAAAGTGTGCCCTAATAGCATCACTGTGTTAAAGTTGAACCTAGAAAGTATGCCCTAATAGTGTCACTGTGCTAATATTGCATCTAGAAGGTATTCCCAAAATCATTGAGTGAGCCCTTATAGTGTCACTGTGTTAAAGTTGAATCTAGAAAGTATTCCCTAATAGCGTCACTGTGTTAAAGTTGAATCTAGAAAGTATGTCCTAATAGCGTCACTGTGCTAATATTGAATCTGGAAGGTATTCCCAACATCACTGATTGTGCCCTAATAGCGTCACTGTGTTAAAGTTGAATCTAGAAAGTGTGCCCTAATAGCGTCACTGTGATAATATTGAATCTGGAAGGTATTCCCAACATCATTAAGTGTGCCCTAATAGCGTCACTGTGTTAAAGATGAATCTAGAAAGTGTGCTCTAATAGCGTCACTGTGCCAATATTGAATCCAGAAGGTATTCCCAACATCACTGAGTGTGCCCTAATATCATCACTGTGTTAAAGTTGCATCCTGAAAGTGTGCCCTAATAGTGTCACTGTGCTAATATTGAATCTAGAAGGTATTCCCAACATCATTGAGTGTGCCCTAATAGCGTGACTGTGTTAAAGTTGAATCTAGAAAGTATGTTCTAATAGTGTCACTGTGCTAATATTGAATCTAGAAGGTATTCCCAACATCATTGAGTGTGTCCTAATAGCATCACTGTGTTAAAGTTGAATCTAGAAAGGGTGTCCTAATAGCATCAATGTGCCAATATTGAATCTAGAAGGTATTCCCAACTTCACTGAGTGTGCCCTAATGGCGTCACTGTGTTAAAGTTGAATACAGAAAGTGTGCCCTAATAGCATCACTGTGTTAAAGTTGAATCTAGAAAGTATGCCCTAATAGTGTCACTGTGCTAATATTGAATCTAGAAGGTATTCCCAACATCATTGAGTGTGCCCTAATAGCATCACTGTGTTAAAGTTGAATCTAGAAAGTGTGCCCTAATAGCGCCACTGTGATAATATTGAATGTGAAAGGTATTCCCAACATCATTATGTGTGCCCTAATAGCGTCACTGTGTTAAAGTTGAATCTAGAAAGTGTGCCCTAATAGCGTCACTGTGATAATATTGAATCTAGAATGTATTCCCAACATCATTGAGTGTGCCCTAATCGTGTCACTGTGTTAAAGTTGAATCTAGAAAGTGTGCCCTAATAGCGTCACTGTGTTAAAGTTGAATCTAAAAAGTGTGCACTAATAGCGTCACTGTGCCAATATTGAATCCAGAAGGTATTCCCAACATCACTGAGTGTGCCCTAATAGCGTCACTGTGTTAAAGTTGAATCTAGAAAGTGTGCCCTAATAGCGTCACTGAGATAATATTGAATCTAGAAGGTATTCCCAACATCATTGAGTGTGCCCTAATCGTGTCACTGTGTTAAAGTTGAATCTAGAAAGTGTGCCCTAATAGCGTCACTGTGCCAATATTGAATCTAGAAGGTATTCCCAACATCACCGAGTGTGCCCTAATAGCATCACTGTGTTAAAGATGCATCCTGAAAGTGTGCCCTAATAGTGTCACTGTGCTAATATTGAATCTAGAAGGTATTCCCAACATCATTGAGTGTGCTCTAATAGCGTGATTGTGTTAAAGTTGAATCTAGAAAGTGTGCACTAATAACGTCACTGTGTTAGAGTTGAATCTAGAAAGTATGTTCTAATAGCGTCACTGTTCTAATATTGAATCTTGAAGGTATTCCCAACTTCACTGAGTGTGCCCTAATAGCGTCACTGTGTTAAAGTTGAATCTAGAAAGTGTCCCCTATAGCGTCACTGTGTTAAAGTTGAACCTAGAAAGTATGCCCTAATAGTGTCACTGTGCTAATATTGCATCTAGAAGGTATTCCCAAAATCATTAAGTGTGCCCTTATAGTGTCACTGTGTTAAAGTTGAATCTAGAAAGTATGTCCTAATAGTGTCACTGTGCTAATATTGAATCTAGAAGGTATTCCCAACATCATTGAGTGTGCCCTAATAGCATCACTGTGTTAAAGTTGAATCTAGAAAGTGTGCCCTAATAGCGCCACTGTGATAATATTGAATGTGAAAGGTATTCCCAACATCATTATGTGTGCCCTAATAGCGTCACTGTGTTAAAGTTGAATCTAGAAAGTGTGCCCTAATAGCGTCACTGTGATAATATTGAATCTAGAATGTATTCCCAACATCATTGAGTGTGCCCTAATCGTGTCACTGTGTTAAAGTTGAATCTAGAAAGTGTGCCCTAATAGCGTCACTGTGTTAAAGTTGAATCTAAAAAGTGTGCACTAATAGCGTCACTGTGCCAATATTGAATCCAGAAGGTATTCCCAACATCACTGAGTGTGCCCTAATAGCGTCACTGTGTTAAAGTTGAATCTAGAAAGTGTGCCCTAATAGCGTCACTGAGATAATATTGAATCTAGAAGGTATTCCCAACATCATTGAGTGTGCCCTAATCGTGTCACTGTGTTAAAGTTGAATCTAGAAAGTGTGCCCTAATAGCGTCACTGTGCCAATATTGAATCTAGAAGGTATTCCCAACATCACCGAGTGTGCCCTAATAGCATCACTGTGTTAAAGATGCATCCTGAAAGTGTGCCCTAATAGTGTCACTGTGCTAATATTGAATCTAGAAGGTATTCCCAACATCATTGAGTGTGCTCTAATAGCGTGATTGTGTTAAAGTTGAATCTAGAAAGTGTGCACTAATAACGTCACTGTGTTAGAGTTGAATCTAGAAAGTATGTTCTAATAGCGTCACTGTTCTAATATTGAATCTTGAAGGTATTCCCAACTTCACTGAGTGTGCCCTAATAGCGTCACTGTGTTAAAGTTGAATCTAGAAAGTGTCCCCTATAGCGTCACTGTGTTAAAGTTGAACCTAGAAAGTATGCCCTAATAGTGTCACTGTGCTAATATTGCATCTAGAAGGTATTCCCAAAATCATTAAGTGTGCCCTTATAGTGTCACTGTGTTAAAGTTGAATCTAGAAAGTATGTCCTAATAGTGTCACTGTGCTAATATTGAATCTAGAAGGTATTCCCAACATCATTGAGTGTGCCCTAATAGCGTCACTGTGTTAAAATTGGATCTAGAAAGTGTGCCCTAATAGCGTCACTGTGATAATATTGAATCTGGAAGGTATTCCCAACATCATTAAGTGTGCCCTAATAGCGTCACTGTGTTAAAGTTGAATCTAGAAAGTGTGCTCTAATAGCGTCACTGTGCCAATATTGAATCCAGAAGGTATTCCCAACTTCACTGAGTGTGCCCTTATGGCGTCACTGTGTTAAAGTTGAATATAGAAAGTGTGCCCTAATAGCATCACTGTGTTAAAGTTGAATCTAGAAAGTATGCCCTAATAGTGTCACTGTGATGAAAGGTATTCCCAACATCATTATCTGTGCCCTAATAGCGTCACTGTGTTAAAGTTGAATCTAGAAAGTGTGCCTTAATAGCGTCACTGTGATAATATTGAATCTAGAAGGTATTCCCAACATCATTGAGTGTGCCCTAATCGTGTCACTGCATTAAAGTTGAATCTAGAAAGTGTGCCCTAATAGCGTCACTGTGTTAAAGTTGAATCTAGAAAGTGTGCACTAATAGCGTCACTGTGCCAATATTGAATCCAGAAGGTATTCCCAACATCACTGAGTGTGCCCTAATAGCGTCACTGTGTTAAAGTTGAATCTAGAAAGTGTGCCCTAATAGCGTCACTGTGATAATATTGAATCTAGAAGGTATTCCCAACATCATTGAGTGTGCCCTAATCGTGTCACTGTGTTAAAGTTGAATCTAGAAAGTGTGCCCTAATAGCGTCACTGTGCCAATATTGAATCTAGAAGGTATTCCCAACATCACCGAGTGTGCCCTAATAGCATCACTGTGTTAAAGATGCATCCTGAAAGTGTGCCCTAATAGTGTCACTGTGCTAATATTGAATCTAGAAGGTATTCCCAACATCATTGAGTGTGCTCTAATAGCGTGACTGTGTTAAAGTTGAATCTAGAAAGTGTGCACTAATAACGTCACTGTGTTAAAGTTGAATCTAGAAAGTATGTTCTAATAGCGTCACTGTTCTAATATTGAATCTTGAAGGTATTCCCAACTTCACGGAGTGTGCCCTAATAGCGTCACTGTGTTTAAGTTGAATCTAGAAAGTGTGCCCTAATAGCGTCACTGTGTTAAAGTTGAACCTAGAAAGTATGCCCTTATAGTGTCACTGTGCTAATATTGCATCTAGAAGGTATTCCCAAAATCATTGAGTGTGCCCTTATAGTGTCACTTTGTTAAAGTTGAATCTAGAAAGTATTCCCTAATAGCGTCACTGTGTTAAAGTTGAATCTAGAAAGTATGTCCTAATAGAGTCACTGTGCTAATATTGAATCTAGAAGGTATTCCCAAGATCATTGAGTGTGCCCTAATAGCATCACTGTGTTGAAGTTGAATCTAGAAAGTGTGCCCTAATAGCGTCACTGTGATAATATTGAATCTGGAAGGTATTCTCAAAATCATTAAGTGTGCCCTAATAGCATCACTGTGTTAAAGTTGAATCTAGAAAGTGTGCCCTAATAGCGTCACTGTGTTAAAGTTGAATCTAGAAAGTGTGCACTAATAGTGTCACTGTGCCAATATTGAATCCAGAAGTTATTCCCAACATCACTGCGTGTGCCCTAATAGCGTCACTGTGTTAAAATTGAATCTAGAAAGTGTGCACTAATAGCGTCACTCTGATAATATTGAATCTAGAAGGTATTCCCAACATCATTGAGTGTGCCCTAATTGTGCCACTGTGTTAAAGTTGAATCTAGAAAGTGTGCCCTAATAGCGTCACTGTGCCAATATTGAATCTAGAAGGTATTCCCAACATCATCGAGTGTGCCCTAATATCATCACTGTGTTAAAGTTGCATCCTGAAAGTGTGCCCTAATAGTGTCACTGTGCTAATATTGAATCTAGAAGGTATTCCCAACATCATTGAGTGTGCCCTAATAGCGTGACTGTGTTAAAGTTGAATCTAGAAAGTGTGCACTAATAGCGTCACTGTGTTAAAGTTGAATCTAGAAGGTATTCCCAACATCATTGAGTGTGTCCTAATAGCATCACTGTGTTAAAGCTGAATCTAGAAAGGGTGTCCTAATAGCATCAATGTGCCAATATTGAATCTAGAAGGTATTCCCAACTTCACTGAGTGTGCCCTAATGGCGTCACTGTGTTAATGTTGAATATAGAAAGTGTGCCCTAATAGCATCACTGTGTTAAAGTTGAATCTAGAAAGTATGCCCTAATAGTGTCACTGTGCTAATATTGAATCTAGAAGGTATTCCCAACATCATTGAGTGTGCCCTAATAGCATCACTGTGTTAAAGTTGAATCTAGAAAGTGTGCCCTAATAGCTTCACTGTGATAATATTGAATCTAGAAGGTATTCCCAACATCATTGAGTGTGCCCTAATCATGTCACTGTGTTAAAGTTGAATCTAGAAAGTGTGCCCTAATAGCGTCACTGTGCCAATATTGAATCTAGAAGGTATTCCCAACATCACCGAGTGTGCCCTAATAGCATCACTGTGTTAAAGATGCATCCTGAAAGTGTGCCCTAATAGTGTCACTGTGCTAATATTGAATCTAGAAGGTATTCCCAACATCATTGAGTGTGCTCTAATAGCGTGACTGTGTTAAAGTTGAATCTAGAAAGTGTGCACTAATCACGTCACTGTGTTAAAGTTGAATCTAGAAAGTATGTTCTAATAGCGTCACTGTGCTAATATTGAATCTTGAAGGTATTCCCAACTTCACTGAGTGTGCCCTAATAGCGTCACTGTGTTAAAGTTGAATATAGAAAGTGTGCCCTAATAGCATCACTGTGTTAAAGTTGAACCTAGAAAGTATGCCCTAATAGTGTCACTGTGCTAATATTGCATCTAGAAGGTATTCCCAAAATCATTGAGTGAGCCCTTATAGTGTCACTGTGTTAAAGTTGAATCTAGAAAGTATTCCCTAATAGCGTCACTGTGTTAAAGTTGAATCTAGAAAGTATGTCCTAATAGCGTCACTGTGCTAATATTGAATCTGGAAGGTATTCCCAACATCACTGATTGTGCCCTAATAGCGTCACTGTGTTAAAGTTGAATCTAGAAAGTGTGCCCTAATAGCGTCACTGTGATAATATTGAATCTGGAAGGTATTCCCAACATCATTAAGTGTGCCCTAATAGCGTCACTGTGTTAAAGATGAATCTAGAAAGTGTGCTCTAATAGCGTCACTGTGCCAATATTGAATCCAGAAGGTATTCCCAACATCACTGAGTGTGCCCTAATATCATCACTGTGTTAAAGTTGCATCCTGAAAGTGTGCCCTAATAGTGTCACTGTGCTAATATTGAATCTAGAAGGTATTCCCAACATCATTGAGTGTGCCCTAATAGCGTGACTGTGTTAAAGTTGAATCTAGAAAGTATGTTCTAATAGTGTCACTGTGCTAATATTGAATCTAGAAGGTATTCCCAACATCATTGAGTGTGTCCTAATAGCATCACTGTGTTAAAGTTGAATCTAGAAAGGGTGTCCTAATAGCATCAATGTGCCAATATTGAATCTAGAAGGTATTCCCAACTTCACTGAGTGTGCCCTAATGGCGTCACTGTGTTAAAGTTGAATACAGAAAGTGTGCCCTAATAGCATCACTGTGTTAAAGTTGAATCTAGAAAGTATGCCCTAATAGTGTCACTGTGCTAATATTGAATCTAGAAGGTATTCCCAACATCATTGAGTGTGCCCTAATAGCATCACTGTGTTAAAGTTGAATCTAGAAAGTGTGCCCTAATAGCGCCACTGTGATAATATTGAATGTGAAAGGTATTCCCAACATCATTATGTGTGCCCTAATAGCGTCACTGTGTTAAAGTTGAATCTAGAAAGTGTGCCCTAATAGCGTCACTGTGATAATATTGAATCTAGAATGTATTCCCAACATCATTGAGTGTGCCCTAATCGTGTCACTGTGTTAAAGTTGAATCTAGAAAGTGTGCCCTAATAGCGTCACTGTGTTAAAGTTGAATCTAAAAAGTGTGCACTAATAGCGTCACTGTGCCAATATTGAATCCAGAAGGTATTCCCAACATCACTGAGTGTGCCCTAATAGCGTCACTGTGTTAAAGTTGAATCTAGAAAGTGTGCCCTAATAGCGTCACTGAGATAATATTGAATCTAGAAGGTATTCCCAACATCATTGAGTGTGCCCTAATCGTGTCACTGTGTTAAAGTTGAATCTAGAAAGTGTGCCCTAATAGCGTCACTGTGCCAATATTGAATCTAGAAGGTATTCCCAACATCACCGAGTGTGCCCTAATAGCATCACTGTGTTAAAGATGCATCCTGAAAGTGTGCCCTAATAGTGTCACTGTGCTAATATTGAATCTAGAAGGTATTCCCAACATCATTGAGTGTGCTCTAATAGCGTGATTGTGTTAAAGTTGAATCTAGAAAGTGTGCACTAATAACGTCACTGTGTTAGAGTTGAATCTAGAAAGTATGTTCTAATAGCGTCACTGTTCTAATATTGAATCTTGAAGGTATTCCCAACTTCACTGAGTGTGCCCTAATAGCGTCACTGTGTTAAAGTTGAATCTAGAAAGTGTCCCCTATAGCGTCACTGTGTTAAAATTGAACCTAGAAAGTATGCCCTAATAGTGTCACTGTGCTAATATTGCATCTAGAAGGTATTCCCAAAATCATTAAGTGTGCCCTTATAGTGTCACTGTGTTAAAGTTGAATCTAGAAAGTATGTCCTAATAGTGTCACTGTGCTAATATTGAATCTAGAAGGTATTCCCAACATCATTGAGTGTGCCCTAATAGCATCACTGTGTTAAAGTTGAATCTAGAAAGTGTGCCCTAATAGCGCCACTGTGATAATATTGAATGTGAAAGGTATTCCCAACATCATTATGTGTGCCCTAATAGCGTCACTGTGTTAAAGTTGAATCTAGAAAGTGTGCCCTAATAGCGTCACTGTGATAATATTGAATCTAGAATGTATTCCCAACATCATTGAGTGTGCCCTAATCGTGTCACTGTGTTAAAGTTGAATCTAGAAAGTGTGCCCTAATAGCGTCACTGTGTTAAAGTTGAATCTAAAAAGTGTGCACTAATAGCGTCACTGTGCCAATATTGAATCCAGAAGGTATTCCCAACATCACTGAGTGTGCCCTAATAGCGTCACTGTGTTAAAGTTGAATCTAGAAAGTGTGCCCTAATAGCGTCACTGAGATAATATTGAATCTAGAAGGTATTCCCAACATCATTGAGTGTGCCCTAATCGTGTCACTGTGTTAAAGTTGAATCTAGAAAGTGTGCCCTAATAGCGTCACTGTGCCAATATTGAATCTAGAAGGTATTCCCAACATCACCGAGTGTGCCCTAATAGCATCACTGTGTTAAAGATGCATCCTGAAAGTGTGCCCTAATAGTGTCACTGTGCTAATATTGAATCTAGAAGGTATTCCCAACATCATTGAGTGTGCTCTAATAGCGTGATTGTGTTAAAGTTGAATCTAGAAAGTGTGCACTAATAACGTCACTGTGTTAGAGTTGAATCTAGAAAGTATGTTCTAATAGCGTCACTGTTCTAATATTGAATCTTGAAGGTATTCCCAACTTCACTGAGTGTGCCCTAATAGCGTCACTGTGTTAAAGTTGAATCTAGAAAGTGTCCCCTATAGCGTCACTGTGTTAAAGTTGAACCTAGAAAGTATGCCCTAATAGTGTCACTGTGCTAATATTGCATCTAGAAGGTATTCCCAAAATCATTAAGTGTGCCCTTATAGTGTCACTGTGTTAAAGTTGAATCTAGAAAGTATGTCCTAATAGTGTCACTGTGCTAATATTGAATCTAGAAGGTATTCCCAACATCATTGAGTGTGCCCTAATAGCGTCACTGTGTTAAAATTGGATCTAGAAAGTGTGCCCTAATAGCGTCACTGTGATAATATTGAATCTGGAAGGTATTCCCAACATCACTGAGTGTTCCCTAATAGCGTCACTGTGTTAAAGTTGAATCTAGAAAGTGTGCCCTAATAGCATCAATGTGCCAATATTGAATCTAGAAGGTATTCCCAACATCATTGAGTGTGCCCTAATAGCATCACTGTGTTAAAGTTGGATCTAGAAAGTGTGCCCTAATAGCGTCACTGTGATAATATTGAATCTGGAAGGTATTCCCAACATCACTGAGTGTTCCCTAATAGCGTCACTGTGTTAAAGGTATTCCCAACTTCACTGAGTGTGCCCTAATAGCGTCACTGTGTTAAAGTTGAATCTAGAAAGTGTCCCCTATAGCGTCACTGTGTTAAAATTGAACCTAGAAAGTATGCCCTAATAGTGTCACTGTGCTAATATTGCATCTAGAAGGTATTCCCAAAATCATTAAGTGTGCCCTTATAGTGTCACTGTGTTAAAGTTGAATCTAGAAAGTATGTCCTAATAGTGTCACTGTGCTAATATTGAATCTAGAAGGTATTCCCAACATCATTGAGTGTGCCCTAATAGCATCACTGTGTTAAAGTTGAATCTAGAAAGTGTGCCCTAATAGCGCCACTGTGATAATATTGAATGTGAAAGGTATTCCCAACATCATTATGTGTGCCCTAATAGCGTCACTGTGTTAAAGTTGAATCTAGAAAGTGTGCCCTAATAGCGTCACTGTGATAATATTGAATCTAGAATGTATTCCCAACATCATTGAGTGTGCCCTAATCGTGTCACTGTGTTAAAGTTGAATCTAGAAAGTGTGCCCTAATAGCGTCACTGTGTTAAAGTTGAATCTAAAAAGTGTGCACTAATAGCGTCACTGTGCCAATATTGAATCCAGAAGGTATTCCCAACATCACTGAGTGTGCCCTAATAGCGTCACTGTGTTAAAGTTGAATCTAGAAAGTGTGCCCTAATAGCGTCACTGAGATAATATTGAATCTAGAAGGTATTCCCAACATCATTGAGTGTGCCCTAATCGTGTCACTGTGTTAAAGTTGAATCTAGAAAGTGTGCCCTAATAGCGTCACTGTGCCAATATTGAATCTAGAAGGTATTCCCAACATCACCGAGTGTGCCCTAATAGCATCACTGTGTTAAAGATGCATCCTGAAAGTGTGCCCTAATAGTGTCACTGTGCTAATATTGAATCTAGAAGGTATTCCCAACATCATTGAGTGTGCTCTAATAGCGTGATTGTGTTAAAGTTGAATCTAGAAAGTGTGCACTAATAACGTCACTGTGTTAGAGTTGAATCTAGAAAGTATGTTCTAATAGCGTCACTGTTCTAATATTGAATCTTGAAGGTATTCCCAACTTCACTGAGTGTGCCCTAATAGCGTCACTGTGTTAAAGTTGAATCTAGAAAGTGTCCCCTATAGCGTCACTGTGTTAAAGTTGAACCTAGAAAGTATGCCCTAATAGTGTCACTGTGCTAATATTGCATCTAGAAGGTATTCCCAAAATCATTAAGTGTGCCCTTATAGTGTCACTGTGTTAAAGTTGAATCTAGAAAGTATGTCCTAATAGTGTCACTGTGCTAATATTGAATCTAGAAGGTATTCCCAACATCATTGAGTGTGCCCTAATAGCGTCACTGTGTTAAAATTGGATCTAGAAAGTGTGCCCTAATAGCGTCACTGTGATAATATTGAATCTGGAAGGTATTCCCAACATCACTGAGTGTTCCCTAATAGCGTCACTGTGTTAAAGTTGAATCTAGAAAGTGTGCCCTAATAGCATCAATGTGCCAATATTGAATCTAGAAGGTATTCCCAACATCATTGAGTGTGCCCTAATAGCATCACTGTGTTAAAGTTGGATCTAGAAAGTGTGCCCTAATAGCGTCACTGTGATAATATTGAATCTGGAAGGTATTCCCAACATCACTGAGTGTTCCCTAATAGCGTCACTGTGTTAAAGTTGAATCTAGAAAGTATGTCCTAATAGTGTCACTGTGCTAATATTGAATCTAGAAGGTATTCCCAACATCATTGAGTGTGCCCTAATAGCGTCACTGTGTTAAAGTTGGATCTAGAAAGTGTGCCCTAATAGCGTCACTGTGATAATATTGAATCTGGAAGGTATTCCCAACATCACTGAGTGTTCCCTAATAGCGTCACTGTGTTAAAGTTGAATATAGAAAGTGTGCCCTTATAGCGTCACTGTGTTAAAGTTGAATCTAGAATGTATGCCCTAATACTATCACTGTGCTAATATTGAATCTAGAAGGTATTCCCAACATCATTGAGTGTTCCCTAATAGTGTCACTGTGTTAAAGTTGAATCTAGAAAGTATTCCCTAATAGCATCACTGTGTTAAAGTTGAATCTAGAAAGTATGTCCTAATAGCGTCACTGTGCTAATATTGCATCTAGAAGGTATTCCCAACATCATTGAGTGTGCTCTACTAGCGTCACTCTGTTAGAGTTGAATCTAGAAAGTATGCCCTAATAGCGTCACTGTGTTAAAGTTGAATATAGAAAGTATGCCCTAATAGCGTCACTGTGCTAATATTGAATCTAGATGGTATTCCCAACATCATTGAGGATGCCCTAATAGCATCATTGTGTTAATGTTGAATCTACAGAGTGTGCCCCATTAGCATCACTGTGTTAAAATTGAACCTAGAAAGCGTGCCCTAATAACATCACTGTGCTAATGTTGAATCTAGATGGTATTCCCAACATCATCGAGTGTGCCCCAATAGCATCACTGTGTTAAAGTTGAATCTAGAAAGTGTGCCCTAATAGTGTCACTATGCTAATATTGCATCTAGAAGGTATTCCCAAAATCATTGAGTGTGCCCTTATAGTGTCACTGTGTTAAAGTTGAATCTAGAAAGTATTCCCTAATAGCGTCACTGTGTTAAAGTTGAATCTAGAAAGTATGTCCTAATAGCGTCACTGTGCTAATATTGAATCTAGAAGGTATTCCCAAGATCATTGAGTGTGCCCTAATAGCATCACTGTGTTGAAGTTGAATCTAGAAAGTGTGCCCTAATAGCGTCACTGTGATAATATTGAATCTGGAAGGTATTCTCAAAATCATTAAGTGTGCCCTAATAGCATCACTGTGTTAAAGTTGAATCTAGAAAGTGTGCCCTAATAGCGTCACTGTGTTAAAATTGAATCTAGAAAGTGTGCACTAATAGTGTCACTGTGCCAATATTGAATCCAGAAGTTATTCCCAACATCACTGCGTGTGCCCTAATAGCGTCACTGTGTTAAAATTGAATCTAGAAAGTGTGCACTAATAGCGTCACTCTGATAATATTGAATCTAGAAGGTATTCCCAACATCATTGAGTGTGCCCTAATTGTGTCACTGTGTTAAAGTTGAATCTAGAAAGTGTGCCCTAATAGCGTCAATGTGCCAATATTGAATCTAGAAGGTATTCCCAACATCATCGAGTGTGCCCTAATATCATCACTGTGTTAAAGTTGCATCCTGAAAGTGTGCCCTAATAGTGTCACTGTGCTAATATTGAATCTAGAAGGTATTCCCAACATCATGGAGTGTGCCCTAATAGCGTGACTGTGTTAAAGTTGAATCTAGAAAGTGTGCACTAATAGCGTCACTGTGTTAAAGTTGAATCTAGAAACTATGTTCTAATAGTGTCACTGTCCTAATATTGAATCTAGACGGTATTCCCAACATCATTGAGTGTGTCCTAATAGCATCACTGTGTTAAAGTTGAATCTAGAAAGGGTGTCCTAATAGCATCAATGTGCCAATATTGGATCTAGAAGGTATTCCCAACTTCACTGAGTGTGCCCTAATGGCGTCACTGTGTTAATGTTGAATATAGAAAGTGTGCCCTAATAGCATCACTGTGTTAAAGTTGAATCTAGAAAGTATGCCCTAATAGTGTCACTGTGCTAATATTGAATCTAGAAGGTATTCCCAACATCATTGAGTGTGCCCTAATAGCATCACCGTGTTAAAGTTGAATCTAGAAAGTGTGCCCTAATAGCGTCACTGTGATAATATTGAATCTAGAAGGTATTCCCAACATCATTGAGTGTGCCCTAATCGTGTCACTGTGTTAAAGTTGAATCTAGAAAGTGTGCCCTAATAGCGTCACTGTGCCAATATTGAATCTAGAAGGTATTCCCAACATCACCGAGTGTGCACTAATAGCATCACTGTGTTAAAGATGCATCCTGAAAGTGTGCCCTAATAGTGTCACTGTGCTAATATTGAATCTAGAAGGTATTCCCAACATCATTGAGTGTGCTCTAATAGCGTGACTGTGTTAAAGTTGAATCTAGAAAGTGTGCACTAATCACGTCACTGTGTTAAAGTTGAATCTAGAAAGTATGTTCTAATAGCGTCACTGTGCTAATATTGAATCTTGAAGGTATTCCCAACTTCACTGAGTGTGCCCTAATAGCGTCACTGTGTTAAAGTTGAATATAGAAAGTGTGCCCTAATAGCGTCACTGTGTTAAAGTTGAACCTAGAAAGTATGCCCTAATAGTGTCACTGTGCTAATATTGCATCTAGAAGGTATTCCCAACATCATTGAGTGTTCCCTAATAGTGTCACTGTGTTAAAGTTGAATCTAGAAAGTATTCCCTAATAGCGTCACTGTGTTAAAGTTGAATCTAGAAAGTATGTCCTAATAGCGTCACTGTGCTAATATTGAATCTGGAAGGTATTCCCAACATCACTGATTGTGCCCTAATAGCGTCACTGTGTTAAAGTTGAATCTAGAAAGTGTGCCCTAATAGCGTCACTGTGATAATATTGAATCTGGAAGGTATTCCCAACATCATTAAGTGTGCCTTAATAGCGTCACTGTGTTAAATTTGAATCTAGAAAGTGTGCTCTAATAGCGTCACTGTGCCAATATTGAATCCAGAAGGTATTCCCAACATCACTGAGTGTGCCCTAATATCATCACTGTGTTAAAGTTGCATCCTGAAAGTGTGCCCTAATAGTGTCACTGTGCTAATATTGAATCTAGAAGGTATTCCCAACATCATTGAGTGTGCCCTAATAGCGTGACTGTGTTAAAGTTGAATCTAGAAAGTAAGTTCTAATAGTGTCACTGTGCTAATATTGAATCTAGAAGGTATTCCCAACATCATTGAGTGTGTCCTAATAGCATCACTGTGTTAAAGTTGAATCTAGAAGGTATTCCCAACTTCACTGAGTGTGCCCTAATGGCGTCACTGTGTTAAAGTTGAATACAGAAAGTGTGCCCTAATAGCATCACTGTGTTAAAGTTGAATCTAGAAAGTATGCCCTAATAGTGTCACTGTGCTAATATTGAATCTAGAAGGTATTCCCAACATCATTGAGTGTGCCCTAATAGCATCACTGTGTTAAAGTTGAATCTAGAAAGTGTGCCCTAATAGCGCCACTGTGATAATATTGAATCTGAAAGGTATTCCCAACATCATTATGTGTGCCCTAATAGCGTCACTGTGTTAAAGTTGAATCTAGAAAGTGTGCCCTAATAGCGTCACTGTGATAATATTGAATCTAGAAGGTATTCCCAACATCATTGAGTGTGCCCTAATCGTGTCACTGTGTTAAAGTTGAATATAGAAAGTGTGCCCTAATAGCGTCACTGTGTTAAAGTTGAATCTAAAAAGTGTGCACTAATAGCGTCACTGTGCCAATATTGAATCCAGAAGGTATTCCCAACATCACTGAGTGTGCCCTAATAGCGTCACTGTGTTAAAGTTGAATCTAGAAAGTGTGCCCTAATAGCGTCACTGTGATAATATTGAATTTAGAAGGTATTCCCAACATCATTGAGTGTGCCCTAATCGTGTCACTGTGTTAAAGTTGAATCTAGAAAGTGTGCCCTAATAGCGTCACTGTGCCAATATTGAATCTAGAAGGTATTCCCAACATCACTGAGTGTGCCCTAATAGCATCACTGTGTTAAAGATGCATCCTGAAAGTGTGCCCTAATAGTGTCACTGTGCTAATATTGAATCTAGAAGGTATTCCCAACATCATTGAGTGTGCTCTAATAGCGTGACTGTGTTAAAGTTGAATCTAGAAAGTGTGAACTAATGACGTCACTGTGTTAAAGTTGAATCTAGAAAGTATGTTCTAATAGCGTCACTGTGCTAATTTTGAATCTTGAAGGTATTCCCAACTTCACTGAGTGTGCCCTAATAGCGTCACTTTGTTAAAGTTGAATATAGAAAGTGTGCCCTAATAGCGTCACTGTGTTAAAGTTGAACCTAGAAAGTATGCCCTAATAGTGTCACTGTGCTAATATTGCATCTAGAAGGTATTCCCAAAATCATTGAGTGTGCCCTTATAGTGTCACTGTGTTAAAGTTGAATCTAGAAAGTATTCCCTAATAGCGTCACTGTGTTAAAGTTGAATCTAGAAAGTATGTCCTAATAGCGTCAATGTTCTAATATTGAATCTAGAAGGTATTCCCAACATCATTGAGTGTGCCCTAATAGCGTCACTGTGTTAAAGTTGAATCTAGAAAGTGTACCCTAATAGCGTCACTGTGATAATATTGAATCTGGAAGGTATTCCCAACATCACTGAGTGTGCCCTAATAGCGTCACTGTGTTAAAGTTGAATCTAGAAAGTGTGCCCTAATAGCGTCACTGTGATAATATTGAATCTGGAAGGTATTCCCAACATCATTAAGTGTGCCCTAATAGCATCACTGTGTTAAAGTGGAATCTAGAAAGTGTGCCCTAATAGCGTCACTGTGCCAATATTGAATCCAGGGGTATTCCCAACATCACTGAGTGTGCCCTAATAGCGTCTCTGTGTTAAAGTTAAATCTAGAAAGTGTGCCCTAATAGCATCAATGCGATAATATTGAATCTAGAAGGTATTCCCAACATCATTGAGTGTTCCCTAATAGTGTCACTGTGTTAAAGTTGAATCTAGAAAGTATTCCCTAATAGCATCACTGAGTTAAAGTTGAATCAAGAAAGTATGTCCTAATAGCATCACTGTGCTAATATTGAATCTAGAAGGTATTCCCAACATCATTGAGTGTGCTCTAATAGCGTCACTCTGTTAGAGTTGAATCTAGAAAGTATGCCCTAATAGCATCACTGTGTTAAAGTTGAATCTAGAAAGTATGCCCTAATAGTGTCACTGTGCTAATATTGAATCTAGAAGGTATTCCCAACATCATTGAGGATGCCCTAATAGCATCACTGTGTTAATGTTGAATCTACAGAGTTTGCCCCATTAGCATCACTGTGTTAAAATTGAACCTAGAAAGCGTGCCCTAATCACATCACTGTGATAATGTTGAATCTAGATGGTATTCCCAACATCATCAAGTGTGCCCCAATAGCATCACTGTGTTAAAGTTGAATCTAGAAAGTGTGCCCTAATAGAGTCACTGTGTTAAAGTTGCATCCTTAAAGTGTGCCCTAACAGTGTCATTGTGCTAATATTGAATCTAGAAGGTATTCTCAACATCATTGAGTGTGCCCTAATAGCGTCACTGTTAAAGTTGAATCTAGAAAGTGTGCCCTAATAGCGTCACTGTGTTAAAGTTGAATCTAGAAAGTATGTTCTAATAGCGTCACTGTGCTAATATTGAATCTAGAAGGTATTCCCAACATCTTTGAGTGTGTCCTGATAGCGTCACTGTGTCAAAGTTGAATCTAGAAAGTGTGCCCTAATAGCATCAATGTGCCAATATTGAATCTAGAAGGTATTCCCAACTTCACTGAGTGCGCCCTAATAGCGTCACTGTGTTAAAGTTGAATATAGAAAGTCTGCCCTAATAGCGTTACTGTGTTAAAGTTGAATCTAGAAAGTATGCCCTAATAGTGTCACTGCACTTATATTGAATCTAGAAGGGATTCCCAACATCATTGAGTGTGCCCTAATAGTGTCACTGTGTTAAAGTTGAATCTAGAAAGGATTCCCTAATTGCGTCACTGTCTTAAAGTTGAATCTAGAAAGTATCTCCTAATAGCGTCACTGTGCTAATATTGAACCTAGAAGGTATTCCCAACATCATTGAGTGTGCCCTAATAGCGTCACTGTGTTAAAGTTGAATCTAGAAAGTGTGCCCTAATAGCGTCACTGTGATAATATTGAATCTGGAAGGTATTCCCAACATCACTGAGTGTGCCCTAATAGCGTCACTGTGTTAAAGTTGAATCTAGAAAGTGTGCCCTAATAGCGCCACTGTGATAATATTGAATCTGGAAGGTATTCCCAACATCATTAAGTGTGCCCTAATAGCGTCACTGTGTTAAAGTTGAATCTAGAAAGTGTGCCCTAATAGCGTCACTGTGATAATATTGAATCTAGAAGGTATTCCCAACATCATTGAGTGTGCCCTAATCGTGTCACTGTGTTAAAGTTGAATCTAGAAAGTGTGCCCTAATAGCGTCACTTTGTTAAAGTTGAATAAAGAAAGTGCGCACTAATACCGTCACTGTGCCAATATTGAATCTAGAAGGTATTCCCAACATCACTGAGTGTGCCCTAATAGCGTCACTGTGTTAAAGTTGAATCTAGAAAGTGTGCCCTAATAGCGTCACTGTGCTAATATTGAATCTAGAAGGTATTCCCAACATCATTGAGTGTGTTCTAGTAGCGTCACTGTGTTAAAGTTGAATCTAGAAAGTATGTCCTAATAGCGTCACTGTGCTAATATTGAATCTAGAAGGTATTCCCAAGATCATTGAGTGTGCCCTAATAGCATCACTGTGTTGAAGTTGATTCTAGAAAGTGTGCCCTAATAGCGTCACTGTGATAATATTGAATCTGGAAGGTATTCTCAACATCATTAAGTGTGACCTAATAGCGTCACTGTGTTAAAGTTGAATCTAGAAAGTGTGCCTTAATAGCGTCACTGTGTTAAAGTTGAATCTAGAAAGTGTGCACTAATAGTGTCACTGTGCCAATATTGAATCCAGAAGTTATTCCCAACATCACTGAGTGTGCCCTAATAGCGTCACTGTGCTAAAATTGAATCTAGAAAGTGTGCACTAATAGCGTCACTCTGATAATATTGAATCTAGAAGGTATTCCCAACATCATTGAGTGTGCCCTAATTGTGTCACTGTGTTAAAGTTGAATCTAGCAAGTGTGCCCTAATAGCGTCACTGTGCCAATATTGAATCTAGAAGGTATTCCCAACATCATCGAGTGTGCCCTTATATCATCACTGTGTTAAAGTTGCATCCTGAAAGTGTGCCCTAATAGTGTCACTGTGCTAAAATTGAATCTAGAAGGTATTCCCAACATCATTGAGTGTGCCCTAATAGCGTGACTGTGTTAAAGTTGAATCTAGAAAGTGTGCACTAATAGCGTCACTGTGTTAAAGTTGAATCTAGAAAGTATGTTCTAATAGTGTCACTGTGCTAATATTGAATCTAGAAGGTATTCCCAACATCATTAAGTGTGTCCTAACAGCATCACTGTGTTAAAGTTGAATCTAGAAAGGGTGTCCTAATAGCATCAATGTGCCAATATTGAATCTAGAAGGTATTCCCAACTTCACTGAGTGTGCCCTAATGGCGTCACTGTGTTAAAGTTGAATATAGAAAGTGTGCCCTAATAGCATCACTGTGTTAAAGTTGAATCTAGAAAGTATGCCCTAATAGTGTCACTGTGCTAATATTGAATCTAGAAGGTATTCCCAACATCATTGAGTGTGCCCTAATAGCATCACTGTGTTAAAGTTGAATCTAGAAAGTGTGCCCTAATAGCGCCACTGTGATAATATTGAATCTGAAAGGTATTCCCAACATCATTATGTGTGCTATAATAGCGTCACTGTGTTAAAGTTGAATCTAGAAAGTGTGCCCTAATAGCGTCACTGTGATAATATTGAATCTAGAAGGTATTCCCAACATCATTGAGTGTGCCCTAATCGTGTCTCTGTGTTAAAGTTGAATCTAGAAAGTGTGCCCTAATAGCGTCACTGTGTTAAAGTTGAATCTAGAAAGTGTGCACTAATAGCGTCACTGTGCCAATATTGAATCCAGAAGGTATTCCCAACATCACTGAGTGTGCCCTAATAGCGTCACTGTGTTAACGTTGAATCTAGAAAGTGTGCCCTAATAGCGTCACTGTGATAATATTGAATCTAGAAGGTATTCCCAACATCATTGAGTGTGCCCTAATCGTGTCACTGTGTTAAAGTTGAATCTAGAAAGTGTGCCCTAATAGTGTCACTGTGCCAATATTGAATCTAGAAGGTATTCCCAACATCACCGAGTGTGCCCTAATAGCATCACTGTGTTAAAGATGCATCCTGAAAGTGTGCCCTTATAGTGTCACTGTGCTAATATTGAATCTAGAAGGTATTCCCAACATCATTGAGTGTGCTCTAATAGTGTGACTGTGTTAAAGTTGAATCTAGAAAGTGTGCACTAATCGTGTCACTGTGTTAAAGTTGAATCTAGAAAGTATGTTCTAATAGCGTCACTGGGCAAATATTGAATCGTGAAGGTATTCCCAACTTCACTGAGTGTGCCCTAATAGCGTCACTGTGTTAAAGTTGAATATAGAAAGTGTGCCCTAATAGCGTCACTGTGTTAAAGTTGAACCTAGAAAGTATGCCCTAATAGTGTCACTGTGCTAATATTGCATCTAGAAGGTATTCCCAAAATCATTGAGTGTGCCCTTATAGTGTCACTGGGTTAAAGTAGAATCTAGAAAGTATTCCCTAATAGCGTCACTGTGTTAAAGTTGAATCTAGAAAGTATGTCCTAATAGCGTCACTGTGCTAATATTGAATCTAGAATGTATTCCCAACATCATTGAGTGTGCGCTAATAGCGTCACTGTGTTAAAGTTGAATCTAGAAAGTGTGCCCTAATAGCGTCACTGTGATAATATTGAATCTGGAAGGTATTCCCAACATCACTGAGTGTGCCCTAATAGCGTCACTGTGTTAAAGTTGAATCTAGAAAGTGTGCCCTAATAGCGTCACTGTGATAATATTGAATCTGGAAGGTATTCCCAACATCATTAAGTGTGCCCTAATAGCGTCACTGTGTTCAAGTTGAATCTAGAAAGTGTGCCCTAATAGCGTCACTGTGCCAATATTGAATCCAGAAGGTATTCCCAACATCACTGAGTGTGCCCTAATATCATCACTGTGTTAAAGTTGCATCCTGAAGAAAGTGTGCCCTAATAGTGTCACTGTGCTAATATTGAATCTAGAAGGTATTCCCAACATCATTGAGTGTGCCCTTATAGCGTGACTGTGTTAAAGTTGAATCTAGAAAGTATGTTCTAATAGTGTCACTGTGCTAATATTGAATCTGAAAGGTATTCCCAACATCATTGAGTGTGTCCTAATAGCATCACTGTGTTAAAGTTGAATCTAGAAAGGGTGTAATAATAGCATCAATGTGCCAATATTGAATCTAGAAGGTATTCCCAACTTCACTGAGTGTGCCCTAATGGCATCACTGTGTTAAAGTTGAATATAGAAAGTGTGCCCTAATAGCATCACTGTGTTAAAGTTGAATCTAGAAAGTATGCCCTAAGAGTGTCACTGTGCTAATATTGAATCTAGAAGGTATTCCCAACATCATTGAGTGTGCCCTAATAGCATCACTGTGTTAAAGTTGAATCTAGAAAGTGTGCCCTAATAGCGCCACTGTGATAATATTGAATCTGAAAGGTATTCCCAACATCATTATGTGTGCCCTAATAGCGTCACTGTGTTAAAGTTGAATCTAGAATGTGTGCCCTAATAGCGTCACTGTGATAATATTGAATCTAGAAGGTATTCCCAACATCATTGAGTGTGCCATAATCGTGTCACTGTGTTAAAGTTGAATCTAGAAAGTGTGCCCTAATAGCGTCACTGTGTTAAAGTTGAATCTAGAAAGTGTGCACTAATAGCGTCACTGTGCCAATATTGAATCCAGAAGGTATTCCCAACATCACTGAGTGTGCCCTAATAGCGTCACTGTGTTAAAGTTGAATCTAGAAAGTGTGCCCTAATAGCGTCACTGTGATAATATTGAATCTAGAAGGTATTCCCAACATCATTGAGTGTGCCCTAATCATGTCACTGTGTTAAAGTTGAATCTAGAAAGTGTGCCCTAATAGCGTCACTGTGATAATATTGAATCTAGAAGGTATTCCGAACATCATTGAGTGTGCCCTAATCGTGTCACTGTGTTAAAGTTGAATCTAGAAAGCGTGCCCTAATAGCGTCACTGTGTTAAAGTTGAATCTAGAAAGTGTGCACTAATAGCGTCACTGTGCCAATATTGAATCCAGAAGGTATTCCCAACATCACCGAGTGTGCCCTAATAGCATCACTGTGTTAAAGATGCATCCTGAAAGTGTGCCCTAATAGTGTCACTGTGCTAATATTGAATCCAGAAGGTATTCCCAACATCACTGAGTGTGCCCTAATAGCGTGACTGTGTCAAAGTTGAATCTAGAAAGTGTGCCCTAATAGCGTCACTGTGATAATATTGAATCTAGAAGGTATTCCCAACATCATTGAGTGTGCCCTAATCGTGTCACTGTGTTAAAGTTGAATCTAGAAAGTATGTTCCAATAGCGTCACTGTGCTAATATTGAATCTAGAAGGTATTCCCAACATCATTGAGTGTGTCCTGATAGCGTCACTGTGTTAAAGTTGAATCTAGAAAGTGTGCCCTAATAGCATCAATGTTCAAATATTGAATCTAGAAGGTATTCCCAACATCACTGAGTGTGCCCTAATAGCGTTACTGTGTTAAAGTTGAATCTAGAAAGTATGCCCTAATAGTGTCAATGTACTTATATTGAATCTAGAAGGTATTCCCAACATCATTGAGTGTGCCCTAATAGTGTCACTGTGTTAAAGTTGAATCTAGAAAGGATTCCCTAATTGCGTCACTGTCTTAAAATTGAATCTAGAAAGTATGTCCTAATAGCGTCACTGTGCTAATATTGAATCTAGAAGGTATTCCCAACATCATTGAGTGTGCCCTAATAGCGTCACTGTGTTAAAGTTGAATCTAGAAAGTGTGCCCTAATAGCGTCACTGTGATAATATTGAATCTGGCAGCTATTCCCAACATCACTGAGTGTGCCCTAATAGCGTCACTGTGTTAAAGTTGAATCTAGAAAGTGTGCCCTAATAGCGTCACTGTGATAATATTGAATCTGGAAGGTATTCCCAACATCATTAAGTGTGCCCTAATAGCGTCAATGTGTTAAAGTTGAATCTAGAAAGTGTGCCCTAATAGCGTCACTGTGTTAAAGTTGAATCTAGAAAGTGTGCCCTAATAGCGTCACTGTGCCAATATTGAATCCAGAAGGTATTCCCAACATCACTGAGTGTGCCCTAATATCATCACTGTGTTAAAGTTGCATCCTGAAGAAAGTGTGCCCTAATAGTGTCACTGTGCTAATATTGAATCTAGAAGGTATTCCCAACATCATTGAGTGTGCCCTTATAGCGTGACTGTGTTAAAGTTGAATCTAGAAAGTATGTTCTAATAGTGTCACTGTGCTAATATTGAATCTGAAAGGTATTCCCAACATCATTGAGTGTGTCCTAATAGCATCACTGTGTTAAAGTTGAATCTAGAAAGGGTGTCCTAATAGCATCAATGTGCCAATATTGAATCTAGAAGGTATTCCCAACTTCACTGAGTGTGCCCTAATGGCATCACTGTGTTAAAGTTGAATATAGAAAGTGTGCCCTAATAGCATCACTGTGTTAAAGTTGAATCTAGAAAGTATGCCCTAAGAGTGTCACTGTGCTAATATTGAATCTAGAAGGTATTCCCAACATCATTGAGTGTGCCCTAATAGCATCACTGTGTTAAAGTTGAATCTAGAAAGTGTGCCCGAATAGCGCCACTGTGATAATATTGAATCTGAAAGGTATTCCCAACATCATTATGTGTGCCCTAATAGCGTCACTGTGTAAAAGTTGAATCTAGAATGTGTGCCCTAATAGCGTCACTGTGATAATATTGAATCTAGAAGGTATTCCCAACATCATTGAGTGTGCCATAATCGTGTCACTGTGTTAAAGTTGAATCTAGAAAGTGTGCCCTAATAGCGTCACTGTGTTAAAGTTGAATCTAGAAAGTGTGCACTAATAGCGTCACTGTGGCAATATTGAATCCAGAAGGTATTCCCAACATCACTGAGTGTGCCCTAATAGCGTCACTGTGTTAAAGTTGAATCTAGAAAGTGTGCCCTAATAGCGTCACTGTGATAATATTGAATCTAGAAGGTATTCCCAACATCATTGAGTGTGCCCTAATCATGTCACTGTGTTAAAGTTGAATCTAGAAAGTGTGCCCTAATAGCGTCACTGTGATAATATTGAATCTAGAAGGTATTCCCAACATCATTGAGTGTGCCCTAATCGTGTCACTGTGTTAAAGTTGAATCTAGAAAGCGTGCCCTAATAGCGTCACTGTGTTAAAGTTGAATCTAGAAAGTGTGCACTAATAGCGTCACTGTGCCAATATTGAATCCAGAAGGTATTCCCAACATCACCGAGTGTGCCCTAATAGCATCACTGTGTTAAAGATGCATCCTGAAAGTGTGCCCTAATAGTGTCACTGTGCTAATATTGAATCCAGAAGGTATTCCCAACATCACTGAGTGTGCCCTAATAGCGTGACTGTGTCAAAGTTGAATCTAGAAAGTGTGCCCTAATAGCGTCACTGTGATAATATTGAATCTAGAAGGTATTCCCAACATCATTGAGTGTGCCCTAATCGTGTCACTGTGTTAAAGTTGAATCTAGAAAGTATGTTCTAATAGCGTCACTGTGCTAATATTGAATCTAGAAGGTATTCCCAACATCATTGAGTGTGTCCTGATAGCGTCACTGTGTTAAAGTTGAATCTAGAAAGTGTGCCCTAATAGCATCAATGTTCAAATATTGAATCTAGAAGGTATTCCCAACATCACTGAGTGTGCCCTAATAGCGTTACTGTGTTAAAGTTGAATCTAGAAAGTATGCCCTAATAGTGTCAATGTACTTATATTGAATCTAGAAGGTATTCCCAACATCATTGAGTGTGCCCTAATAGTGTCACTGTGTTAAAGTTGAATCTAGAAAGGATTCCCTAATTGCGTCACTGTCTTAAAATTGAATCTAGAAAGTATGTCCTAATAGCGTCACTGTGCTAATATTGAATCTAGAAGGTATTCCCAACATCATTGAGTGTGCCCTAATAGCGTCACTGTGTTAAAGTTGAATCTAGAAAGTGTGCCCTAATAGCGTCACTGTGATAATATTGAATCTGGAAGCTATTCCCAACATCACTGAGTGTGCCCTAATAGCGTCACTGTGTTAAAGTTGAATCTAGAAAGTGTGCCCTAATAGCGTCACTGTGATAATATTGAATCTGGAAGGTATTCCCAACATCATTAAGTGTGCCCTAATAGCGTCAATGTGTTAAAGTTGAATCTAGAAAGTGTGCCCTAATAGCGTCACTGTGTTAAAGTTGAATCTAGAAAGTGTGCCCTAATAGCGTCACTGTGCCAATATTGAATCTAGAAGGTATTCCCAACATCATTGAGTGTGTCCTAATAGCATCACTGTGTTAAAGTTGTATCTAGAAAGTGTGCCCTAATAGCATCAATGTGCCAATATTGAATCTAGAAGGTATTCCCAAAATCATTGAGTGTGCCCTTATAGTGTCACTGTGTTAAAGTTGAATCTAGAAAGTATTCCCCAATAGCGTCACTGTGATAAAGTTGAATCTAGAAAGTATGTCCTAATAGCGTCACTGTGCTAATATTGAATCTAGAAGGTTTTCCCAACATCATTGAGTGTGCCCTTATAGCATCACTGTGTGAAAGTTGCATCCTGAAAGTGTGCCCTAATAGTGTCACTGTGCTAATATTGAATATAGAAGGTATTCCCAACATCATTGAGTGTGCCCTAATAGCGTGACTGTGTTAAAGTTGAATCTAGAAAGTGTGCACTAATAGCGTCACTGTGTTAAAGTTGAATCTAGAAAGTATGTTCTAATAGTGTCACTGTGCTAATATTGAATCTAGAAGGTATTCCCAACATCATTGAGTGTGTCCTAATAGCATCACTGTGTTAAAGTTGTATCTAGAAAGTGTGCCCTAATAGCATCAATGTGCCAATATTGAATCTAGAAGGTATTCCCAAAATCATTGAGTGTGCCCTTATAGTGTCACTGTGTTAAAGTTGAATCTAGAAAGTATTCCCCAATAGCGTCACTGTGATAAAGTTGAATCTAGAAAGTATGTCCTAATAGCGTCACTGTGCTAATATTGAATCTAGAAGGTATTCCCAACATCATTGAGTGTGCCCTAATAGCATCACGGTGTTAAAGTTGAATCTAGAAAGTATGCCCTAGTAGCGCCACTGTGATAATATTGAATCTGGAAGGTTTTCCCAACATCATTAAGTGTGCCCTAATAGCGTCACTGTGTTAAAGTTGAATCTAGAAAGTGTGCCCTAATAGCGTCACTGTGATAATATTGAATCTAGAAGGTATTCCCAGCATCATTGAGTGTGCCCTAATCGTGTCACTGTGTTAAAGTTGAATCTAGAAAGTGTGCCCTAATAGCGTCACTGTGTTAAAGTTGAATAAAGAAAGTGTGCACTAATAGCGTCACTGTGCCAATATTGAATCCAGAAGGTATTCCCAACATCACTGAGTGTGCCCTAATAGCGTGACTGTGTCAAAGTTGAATCTAGAAAGTGTGCCCTAATAGCGTCACTGTGATAATATTGAATCTAGAAGGTATTCCCAACATCATTGAGTGTGCCCTAATCGTGTCACTGTGTTAAAGTTGAATCTAGAAAGTGTGCCCTAATAGCGTAACTGTGCCAATATTGAATCTAGAAGGTATTCCCAACATCACTGAGTGTGCCCGATAGCATCACTGTGTTAAAGATGCATCCTGCAAGTGTGCCCTAATAGTGTCACTGTGCTAATATTGAATCTAGAAGGTATTCCCAACATCATTGAGTGAGCTCTAATAGCGTGACTGTGTTAAAGTTGAATTTAGAAAGTGTGCACTAATAACGTCACTGTGTTAAAGTTGAATCTAGAAAGTATGTTCTAATAGTGTCACTGTGCTAATATTGAATCTAGAAGGTATTCCCAACATCATTGAGTGTGTCCTAATAGCATCACTGTGTTAAAGTTGAATCTAGAAAGTGTGCCCTAATAGCATCAATGTGCCAATATTGAATCTTGAAGGTATTCCCAACTTCACTGAGTGTGCCCTAATAGCGTCACTGTGTTAAAGTTGAATATAGAAAGTGTGCCCCATTAGCGTCACTGTGTTAAAGTTGAATCTAGAAAGTATGCCCTAATAGTGTCTCTGTGCTAATATTGCATCTAGAAGATATTCCCAAAATCATTGAGTGTGCCCTTATAGTGTCACTGTGTTAAAGTTGAATCTAGAAAGTATTCCCTAACAGCGACACTGTGTTAAAGTTGAATCTAGAAAGTATGTCCTAATAGCGTCACTGTGCTAATATTGAATCTAGAAGGTATTCCCAACATCATTGAGTGTGCCCTAATAGCGTCAATGTGTTAAAGTTGAATCTAGAAAGTGTGCCCTAATAGCGTCACTGTGATAATATTTAATCTGGAAGGTATTCCCAACATCACTGAGTGTGCCCTAATAGCGTGACTGTGTTAAAGTTGAATCTAGAAAGTGTGCACTAATAACATCACTGTGTTAAAGTTGAATCTAGAAAGTATGTTCTAATAGCGTCACTGTGCTAATATTGAATCTAGAAGGTATTCCCAACATCATTGAGTGTGTCCTAATAGCATCACTGTGTTAAAGTTGAATCTAGAAAGTGTGCCCTAATAGCATCAATGTGCCAATATTGAATCTTGAAGGTATTCCCAACTTCACTGAGTGTGCCCTAATATCATCACTGTGTTAAAGTTGCATCCTGAAGAAAGTGTGCCCTAATAGTGTCACTGTGCTAATATTGAATCTAGAAGGTATTCCCAACATCATTGAGTGTGCCCTAATAGCGTGACTGTGTTAAAGTTGAATCTAGAAAGTATGTTCTAATAGTGTCACTGTGCTAATATTGAATCTAGAAGGTATTCCCAACATCATTGAGTGTGTCCTAATAGCATCACTGTGTTAAAGTTGAATCTAGAAAGGGTGTCCTAATAGCATCAATGTGCCAATATTGAATCTTGAAGGTATTCCCAACTTCACTGAGTGTGTCCTAATAGCATCACTGTGTTAAAGTTGAATCAAGAAAGTATGTCCTAATAGCATCACTGTGCTAACATTGAATCTAGAAGGTATTCCCAACATCATTGAGTGTGCTCTAATAGTCACTCTGTTAGAGTTGAATCTAGAAAGTATGCCCTAATAGCGTCACTGTGTTAAAGTTGAATCTAGAAAGTATGCCCTAATAGTGTCACTGTGCTAATATTGAATCTAGAAGGTATTCCCAACATCATTGAGGGTGCCCTAATAGCATCACTGTGTTAATGTTGAATTTACAGAGTGTGCCCCATTAGCATCACTGTGTTAAAATTGAACCTAGAAAGCGTGCCCTAATAACATCACTGTGCTAATGTTGAATCTAGATGGTATTCCCAACATTATCGAGGGTGCCCCAATAGCATCACTGTGTTAACGTTGAATCTAGAAAGTGTGCCCTAATAGAGTCACTGTGTTAAAGTTGAATCTAGAAAGTATGCCCTAATAACGTTACTGTGCTAATATTGAATCTGGAACGTATTCCCATCATCATTGAGTGTGCTCTAATAGCATCACTGTGTTAAAGTTGCATCCTGAAAGTGTGCCCTAATAGTGTCATTGTGCTAATATTGAATCTAGAAGGTATTCCCAACATCATTGAGTGTGCGCTAATAGCGTCACTGCGTTAAAGTTGAATCTAGAAAGTGTGCCCTAATAGCGTCACTGTGTTAAAGTTGAATCTAGAAAGTATGTTCTAATAGCGTCACTGTGCTAATATTGAATCTAGAAGGTATTCCCAACATCATTGAGTGTGTCCTGATAGCGTCACTCTGTTAAAGTTGAATCTAGAAAGTGTGCCCTAATAGCATCATTGTGCAAATATTGAATCTAGAAGGTATTCCCAACATCTCTGAGTGTGCCCTAATAGCGTCACTGTGTTAAAGTTGAATATATAAAGTGTGCCCTAATAGCGTTACTGTGTTAGAGTTGAATCTAGAAAGTATGCCCTAATAGTGTCACTGTACTTATATTAAATCTAGAAGGTATTCCCAACATCATTGAGTGTGCCCTAATAGTGTCACTGTGTTAAAGTTGAATCTAGAAAGGATTCCCTAATTGCGTCACTGTCTTAAAGTTGAATCTAGAAAGTATGTCCTAATAGCGTCACTGTGCTAATATTGAATCTAGAAGGTATTCCCAACATCATTGAGTGTGCCCTAATAGCGTCACTGTGTTAAAGCTGAATCTAGAAAGTGTGCCCTAATAGCGTCACTGTGATAATATTGAATCTGGAAGGTATTCCCAACATCACTGAGTGTGCCCTAATAGCGTCACTGTGTTAAAGTTGAATCTAGAAAGTGTGCCCTAATAGCGTCACTGTGATAATATTGAATCTGGAAGGTATTCTCAACATCATTAAGTGTGCCCTAATAGCGTCAATGTGTTAAAGTTGAATCTAGAAAGTGTGCCCTAATAGCGTCACTGTGTTAAAGTTGAATCTAGAAAGTGTGCCCTAATAGCGTCACTGTGCCAATATTGAATCTAGAAGGTATTCAAAACATCATCGAGTGTGCCCTTATAGCATCACTGTGTGAAAGTTGCATCCTGAAAGTGTGCCCTAATAGTGTCACTGTGCTAATATTGAATATAGAAGGTATTCCCAACATCATTGAGTGTGCCCTAATAGCGTGACTGTGTTAAAGTTGAATCTAGAAAGTGTGCACTAATAGCGTCACTGTGTTAAAGTTGAATCTAGAAAGTATGTTCTAATAGTGTCACTGTGCTAATATTGAATCTAGAAGGTATTCCCAACATCATTGAGTGTGTCCTAATAGCATCACTGTGTTAAAGTTGTATCTAGAAAGTGTGCCCTAATAGCATCAATGTGCCAATATTGAATCTAGAAGGTATTCCCAAAATCATTGAGTGTGCCCTTATAGTGTCACTGTGTTAAAGTTGAATCTAGAAAGTATTCCCCAATAGCGTCAATGTGATAAAGTTGAATCTAGAAAGTATGTCCTAATAGCGTCACTGTGCTAATATTGAATCTGGAAGGTATTCCCAACATCATTAAGTGTGCCCTAATAGCGTCACTGTGTTAAAGTTGAATCTAGAAAGTGTGCCCTAATAGCGTCACTGTGATAATATTGAATCTAGAAGGTATTCCCAGCATCATTGAGTGTGCCCTAATCGTGTCACTGTGTTAAAGTTGAATCTAGAAAGTGTGCCCTAATAGCGTCACTGTGTTAAAGTTGAATAAAGAAAGTGTGCACTAATACCGTCACTGTGCCAATATTGAATCCAGAAGGTATTCCCAACATCACTGAGTGTGCCCTAATAGCGTGACTGTGTCAAAGTTGAATCTAGAAAGTGTGCCCTAATAGCGTCACTGTGATAATATTGAATCTAGAAGGTATTCCCAACATCATTGAGTGTGCCCTAATCGTGTCACTGTGTTAAAGTTGAATCTAGAAAGTATGTTCTAATAGCGTCACTGTGCTAATATTGAATCTAGAAGGTATTCCCAACATCATTGAGTGTGTCCTGATAGCGTCACTGTGTTAAAGTTGAATCTAGAAAGTGTGCCCTAATAGCATCAATGTTCAAATATTAAATCTAGAAGGTATTCCCAACATCAATGAGTGTGCCCTAATAGCGTTACTGTGTTAAAGTTGAATCTAGAAAGTATGCCCTAATAGTGTCACTGTACTTATATTGAATCTAGAAGGTATTCCCAACATCATTGAGTGTGCCCTAATAGTGTCACTGTGTTAAAGTTGAATCTAGAAAGGATTCCCTAATTGCGTCACTGTCTTAAAATTGAATCTAGAAAGTGTGCCCTAATAGCGTCACTGTGATAATATTGAATCTGGAAGGTATTCCCAACATCACTGAGTGTGCCCTAATAGCGTCACTGTGTTAAAGTTGAATCTAGAAAGTGTGCCCTAATAGCGTCACTGTGATAATATTGAATCTGGAAGGTATTCCCAACATCATTAAGTGTGCCCTAATAGCGTCAATGTGTTAAAGTTGAATCTAGAAAGTGTGCCCTAATAGCGTCACTGTGATAATATTGAATCTGGAAGGTATTCCCAACATCATTAAGTGTGCCCTAATAGCGTCAATGTGTTAAAGTTGAATCTAGAAAGTGTGCCCTAATAGCGTCACTGTGTGAAAGTTGCATCCTGAAAGTGTGCCCTAATAGTGTCACTGTGCTAATATTGAATATAGAAGGTATTCCCAACATCATTGAGTGTGCCCTAATAGCGTGACTGTGTTAAAGTTGAATCTAGAAAGTGTGCACTAATAGCGTCACTGTGTTAAAGTTGAATCTAGAAAGTATGTTCTAATAGTGTCACTGTGCTAATATTGAATCTAGAAGGTATTCCCAACATCATTGAGTGTGTCCTAATAGCATCACTGTGTTAAAGTTGTATCTAGAAAGTGTGCCCTAATAGCATCAATGTGCCAATATTGAATCTAGAAGGTATTCCCAAAATCATTGAGTGTGCCCTTATAGTGTCACTGTGTTAAAGTTGAATCTAGAAAGTATTCCCCAATAGCGTCACTGTGATAAAGTTGAATCTAGAAAGTATGTCCTAATAGCGTCACTGTGCTAATATTGAATCTAGAAGGTATTCCCAACATCATTGAGTGTGCCCTAATAGCGTCACTGTGTTAAAGTTGAATCTAGAAAGTGTGCCCTAATAGCGTCACTGTGATAATATTGAATCTAGAAGGTATTCCCAGCATCATTGAGTGTGCCCTAATCGTGTCACTGTGTTAAAGTTGAATCTAGAAAGTGTGCCCTAATAGCGTCACTGTGTTAAAGTTGAATAAAGAAAGTGTGCACTAATAGCGTCACTGTGCCAATATTGAATCCAGAAGGTATTCCCAACATCACTGAGTGTGCCCTAATAGCGTGACTGTGTCAAAGTTGAATCTAGAAAGTGTGCCCTAATAGCGTCACTGTGATAATATTGAATCTAGAAGGTATTCCCAACATCATTGAGTGTGCCCTAATCGTGTCACTGTGTTAAAGTTGAATCTAGAAAGTGTGCCCTAATAGCGTAACTGTGCCAATATTGAATCTAGAAGGTATTCCCAACATCACTGAGTGTGCCCGATAGCATCACTGTGTTAAAGATGCATCCTGCAAGTGATGCATCCTAATAGTGTCACTGTGCTAATATTGAATCTAGAAGGTATTCCCAACATCATTGAGTGTGCTCTAATAGCGTGACTGTGTTAAAGTTGAATTTAGAAAGTGTGCACTAATAACGTCACTGTGTTAAAGTTGAATCTAGAAAGTATGTTCTAATAGCGTCACGGTGCTAATATTGAATCTAGAAGGTATTCCCAACATCATTGAGTGTGTCCTAATAGCATCACTGTGTTAAAGTTGAATCTAGAAAGTGTGCCCTAATAGCATCAATGTGCCAATATTGAATCTTGAAGGTATTCCCAACTTCACTGAGTGTGCCCTAATAGCGTCACTGTGTTAAAGTTGAATATAGAAAGTGTGCCCCATTAGCGTCACTGTGTTAAAGTTGAATCTAGAAAGTATGCCCTAATAGTGTCTCTGTGCTAATATTGCATCTAGAAGATATTCCCAAAATCATTGAGTGTGCCCTTATAGTGTCACTGTGTTAAAGTTGAATCTAGAAAGTATTCCCTAACAGCGACACTGTGTTAAAGTTGAATCTAGAAAGTATGTCCTAATAGCGTCACTGTGCTAATATTGAATCTAGAAGGTATTCCCAACATCATTGAGTGTGCCCTAATAGCGTCAATGTGTTAAAGTTGAATCTAGAAAGTGTGCCCTAATAGCGTCACTGTGATAATATTTAATCTGGAAGGTATTCCCAACATCACTGAGTGTGCCCTAATAGCGTCACTGTGTTAAAGTTGAATCTAGAAAGTGTGCCCTAATAGCGTCACTGTGCTAATATTGAATCTAGAAGGTATTCCCAACATCATTGAGTGTACTCTAATAGTCACTCTGTTAGAGTTGAATCTAGAAAGTATGCCCTAATAGCGTCACTGTGTTAAAGTTGAATCTAGAAAGTATGCCCTAATAGTGTCACTGTGCTAATATTGAATCTAGAAGGTATTCCCAACATCATTGAGGGTGCCCTAATAGCATCACTGTGTTAATGTTGAATTTACAGAGTGTGCCCCATTAGCATCACTGTGTTAAAATTGAACCTAGAAAGCGTGCCCTAATAACATCACTGTGCTAATGTTGAATCTAGATGGTATTCCCAACATCATCGAGTGTGCCCCAATAGCATCACTGTGTTAACGTTGAATCTAGAAAGTGTGCCCTAATAGAGTCACTGTGTTAAAGTTGAATCTAGAAAGTATGCCCTAATAACGTTACTGTGCTAATATTGAATCTGGAACGTATTCCCATCATCATTGAGTGTGCCCTAATAGCATCACTGTGTTAAAGTTGCATCCTGAAAGTGTGCCCTAATAGTGTCATTGTGCTAATATTGAATCTAGAAGGTATTCCCAACATCATTGAGTGTGCGCTAATAGCGTCACTGCGTTAAAGTTGAATCTAGAAAGTGTGCCCTAATAGTGTCACTGTGTTAAAGTTGAATCTAGAAAGTATGTTCTAATAGCGTCACTGTGCTAATATTGAATCTTGAAGGTATTCCCAACATCATTGAGTGTGTCCTGATAGCGTCACTGTGTTAAAGTTGAATCTAGAAAGTGTGCCCTAATAGCATCAATGTGCAAATATTGAATCTAGAAGGTATTCCCAACATCACTGAGTGTGCCCTAATAGCGTCACTGTGTTAAAGTTGAATCTAGAAAGTATGCCCTAATAGTGTCACTGTACTTATATTAAATCTAGAAGGTATTCCCAACATCATTGAGTGTGCCCTAATAGTGTCACTGTGTTAAAGTTGAATCTAGAAAGGATTCCCTAATTGCGTCACTGTCTTAAAGTTGAATCTAGAAAGTATGTCCTAATAGCGTCACTGTGCTAATATTGAATCTAGAAGGTATTCCCAACATCATTGAGTGTGCCCTAATAGCGTCACTGTGTTAAAGCTGAATCTAGAAAGTGTGCCCTAATAGCGTCACTGTGATAATATTGAATCTGGAAGGTATTCCCAACATCACTGAGTGTGCCCTAATAGCGTCACTGTGTTAAAGTTGAATCTAGAAAGTGTGCCCTAATAGCGTCCCTGTGATAATATTGAATCTGGAAGGTATTCTCAACATCATTAAGTGTGCCCTAATAGCGTCAATGTGTTAAAGTTGAATCTAGAAAGTGTGCCCTAATAGCGTCACTGTGTTAAAGTTGAATCTAGAAAGTGTGCCCTAATAGCGTCACTGTGCCAATATTGAATCTAGAAGGTATTCAAAACATCATCGAGTGTGCCCTTATAGCATCACTGTGTGAAAGTTGCATCCTGAAAGTGTGCCCTAATAGTGTCACTGTGCTAATATTGAATATAGAAGGTATTCCCAACATCATTGAGTGTGCCCTAATAGCGTGACTGTGTTAAAGTTGAATCTAGAAAGTGTGCACTAATAGCGTCACTGTGTTAAAGTTGAATCTAGAAAGTATGTTCTAATAGTGTCACTGTGCTAATATTGAATCTAGAAGGTATTCCCAACATCATTGAGTGTGTCCTAATAGCATCACTGTGTTAAAGTTGTATCTAGAAAGTGTGCCCTAATAGCATCAATGTGCCAATATTGAATCTAGAAGGTATTCCCAAAATCATTGAGTGTGCCCTTATAGTGTCACTGTGTTAAAGTTGAATCTAGAAAGTATTCCCCAATAGCGTCACTGTGATAAAGTTGAATCTAGAAAGTATGTCCTAATAGCGTCACTGTGCTAATATTGAATCTAGAAGGTATTCCCAACATCATTGAGTGTGCCCTAATAGCATCACTGTGTTAAAGTTGAATCTAGAAAGTATGCCCTAGTAGTGCCACTGTGATAATATTGAATCTGGAAGGTATTCCCAACATCATTAAGTGTGCCCTAATAGCGTCACTGTGTTAAAGTTGAATCTAGAAAGTGTGCCCTAATAGAGTCACTGTGATAATATTGAATCTAGAAGGTATTCCCAGCATCATTGAGTGTGCCCTAATCGTGTCACTGTGTTAAAGTTGAATCTAGAAAGTGTGCCCTAATAGCGTCACTGTGTTAAAGTTGAATAAAGAAAGTGTGCACTAATACCGTCACTGTGCCAATATTGAATCCAGAAGGTATTCCCAACATCACTGAGTGTGCCCTAATAGCGTGACTGTGTCAAAGTTGAATCTAGAAAGTGTGCCCTAATAGCGTCACTGTGATAATATTGAATCTAGAAGGTATTCCCAACATCATTGAGTGTGCCCTAATCGTGTCACTGTGTTAAAGTTGAATCTAGAAAGTGTGCCCTAATAGCGTAACTGTGCCAATATTGAATCTAGAAGGTATTCCCAACATCACTGAGTGTGCCCGATAGCATCACTGTGTTAAAGATGCATCCTGCAAGTGTGCCCTAATAGTGTCACTGTGCTAATATTGAATCTAGAAGGTATTCCCAACATCATTGAGTGTGCTCTAATAGCGTGACTGTGTTAAAGTTGAATCTAGAAAGTGTGCACTAATAACGTCACTGTGTTAAAGTTGAATCTAGAAAGTATGTTCTAATAGCATCACTGTGCTAATATTGAATCTAGAAGGTATTCCCAACATCATTGAGTGTGTCCTAATAGCATCACTGTGTTAAAGTTGAATCTAGAAAGTGTGCCCTAATAGCATCAATGTGCCAATATTGAATCTTGAAGGTATTCCCAACTTCACTGAGTGTGCCCTAATAGCGTCACTGTGTTAAAGTTGAATATAGAAAGTGTGCCCCAATAGCGTCACTGTGTTAAAGTTGAATCTAGAAAGTATGCCCTAATAGTGTCTCTGTGCTAATATTGCATCTAGAAGATATTCCCAAAATCATTGAGTGTGCCCTTAAAGTGTCACTGTGTTAAAGTTGAATCTAGAAAGTATTCCCTAATAGCGACACTGTGTTAAAGTTGAATCTAGAAAGTATGTCCTAATAGCGTCACTGTGCTAATATTGAATCTAGAAGGTATTCCCAACATCATTGAGTGTGCCCTAATAGCGTCAATGTGTTAAAATTGAATCTAGAAAGTGTGCCCTAATAGCGTCACTGTGATAATATTTAATCTGGAAGGTATTCCCAACATCACTGAGTGTGCCCTAATAGCGTCACTGTGTTAAAGTTGAATCTAGAAAGTGTGCCCTAATAGCGTCACTGTGCTAATATTGAATCTAGAAGGTATTCCCAACATCATTGAGTGTGCTCTAATAGCGTGACTGTGTTAAAGTTGAATCTAGAAAGTGTGCACTAATAACATCACTGTGTTAAAGTTGAATCTAGAAAGTATGTTCTAATAGCGTCACTGTGCTAATATTGAATCTAGAAGGTATTCCCAACATCATTGAGTGTGTCCTAATAGCATCACTGTGTTAAAGTTGAATCTAGAAAGTGTGCCCTAATAGCATCAATGTGCCAATATTGAATCTTGAAGGTATTCCCAACTTCACTGAGTGTGCCCTAATATCATCACTGTGTTAAAGTTGCATCCTGAAGAAAGTGTGCCCTAATAGTGTCACTGTGCTAATATTGAATCTAGAAGGTATTCCCAACATCATTGAGTGTGCCCTAATAGCGTGACTGTGTTAAAGTTGAATCTAGAAAGTATGTTCTAATAGTGTCACTGTGCTAATACTGAATCTAGAAGGTATTCCCAACATCATTGAGTGTGTCCTAATAGCATCACTGTGTTAAAGTTGAATCTAGAAAGGGTGTCCTAATAGCATCAATGTGCCAATATTGAATCTAGAAGGTATTCCCAACTTCACTGAGTGTGCCCTAATGGCGTCACTGTGTTAAAGTTGAATATAGAAAGTGTGCCCTAATAGCATCACTGTGTTAAAGTTGAATCTAGAAAGTATGCCCTAATATCGTCACTGTGCTAATATTGAATCTAAAAGGTATTCCCAACATCATTGAGTGTGCCCTAATAGCATCACTGTGTTAAAGATGCATCCTGCAAGTGTGCCCTAATAGTGTCACTGTGCTAATATTGAATCTAGAAGGTATTCCCAACATCATTGAGTGTGCTCTAATAGCATGACTGTGTTAAAGTTGAATCTCGAAAGTGTGCACTAATAACGTCACTGTGTTAAAGTTGAATCTAGAAAGTATGTTCTAATAGCGTCACTGTGCTAATATTGAATCTAGAAGGTATTCCCAACATCATTGAGTGTGTCCTAATAGCATCACTGTGTTAAAGTTGAATCTAGAAAGTGTGCCCTAATGGCATCAATGTGCCAATATTGAATCTTGAAGGTATTCCCAACTTCACTGAGTGTGCCCTAATAGCGTCACTGTGTTAAAGTTGAATATAGAAAGTGTGCCCCAATAGCGTCACTGTGTTAAAGTTGAATCTAGAAAGTATGCCCTAATAGTGTCTCTGTGCTAATATTGCATCTAGAAGGTATTCCCAAAATCATTGAGTGTGCCCTTATAGTGTCACTGTGTTAAAGTTGAATCTAGAAAGTATTCCCTAACAGCAACACTGTGTTAAAGTTGAATATAGAAAGTATGTCCTAATAGCGTCACTGTGCTAATATTGAATCTAGAAGGTATTCCCAACATCATTGAGTGTGCCCTAATAGCGTCAATGTGTTAAAGTTGAATCTAGAAAGTGTGCCCTAATAGCGTCACTGTGATAATATTTAATCTGGAAGGTATTCCCAAAATCACTGAGTGTGCCCTAATAGCGTCACTGTGTTAAAGTTGAATCTAGAAAGTGTGCCCTAATAGCGTCACTGTGCTAATATTGAATCTAGAAGGTATTCCCAACATCATTGAGTGTGCTCTAATAACATGACTGTGTTAAAGTTGAATCTAGAAAGTGTGCACTAATAACATCACTGTGTTAAAGTTGAATCTAGAAAGTATGTTCTAATAGCGTCACTGTGCTAATATTGAATCTAGAAGGTATTCCCAACATCATTGAGTGTGTCCTAATAGCATCACTGTGTTAAAGTTGAATCTAGAAAGTGTGCCCTAATAGCATCAATGTGCCAATATTGAATCTTGAAGGTATTCCCAACTTCACTGAGTGTGCCCTAATATCATCACTGTGTTAAAGTTGCATCCTGAAGAAAGTGTGCCCTAATAGTGTCATTGTGCTAATATTGAATCTAGAAGATATTCCCAACATCATTGAGTGTGCCCTAATAGCGTGACTGTGTTAAAGTTGAATCTAGAAAGTATGTTCTAATAGTGTCACTGTGCTAATATTGAATCTAGAAGGTATTCCCAACATCATTGAGTGTGTCCTAATAGCATCACTGTGTTAAAGTTGAATCTAGAAAGGGTGTCCTAATAGCATCAATGTGCCAATATTGAATCTAGAAGGTATTCCCAACTTCACTGAGTGTGCCCTAATGGCGTCACTGTGTTAAAGTTGAATATAGAAAGTGTGCCCTAATAGCATCACTGTGTTAAAGTTGAATCTCGAAAGTATTCCCTAATAGTGTCACTGTGCTAATATTGAATCTAGAAGGTATTCCCAACATCATTGAGTGTGCCCTAATAGCATCACTGTGTTAAAGTTGAATCTAGAAAGTGTGCCCTAATAGCGCCACTGTATTAATATTGAATCTGAAAGGTATTCCCAACATCATTATGTGTGCCCTAATAGCGTCACTGTGTTAAAGTTGAACCTAGAATGTGTGCCCTAATAGCGTCACTGTGTTAAAGTTGAATCTAGAAAGTATGCCCTAATAGTGTCTCTGTGCTAATATTGCATATAGAAGGTATTCCCAAAATCATTGAGTGTGCCCTTATAGTGTCACTGTGTTAAAGTTGAATCTAGAAAGTATTCCCTAACAGCAACACTGTGTTAAAGTTGAATCTAGAAAGTATGTCCTAATAGCGTCACTGTGCTAATATTGAATTTAGAAGGTATTCCCAACATCATTGAGTGTGCCCTAATAGCGTCAATGTGTTAAAGTTGAATCTAGAAAGTGTGCCCTAATAGCGTCACTGTGATAATATTTAATCTGGAAGGTATTCCCAAAATCACTGAGTGTGCCCTAATAGCGTAACTGTGTTAAAGTTGAATCTAGAAAGTGTGCCCTAATAGCGTCACTGTGCTAATATTGAATCTAGAAGGTATTCCCAACATCATTGAGTGTGCTCTAATAACGTGACTGTGTTAAAGTTGAATCTAGAAAGTGTGCACTAATAACATCACTGTGTTAAAGTTGAATCTCGAAGGTATTCCCTAATAGCGTCACTGTGATAATATTTAATCTGGAAGGTATTCCCAAAATCACTGAGTGTGCCCTAATAGCGTCACTGTGTTAAAGTTGAATCTAGAAAGTGTGCCCTAATAACGTCACTGTGCTAATATTGAATCTAGAAGGTATTCCCAACATCATTGAGTGTGCTCTAATAACGTGACTGTGATAAAGTTGAATATAGAAAGTGTGCCCTAATAGCATCACTGTGTTAAAGTTGAATCTCGAAAGTATTCCCTAATAGTGTCACTGTGCTAATATTGAATCTAGAAGGTATTCCCAACATCATTGAGTGTGCCCTAATAGCATCACTGTGTTAAAGTTGAATCTAGAAAGTGTGCCCTAATAGCGCCACTGTATTAATATTGAATCTGAAAGGTATTCCCAACATCATTATGTGTGCCCTAATAGCGTCACTGTGTTAAAGTTGAACCTAGAATGTGTGCCCTAATAGCGTCACTGTGATAATATTGAATCTAGAAGGTATTCCCAACATCATTGAGTGTGCCATAATCGTGTCACTGTGTTAAAGTTGAATCTAGAAAGTGTGCCCTAATAGCGTCACTGTGTTAAAGTTGAATCTAGAAAGTGTGCACTAATAGCGTCACTGTGCCAATATTGAATCCAGAAGGTATTCCCAACATCACTGAGTGTGCCCTAATAGCGTCACTGTGTTAAAGTTGAATCTAGAAAGTGTGCCCTAATAGCGTCACTGTGATAATATTGAATCTAGAAGGTATTCCCAACATCATTGAGTGTGCCCTAATCATGTCACTGTGTTAAAGTTGAATCTAGAAAGTGTGCCCTAATAGCGTCACTGTGATAATATTGAATCTAGAAGGTATTCCCAACATCATTGAGTGTGCCCTAATCGTGTCACTGTGTTAAAGTTGAATCTAGAAAGCGTGCCCTAATAGCGTCACTGTGTTAAAGTTGAATCTAGAAAGTGTGCACTAATAGCGTCACTGTGCCAATATTGAATTCCCAGAAGGTATTCCCAACATCACCGAGTGTGCCCTAATAGCATCACAGTGTTAAAGATGCATCCTGAAAGTGTGCCCTAATAGTGTCACTGTGCTAATATTGAATCTAGAAGGTATTCCCAACATCATTGAGTGTGCTCTAATAGCGTGACTGTGTTAAAGTTGAATCTAGAAAGTGTGCACTAATAATGTCACTGTGTTAAAGTTGAATCTAGAAAGTATGTTCTAATAGTGTCACTGTGCTAATATTGAATCTTGAAGGTATTCCCAACTTCACTGAGTGTGCCCTAATAGCGTCACTGTGTTAAAGTTGTATATAGAAAGTGTGCCCTAATAGCGTCACTGTGTTAAAGTTGAACCTAGAAAGTATGCCCTAATAGTGTCACTCTGCTAATATTGCATCTAGAAGGTATTCCCAAAATCATTGAGTGTGCCCTTATAGTGTCACTGTGTTAAAGTTGAATCTAGAAAATATTCCCTAATAGCGTCACTGTGTTAAAGTTGAATCTAGAAAGTATGTCCTAATAGCGTCACTGTGCTAATATTGAATCTAGAAGGTATTCCCAACATCATTGAGTGTGCTCTAATAGCGTGACTGTGTTAAAGTTGAATCTAGAAAGTGTGCACTAATAACGTCACGTTGTTAAAGTTGAATCTAGAAAGTATGTTCTAATAGCGTCACTGTGCTAATATTGAATCTAGAAGGTGTTCCCAACATCATTGAGTGTGTCCTAATAGCATCACTGTGTTAAAGTTGAATCTAGAAAGTGTGCCCTAATGGCATCAATGTGCCAATATTGAATCTTGAAGGTATTCCCAACTTCACTGTGTGTGCTCTAATAGCGTCACTGTGTTAAAGTTGAATATAGAAAGTGTGCCCCAATAGCGTCACTGTGTTAAAGTTGAATCTAGAAAGTATGCCCTAATAGTGTCTCTGTGCTAATATTGCATCTAGAAGGTATTCCCAAAATCATTGAGTGTGCCCTTATAGTGTCACTGTGTTAAAGTTGAATCTAGAAAGTATTCCCTAACAGCAACACTGTGTTAAAGTTGAATCTAGAAAGTATGTCCTAATAGCGTCACTGTGCTAATATTGAATCTAGAAGGTATTCCCAACATCATTGAGTGTGCCCTAATAGCGTCAATGTGTTAAAGTTGAATCTAGAAAGTGTGCCCTAATAGCGTCACTGTGATAATATTTAATCTGGAAGGTATTCCCAAAATCACTGAGTGTGCCCTAATAGCGTCACTGTGTTAAAGTTGAATCTAGAAAGTGTGCCCTAATAGCGTCACTGTGCTAATATTGAATCTAGAAGGTATTCCCAACATCATTGAGTGTGCTCTAATAACGTGACTGTGTTAAAGTTGAATCTAGAAAGTGTGCACTAATAACATCACTGTGTTAAAGTTGAATCTAGAAAGTATGTTCTAATAGCGCCACTGTGCTAATATTGAATCTAGAAGGTATTCCCAACATCATTGAGTGTGTCCTAATAGCATCACTGTGTTAAAGTTGAATCTAGAAAGTGTGCCCTAATAGCATCAATGTGCCAATATTGAATCTTGAAGGTATTCCCAACTTCACTGAGTGTGCCCTAATATCATCACTGTGTTAAAGTTGCATCCTGAAGAAAGTGTGCCCTAATAGTGTCACTGTGCTAATATTGAATCTAGAAGGTATTCCCAACATCATTGAGTGTGCCCTAATAGTGTGACTGTGTTAAAGTTGAATCTAGAAAGTATGTTCTAATAGTGTCACTGTGCTAATATTGAATCTAGAAGGTATTCCCAACATCATTGAGTGTGTCCTAATAGCATCACTGTGTTAAAGTTGAATCTAGAAAGGGTGTCCTAATAGCATCAATGTGCCAATATTGAATCTAGAAGGTATTCCCAACTTCACTGAGTGTGCCCTAATGGCGTCACTGTGTTAAAGTTGAATATAGAAAGTGTGCCCTAATAGCATCACTGTGTTAAAGTTGAATCTAGAAAGTATGCCCTAATAGTGTCACTGTGCTAATATTGAATCTAGAAGGTATTCCCAACATCATTGAGTGTGCCCTAATAGCATCACTGTGTTAAAGTTGAATCTAGAAAGTGTGCCCTAATAGCGCCACTGTGATAATATTGAATCTGAAAGGTATTCCCAACATCATTATGTGTGCCCTAATAGCGTCACTGTGTTAAAGTTGAATCTAGAATGTGTGCCCTAATAGCGTCACTGTGATAATATTGAATCTAGAAGGTATTCCCAACATCATTGAGTGTGCCATAATTGTGTCACTGTGTTAAAGTTGAATCTAGAAAGTGTGCCCTAATAGCGTCACTGTGTTAAAGTTGAATCTAGAAAGTGTGCACTAATAGCGTCACTGTGACAATATTGAATCCAGAAGGTAGTCCCAACATCACTGAGTGTGCCCTAATAGCGTCACTGTGTTAAAGTTGAATCTAGAAAGTGTGCCCTAATAGCGTCACTGTGATAATATTGAATCTAGAAGGTATTCCCAACATCATTGAGTGTGCCCTAATCATGTCACTTTGTTAAAGTTGAATCTAGAAAGTGTGCCCTAATAGCGTCACTGTGATAATATTGAATCTAGAAGGTATTCCCAACATCATTGAGTGTGCCCTAATCGTGTCACTGTGTTAAAGTTGAATCTAGAAAGCGTGCCCTAATAGCGTCACTGTGTTAAAGTTGAATCTAGAAAGTGTGCACTAATAGCGTCACTGTGCCAATATTCAATTCCCAGAAGGTATTCCCAACATCACCGAGTGTTCCCTAATAGCATCACTGTGTTAAAGATGCATCCTGAAAGTGTGCCCTAATAGTGTCACTGTGCTAATATTGAATCTAGAAGGTATTCCCAACATCATTGAGTGTGCTCTAATAGCGTGACTGTGTTAAAGTTGAATCTAGAAAGTGTGCACTAATAACGTCACTGTGTTAAAGTTGAATCTAGAAAGTATGTTCTAATAGTGTCACTGTGCTAATATTGAATCTTGAAGGTATTCCCAACTTCACTGAGTGTGCCCTAATAGCGTCACTGTGTTAAAGTTGAATATAGAAAGTGTGCCCTAATAGCGTCACTGTGTTAAAGTTGAACCTAGAAAGTATGCCCTAATAGTGTCACTGTGCTAATATTGCATCTAGAAGGTATTCCCAAAATCATTGAGTGTGCCCTTATAGTGTCACTGTGTTAAAGTTGAATCTAGAAAATATTCCCTAATAGCGTCACTGTGTTAAAGTTGAATCTAGAAAGTATGTCCTAATAGCGTCACTGTGCTAATATTGAATCTAGAAGGTATTCCCAACATCATTGAGTGTGCCCTAATAGCGTCAATGTGTTAAAGTTGAATCTAGAAAGTGTGCCCTAATAGCGTCACTGTGATAATATTTAATCTGGAAGGTATTCCCAAAATCACTGAGTGTGCCCTAATAGCGTCACTGTGTTAAAGTTGAATCTAGAAAGTGTGCCCTAATAGCGTCACTTTGCTAATATTGAATCTAGAAGGTATTCCCAACATCATTGAGTGTGCTCTAATAACGTGACTGTGTTAAAGTTGAATCTAGAAAGTGTGCACTAATAACATCACTGTGTTAAAGTTGAATCTAGAAAGTATGTTCTAATAGCGTCACTGTGCTAATATTGAATCTAGAAGGTATTCCCAACATCATTGAGTGTGTCCTAATAGCATCACTGTGTTAAAGTTGAATCTAGAAAGTGTGCCCTAATAGCATCAATGTGCCAATATTGAATCTTGAAGGTATTCCCAACTTCACTGAGTGTGCCCTAATATCATCACTGTGTTAAAGTTGCATCCTGAAGAAAGTGTGCCCTAATAGTGTCACTGTGCTAATATTTAATCTAGAAGGTATTCCCAACATCATTGAGTGTGCCCTAACAGCGTGACTGTGTTAAAGTTGAATCTAGAAATTATGTTCTAATAGTGTCACTGTGCTAATATTGAATCTAGAAGGTATTCCCAACATCATTGAGTGTGTCCTAATAGCATCACTGTGTTAAAGTTGAATCTAGAAAGGGTGTCCTAATAGCATCAATGTGCCAATATTGAATCTAGAAGGTATTCCCAACTTCACTGAGTGTGCCCTAATGGCGTCACTGTGTTAAAGTTGAATATAGAAAGTGTGCCCTAATAGCATCACTGTGTTAAAGTTGAATCTAGAAAGTATGCCCTAATAGTGTCACTGTGCTAATATTGAATCTAGAAGGTATTCCCAACATCATTGAGTGTGCCCTAATAGCATCACTGTGTTAAAGTTGAATCTAGAAAGTGTGCCCTAATAGCGCCACTGTGATAATATTGAATCTGAAAGGTATTCCCAACATCATTATGTGTGCCCTAATAGTGTCACTGTGTTAAAGTTGAATCTAGAATGTGTGCCCTAATAGCGTCACTGTGATAATATTGAATCTAGAAGGTATTCCCAACATCATTGAGTGTGCTCTAATAGCGTGACTGTGTTAAAGTTGAATCTAGAAAGTGTGCCCTAATAGCGTCACTGTGTTAAAGTTGAATCTAGAAAGTGTGCACTAATAGCGTCACTGTGCCAATATTGAATCCAGAAGGTATTCCCAACATCACTGAGTGTGCCCTATTAGCGTCATTGTGTTAAAGTTGAATCTAGAAAGTGTGCCCTAATAGCGTCACTGTGATAATATTGAATCTAGAAGGTATTCCCAACATCATTGAGTGTGCCCTAATCATGTCACTGTGTTAAAGTTGAATCTAGAAAGTGTGCCCTAATAGCGTCACTGTGAGAATATTGAATCTAGAAGGTATTCCCAACATCATTGAGTGTGCCCTAATCGTGTCACTGTGTTAAAGTTGAATCTAGAAAGCGTGCCCTAATAGCGTCACTGTGTGAAAGTTGAATCTAGAAAGTGTGCACTAATAGCGTCACTGTGCCAATATTGAATTCCCAGAAGGTATTCCCAACATCACCGAGTGTGCCCTAATAGCATCACTGTGTTAAAGATGCATTCTGAAAGTGTGCCCTAATAGTGTCACTGTGCTAATATTGAATCTAGAAGGTATTCCCAACATCATTGAGTGTGCTCTAATAGCGTGACTGTGTTAAAGTTGAATCTAGAAAGTGTGCACTAATAACGTCACTGTGTTAAAGTTGAATCTAGAAAGTATATTCTAATAGTGTCACTGTGCTAATATTGAATCTTGAAGGTATTCCCAACTTCACTGAGTGTGCCCTAATAGCGTCACTGTGTTAAAGTTGAATATAGAAAGTGTGCCCTAATAGCGTCACTGTGTTAAAGTTGAACCTAGAAAGTATGCCCTAATAGTGTCACTGTGCTAATATTGCATCTAGAAGGTATTCCCAAAATCATTGAGTGTGCCCTTATAGTGTCACTGTGTTAAAGTTGAATCTAGAAAATATTCCCTAATAGCGTCACTGTGTTAAAGTTGAATCTAGAAAGTATGTCCTAATAGCGTCACTGTGCTAATATTGAATCTAGAAGCTATTCCCAACATAATTGAGTGTGCCCTAATAGCATCACTGTGTTAAAGTTGAATCTAGAAAGTGTGCCCTAATAGCGTCACTGTGATAATATTGAATCTGGAAGGTATTCCCAACATCACTGAGTGTGGCCTAATAGCGTCACTGTGTTAAAGTTGAATCTAGAAAGTGTGCCCTAATAGCGTCACTGTGATAATATTGAATCTAGAAGGTATTCCCAACATCATTGAGTCTGCCCGAATAGCGTCACTGGGTTAAAGTTGAATCTAGAAAGTGTGCCCTAATAGCGTCACTGTGCCAATATTGAATCCAGAGGTATTCCCAACATCACTGAGTGTGCCCTAATAGCGTCTCTGTGTTAAAGTTAAATCTAGAAAGTGTGCCCTAATAGCATCAATGTGCCAATATTGAATCTTGAAGGTATTCCCAACTTCACTGAGTGTGCCCTAATAGCGTCACTGTGTTAAAGTTGAATATAGAAAGTGTGCCCTAATAGTGTCACTGTGCTAATATTGAATCTAGAAGGTATTCCCAACATCATTGAGTGTGCCCTAATAGTGTCACTGTGTTAAAGTTGAATCTAGAATGGATTCCCTAATTGCGTAACTGTATTAAAGTTGAATCTAGAAAGTATGTCCTAATAGCGTCACTGTGCTAATATTGAATCTAGAAGGTATTCCCAACATCACTGAGTGTGCCCTAATAGCGTCACTGTGTTAAAGTTGAATCTAGAAAGTGTGCCCTAATAGCGTCACTGTGATAATATTGAATCTGGAAGGTATTCCCAACATCACTGAGTGTGCCCTAATAGCGTCACTGTGTTAAAGTTGAATCTAGAAAGTGTGCCCTAATAGCGTCACTGTGATAATATTGAATCTGGAAGGTATTCCCAACATCATTAAGTGTGCCCTAATAGCGTCAATGTGTTAAAGTTGAATCTAGAAAGTGTGCCCTAATAGCGTCACTGTGTTAAAGTTGAATCTAGAAAGTGTGCCCTAATAGCGTCACTGTGCCAATATTAAATCTAGAAGGTATTCAAAACATCATCGAGTGTGCCCTAATAGCATCACTATGTGAAATTTGCATCCTGAAAGTGTGCCCTAATAGTATCACTGTGCTAATATTGAATATAGAAGGTATTCCCAACATCATTGAGTATGCCCTAATAGCGTGACTGTGTTAAAGTTGTATCTAGAAAGTGTGCCCTAATATCATCAATGTGCCAATATTGAATCTAGAAGGTATTCCCAAAATCATTGAGTGTGCCCTTATAGTGTCACTGTGTTAAAGTTGAATCTAGAAAGTATTCCCCAGTAGCGTCACTGTGATAAAGTTGAATCTAGAAAGTATGTCCTAATAGCGTCACTGTGCTAATATTGAATCTAGAAGGTATTCCCAACATCATTGAGTGTGCCCTAATAGCATCACTGTGTTAAAGTTGAATCTAGAAAGTATGCCCTAGTAGCCCCACTGTGATAATATTGAATCTGGAAGGTATTCCCAACATCATTAAGTGTGCCCTAATAGCGTCACTGTGTTAAAGTTGAATCTAGAAAGTGTGCCCTAATAGCGTCACTGTGATAATATTGAATCTAGAAGGTATTCCCAGCATCATTGAGTGTGCCCTAATCGTGTCACTGTGTTAAAGTTGAATCTAGAAAGTGTGCCCTAATAGCGTCACTGTGTTAAAGTTGAATAAAGAAAGTGTGCACTAATAGCGTCACTGTGCCAATATTGAATCCAGAAGGTATTCCCAACATCACTGAGTGTGCCCTAATAGCGTGACTGTGTCAAAGTTGAATCTAGAAAGTGTGCCCTAATAGCGTCACTGTGATAATATTGAATCTAGAAGGTATTCCCAACATCATTGAGTCTGCCCGAATAGCGTCACTGGGTTAAAGTTGAATCTAGAAAGTGTGCCCTAATAGCGTCACTGTGCCAATATTGAATCCAGAGGTATTCCCAACATCACTGAGTGTGCCCTAATAGCGTCTCTGTGTTAAAGTTAAATCTAGAAAGTGTGCCCTAATAGCATCAATGTGCCAATATTGAATCTTGAAGGTATTCCCAACTTCACTGAGTGTGCCCTAATAGCGTCACTGTGTTAAAGTTGAATATAGAAAGTGTGCCCTAATAGTGTCACTGTGCTAATATTGAATCTAGAAGGTATTCCCAACATCATTGAGTGTGCCCTAATAGTGTCACTATGTTAAAGTTGAATCTAGAAAGGATTCCCTAATTGCGTCACTGTCTTAAAGTTGAATCTAGAAAGTATGTCCTAATAGCGTCACTGTGCTAATATTGAATCTAGAAGGTATTCCCAACATCATTGAGTGTGCCCTAATAGCGTCACTGTGTTAAAGTTGAATCTAGAAAGTGTGCCCTAATAGCGTCACTGTGATAATATTGAATCTGGAAGGTATTCCCAACATCACTGAGTGTGCCCTAATAGCGTCACTGTGTTAATGTTGAATCTAGAAAGTGTGCCCTAATAGCGTCACTGTGATAATATTGAATCTGGAAGGAATTCCCAACATCATTAAGTGTGCCCTAATAGCGTCAATGTGTTTAAGTTGAATCTAGAAAGTGTGCCCTAATAGCGTCACTGTGTTAAAGTTGAATCTAGAAAGTGTGCCCTAATAGCGTCACTGTGCCAATATTGAATCTAGAAGGTATTCAAAACATCATCGAGTGTGCCCTAATAGCATCACTGTGTGAAAGTTGCATCCTGAAAGTGTGCCCTAATAGTGTCACTGTGCTAATATTGAATATAGAAGGTATTCCCAACATCATTGAGTGTGCCCTAATAGCGTGACTGTGTTAAAGTTGAATCTAGAAAGTGTGCACTAATAGCGTCACTGTGTTAAAGTTGAATCTAGAAAGTATGTTCTAATAGTGTCACTGTGCTAATATTGAATCTAGAAGGTATTCCCAACATCATTGAGTGTGTCCTAATAGCATCACTGTGTTAAAGTTGTATCTAGAAAGTGTGCCCTAATAGCATCAATGTGCCAATATTGAATCTAGAAGGTATTCCCAAAATCATTGAGTGTGCCCTTATAGTGTCACTGTGTTAAAGTTGAATCTAGAAAGTATTCCCCAATAGCGTCACTGTGATAAAGTTGAATCTAGAAAGTATGTCCTAATAGCGTCACTGTGCTAATATTGAATCTAGAAGGTATTCCCAACATCATTGAGTGTGCCCTAATAGCATCACTGTGTTAAAGTTGAATCTAGAAAGTATGCCCTAGTAGCGCCACTGTGATAATATTGAATCTGGAAGGTATTCCCAACATCATTAAGTGTGCCCTAATAGCGTCACTGTGTTAAAGTTGAATCTAGAAAGTGTGCCCTAATAGCGTCACTGTGATAATATTGAATCTAGAAGGTATTCCCAGCATCATTGAGTCTGCCCTAATCGTGTCACTGTGTTAAAGTTGAATCTAGAAAGTGTGCCCTAATAGCGTCACTGTGTTAAAGTTGAATAAAGAAAGTGTGCACTAATAGCGTCATGTTGGGTGTCTTGACCCACGTGCAAGTAATCATGCTGCAACATTTGGTGCTGTGGGCTTAGAAAATTCAAGATGGCGGAAAACCCACATGTGCGCCGAAATCCCGGAAAGCTGCGCAGTTTGTGCGCCCACCAAAATGGTTGCCTCACTTGCCACCCACCAGTGTGAGAATGAAAGGCCCGGTTGCCATGAGGGAAATGGGTTGCCAAAGGAAAAACAGTAGCGCTGGTTAGCTTCAAAGCGCTTTAAAACCACCATTGGACTACCCGCACAGTAGTCTGAAACCATTGGGAATGGCAATGCTGATTGCCAAATGCAACTTAGAATTGTGGGGAATTCATTTGTTAAATCCCAAAAATGGGTGCAGTACCAGTACTCACCACTATCCAAAAGCCGGCGTTTTAAAACCACCCTGTGTTTCTCTGAAGGCAGGCTCAAACTGTCTATTTTAAACATTGCAACACATCTAAAAACTCACTGGACACCAGCAGACATTTGGTAGAATGGAGTGTTGTGTGCCTACAAAATCTGGGAAATGAAGAGCCCAGAACAATGCTTATAACAAAACTGGCTGAGCTATGGAGTCAGCAGTTTAAGTTGCACTGGATTTAAAGACACTAAAATCGAAAATGTTTAGATTAAATGAGTGACCTATGTTTGGTGTCACATGCCTTTGTAACTGTTGAAATGTCATAGTTTTGCACTTAGAATCAGCATTCTAGCTGCATGTGTAAAATTGCAAGTTAATTTAAAAAGCAACAAAAAACATGACAGTTAGCTGAAAGTCTGGCTTAAGGAACTTGATTTTGCCTGGCAACTACCCCCATCAGGAGTGAAACTTGAGTCACAGCTGTGTTCCCAGGCCTAGCTGCCCTTTTGCTGCTCACACTAAGGATATGCTATCTATCTGATAATTGAATTACCTGTGCTCTACAGGAGCTCTGAACAAAGCCTGTCTTGACTCAGGCAAAGGTTTTATTACAGCGGTCGTAAAATGTAGCTTCCTCTTGGCAGAAGCTGGGAGGGGCACTGCCTGTGAGAGCAAGCTGGCTTGGCAGAACTGGATAAACCAGTATTTCCACCATGTGACCTGGGAAACCACACCCCTTTGGAGCCAGAACATAACTTTAAAAAGATGGATCATTCATAGAGCGGACATGTGAAAATTTTATAAATGATACCATAATTCTTGTGATTTTTCTGCCCACAGTTTAAGAGGTTTTTAGAACCGGTGGTATGTTCAGGGGGGTTTTAGCGGAAAAGTGGATATTACTCTAAATGTATGCATGTTAAAAATCTGAAACTTCATCAGTTAATGTCCATACTCCCTGGGCACATGTATGCAAAGTTGGGTCAATGTCAGAAATTGAAAAATCAGTTAAAAAGTCAATTATGTGCCATTTCTGAATGCAAGCTCCTAGAAACAGCAGATTTGGGACAGAGTATACCTCATGTGATAGGTGACATGGGTATGTAATTTCAAACAACTGTGTAACTGTGAAATATGGATTTTGATCATATATAGATTTGGGTGCACAGATTACAGGGGAGTTTTTTTCAAGAGATCATAAAATGACATCACTCTGACTCACAGTTCCTTCCCCAAATCAAGTGAGGAATGGAAATTGGACCAATGACAAGTGAGAGGGGCAAGTTTAGTTATGACCAACACACCCACCCACTTGCAGAACATATAAATGGACCACTGAAACTTAGGTAGAGACCTTCAATTCCATTTGCTGCAACGCGCTCTGCCGGACCATACAACATCCAGAGATCCAGACTTCAAATTCATCAACCTCCAGAAAGCCAAACTAGAGACCAGACCAGAGAGAGAAAGCAGTGCTGTACCCAGAGAGAAAGCAGTGCTGTGCCCAGAGAGAGACCCGAGCCCAGTCCAAAACCCTGACCAGATCCGTGACGAGGCCCATTTAATTCAAGAATATAGTGTGAGTACCCAGCAGGACTGTGTAGAACCAAGCTTTTAGTTTAAATTCATCTAATTCAATCTATTTAACCTAAGTAGAACTGCCTGATAGCTCCAAATCTGTCACCTGTCATTTTAGCTGCAAAATCTGCCACTTGTCATTTTGAGCTTTTAAAATTTGCAAAACCAAAAACGACCTCTATTAAATCGGTCATAACTCTGTAACCGTTTGGCCTAGAGACTTGCAGTAACTTTCCTTAGAAAGCTTAGAATCGTGGCTTTCCTATGAACCTAGAACCGCATTCCTACCCCCTATAGTTTTACCGCAATCGCGGAACACGCATTCGCGAATTTTACCGCGATTTGCAAATTTCTTCACGTGTAAAACTGCTGCTGCTTGCCTTCCATTTGCCAGAAATTCGTTTAACCTGCTAACTATCCCTGCATCATTGCTAGTGTGAGCCTGGACTAATATTAACTAGATACCACTCACCCTGAACCTCTGAAAGGGAATTAAAAGCATTTCCAGCATATTTCTCATCCATTGCTAGCACATATCAAAGCATTTGCCTGTGTTTTCAAAACTCCTATCTGTTTTCTTTAAGCTTGCTGGGGATTGAACTGAATTACATTGATTGCATTTCTGAGAACTGGGTGCTTCCTTCCATTTCCTTGCATTGCATCAAGGGGGGGAGGGGATTGCCAGAGAAAAGTGATTACATTGTTTTGTTGAAATCATATTGAGTATTTTCTATACTGCATTTCATTCATTCAACATTCCATCCATTTGAACTCTATAAAGCATTCTCTACCACATTATACTTCTGTACCTATTTACCACTGTGCTACCTTATCCATTTCATGTCAACTCCTTATTGATTATAGAGAAGCGTGTTAGTGCCAGATTCTCCGTTGTTAATCTTTATCATATCAGATTAAGTGTGATATTCAATTATTAATTTATTATAAGGTGTGACATATATATATCTATTGTTTAAATTATCAAATAAACCTTTTAACTTGCAAAACAGAACTACTTCTTGGCTCAGTGGGGTTAGGGGGATTCCAAGAGAGGGGTGTTATATAGGGGTAGTCATCCAGAACGCATGAACTGGACATAAAGGTATATCAATAAGGGTTTTCATTCAGTATTCTAGACTAGGCGTTGACTTAGCTGTAGTGTTGAATTGAATCCTCTTACAGTCACTGTGCCAATATTGAATCCAGAAGGTATTCCCAACATCACTGAGTGTGCCCTAATAGCGTGACTGTGTCAAAGTTGAATCTAGAAAGTGTGCCCTAATAGCGTCACTGTGATAATATTGAATCTAGAAGATATTCCCAACATCATTGAGTGTGCCCTAATCGTGTCACTGTGTTAAAGTTGAATCTAGAAAGTGTGCCCTAATAGCGTAACTGTGCCAATATTGAATCTAGAAGGTATTCCCAACATCACTGAGTGTGCCCGATAGCATCACTGTGTTAAAGATGCATCCTGCAAGTGTGCCCTAATAGTGTCACTGTGCTAATATTGAATCTAGAAGGTATTCCCAACATCATTGAGTGTGCTCTAATAGCGTGACTGTGTTAAAGTTGAATCTAGAAAGTGTGCACTAATAACGTCACTGTGTTAAAGTTGAATCTAGAAAGTATGTTCTAATAGCGCCACTGTGCTAATATTGAATCTAGAAGGTATTCCCAACATCATTGAGTGTGTCCTAATAGCATCACTGTGTTAAAGTTGAATCTAGAAAGTGTGCCCTAATGGCATCAATGTGCCAATATTGAATCTTGAAGGTATTCCCAACTTCACTGAGTGTGCCCTAATAGCGTCACGGTGTTAAAGTTGAATATAGAAAGTGTGCCCCAATAGCGTCACTGTGTTAAAGTTGAATCTAGAAAGTATGCCCTAATAGTGTCTCTGTGCTAATATTGCATCTAGAAGGTATTCCCAAAATCATTGAGTGTGCCCTTATAGTGTCACTGTGTTAAAGTTGAATCTAGAAAGTATTCCCTAACAGCAACACTGTGTTAAAGTTGAATCTAGAAAGTATGTCCTAATAGCGTCACTGTGCTAATATTGAATCTAGAAGGTATTCCCAACATCATTGAGTGTGCCCTAATAGCGTCAATGTGCTAAAGTTGAATTTAGAAAGTGTGCCCTAATAGCGTCAATGTGATAATATTTAATCTGGAAGGTATTCCCAAAATCACTGAGTGTGCCCTAATAGCGTCACTGTGTTAAAGTTGAATTTAGAAAGTGTGCCCTAATAGCGTCACTGTGCTAATATTGAATCTAGAAGGTATTCCCAACATCATTGAGTGTGCTCTAATAGCGTGACTGTGTTAAAGTTGAATTCAGAAAGTGTGCACTAATAACATCACTGTGTTAAAGTTGAATCTAGAAAGTATGTTCTAATAGCGTCACTGTGCTAATATTGAATCTAGAAGGTATTCCCAACATCATTGAGTGTGTCCTAATAGCATCACTGTGTTAAAGTTGAATCTAGAAAGTGTGCCCTAATAGCATCAATGTGCCAATATTGAATCTTGAAGGTATTCCCAACTTCACTGAGTGTGCCCTAATATCATCACTGTGTTAAAGTTGCATCCTGAAGAAAGTGTGCCCTAATAGTGTCACTGTGCTAATATTGAATCTAGAAGGTATTCCCAACATCATTGAGTGTGCCCTAATAGTGTGACTGTGTTAAAGTTGAATCTAGAAAGTATGTTCTAACAGTGTCACTGTGCTAATATTGAATCTAGAAGGTATTCCCAACATCATTGAGTGTGTCCTAATAGCATCACTGTGTTAAAGTTGAATCTAGAAATTGTGTCCTAATAGCATCAATGTGCCAATATTGAATCTAGAAGGTATTCCTAACTTCACTGAGTGTGCCCTAATGGCGTCACTGTGTTAAAGTTGAATATAGAAAGTGTGCCCTAATAGCGTCACTGTGTTAAAGTTGAATCTAGAAAGTGTGCACTAATAGCGTCACTGTGCCAATATTGAATCCAGAAGGTATTCCCAACATCACTGAGTGTGCCCTAATAGCGTCACTGTGTTAAAGTTGAATCTAGAAAGTGTGCCCTAATAGCGTCACTGTGATAATATTGAATCTAGAAGGTATTCCCAACATCATTGAGTGTGCCCTAATCATGTCACTGTGTTAAAGTTGAATCTAGAAAGTGTGCCCTAATAGCGTCACTGTGATAATATTGAATCTAGAAGGTATTCCCAACCTCATTGAGTGTGCCCTAATCGTGTCACTGTGTTAAAGTTGAATCTAGAAAGCGTGCCCTAATAGCGTCACTGTGTGAAAGTTGAATCTAGAAAGTGTGCACTAATAGCGTCACTGTGCCAATATTGAATTCCCAGAAGGTATTCCCAACATCACCGAGTGTGCCCTAATAGCATCACTGTGTTAAAGATGCATCCTGAAAGTGTGCCCTAATAGTGTCACTGTGCTAATATTGAATCTAGAAGGTTTTCCCAACATCATTGAGTGTGCTCTAATAGCGTGACTGTGTTAAAGTTGAATCTAGAAAGTGTGCACTAATAACGTCACTGTGTTAAAGTTGAATCTAGAAAGTATATTCTAATAGTGTCACTGTGCTAATATTGAATCTTGAAGGTATTCCCAACTTCACTGAGTGTGCCCTAATAGCGTCACTGTGTTAAAGTTGAATATAGAAAGTGTGCCCTAATAGCGTCACTGTGTTAAAGTTGAACCTAGAAAGTATGCCCTAATAGTGTCACTGTGCTAATATTGCATCTAGAAGGTATTCCCAAAATCATTGAGTGTGCCCTTATAGTGTCACTGTGTTAAAGTTGAATCTAGAAAATATTCCCTAATAGCGTCACTGTGTTAAAGTTGAATCTAGAAAGTATGTCCTAATAGCGTCACTGTGCTAATATTGAATCTAGAAGGTATTCCCAACATCATTGAGTGTGCCCTAATAGCGTCACTGTGTTAAAGTTGAATCTAGAAAGTGTGCCCTAATAGCGTCACTGTGATAATATTGAATCTGGAAGGTATTCCCAACATCACTGAGTGTGCCCTAATAGCGTCACTGTGTTAAAGTTGAATCTAGAAAGTGTGCCCTAATAGCGTCACAGTGATAATATTGAATCTGGAAGGTATTCCCAACATCAGTAAGTGTGCCCTAATAGCGTCACTGTGTTAAAGTTGAATCTAGAAAGTGTGCCCTAATAGCGTCACTGTGCCAATATTGAATCCAGAAGGTATTTCCAACATCACTGAGTGTGCCCTAATAGCGTGACTGTGTTAAAGTTGAATCTAGAAAGTGTGCCCTAATAGCGTCACTGTGATAATATTGAATCTAGAAGGTATTCCCAACATCATTGAGTCTGCCCGAATAGCGTCACTGGGTTAAAGTTGAATCTAGAAAGTGTGCCCTAATAGCGTCACTGTGCCAATATTGAATCCAGAGGTATTCCCAACACCACTGAGTGTGCCCTAATAGCGTCTCTGTGTTAAAGTTAAATCTAGAAAGTGTGCCCTAATAGCATCAATGTGCCAATATTGAATCTTGAAGGTATTCCCAACTTCACTGAGTGTGCCCTAATAGCTTCACTGTGTTAAAGTTGAATATAGAAAGTGTGCCCTAATAGTGTCACTGTGCTAATATTGAATCTAGAAGGTATTCCCAATATCATTGAGTGTGCCCTAATAGTGTCACTGTGTTAAAGTTGAATCTAGAAAGGATTCCCTAATTGCGTCACTGTCTTAAAGTTGAATCTAGAAAGTATGTCCTAATAGCGTCACTGTGCTAATATTGAATCTAGAAGGTATTCCCAACATCATTGAGTGTGCCCTAATAGCGTCACTGTGTTAAAGTTGAATCTAGAAAGTGTGCCCTAATAGCGTCACTGTGATAATATTGAATCTGGAAGGTATTCCCAACATCACTGAGTGTGCCCTAATAGCGTCACTGTGTTAAAGTTGAATCTAGAAAGTGTGCCCTAATAGCGTCACTGTGATAATATTGAATCTGGAAGGTATTCCCAACATCATTAAGTGTGCCCTAATAGCGTCAATGTGTTAAAGTTGAATCTAGAAAGTGTGCCCTAATAGCGTCACTGTGTTAAAGTTGAATCTAGAAAGTGTGCCCTAATAGCGTCACTGTGCCAATATTGAATCTAGAAGGTATTCAAAACATCATCGAGTGTGCCCTAATAGCATCACTGTGTGAAATTTTCATCCTGAAAGTGTGCCCTAATAGTGTCACTGTGCTAATATTGAATATAGAAGGTATTCCCAACATCATTGAGTGTGCCCTAATAGCGTGACTGTGTTAAAGTTGAATCTAGAAAGTGTGCACTAATAGCGTCACTGTGTTAAAGTTGAATCTAGAAAGTATGTCCTAATAGTGTCACTGTGCTAATATTGAATCTAGAAGGTATTCCCAACATCATTGAGTGTGTCCTAATAGCATCACTGTGTTAAAGTTATATCTAGAAAGTGTGCCCTAATAGCATCAATGTGCCAATATTGAATCTAGAAGGTATTCCCAAAATCATTGAGTGTGCCCTTATAGTGTCACTGTGTTAAAGTTGAATCTAGAAAGTATTCCCCAGTAGCGTCACTGTGATAAAGTTGAATCTAGAAAGTATGTCCTAATAGCGTCACTGTGCTAATATTGAATCTAGAAGGTATTCCCAACATCATTGAGTGTGCCCTAATAGCATCACTGTGTTAAAGTTGAATCTAGAAAGTATGCCCTAGTAGCCCCACTGTGATAATATTGAATCTGGAAGGTATTCCCAACATCATTAAGTGTGCCCTAATAGCGTCACTGTGCCAATATTGAATCCAGAAGGTATTCCCAACATCACTGAGTGTGCCCTAATAGCGTGACTGTGTCAAAGTTGAATCTAGAAAGTGTGCCCTAATAGCGTCACTGTGATAATATTGAATCTAGAAGGTATTCCCAACATAATTGAGTCTGCCCGAATAGCGTCACTGGGTTAAAGTTGAATCTAGAAAGTGTGCCCTAATAGCGTCACTGTGCCAATATTGAATCCAGAGGTATTCCCAACATCACTGAGTGTGCCCTAATAGCGTCTCTGTGTTAAAGTTAAATCTAGAAAGTGTGCCCTAATAGCATCAATGTGCCAATATTGAATCTTGAAGGTATTCCCAACTTCACTGAGTGTGCCCTAATAGCGTCACTGTGTTAAAGTTGAATATAGAAAGTGTGCCCTAATAGTGTCACTGTGCTAATATTGAATCTAGAAGGTATTCCCAACATCATTGAGTGTGCCCTAATAGTGTCACTGTGTTAAAGTTGAATCTAGAAAGGATTCCCTAATTGCGTCACTGTCTTAAAGTTGAATCTAGAAAGTATGTCCTAATAGCGTCACTGTGCTAATATTGAATCTAGAAGGTATTCCCAACATCATTGAGTGTGCCCTAATAGTGTCACTGTGTTAAAGTTGAATCTAGAAAGTGTGCCCTAATAGCGTCACTGTGATAATATTGAATCTGGAAGGTATTCCCAACATCACTGAGTGTGCCCTAAGAGCGTCACTGTGTTAAAGTTGAATCTAGAAAGTGTGCCCTAATAGCGTCACTGTGATAATATTGAATCTGGAAGGAATTCCCAACATCATTAAGTGTGCCCTAATAGCGTCAATGTGTTTAAGTTGAATCTAGAAAGTGTGCCCTAATAGCGTCACTGTGTTAAAGTTGAATCTAGAAAGTGTGCCCTAATAGCATCAATGTGCCAATATTGAATCTTGAAGGTATTCCCAACTTCACTGAGTGTGCCCTAATAGCGTCACTGTGTTAAAGTTGAATATAGAAAGTTTGCCCTAATAGTGTCACTGTGCTAATATTGAATCTAGAAGGTATTCCCAACATCATTGAGTGTGCCCTAATAGTGTCACTATGTTAAAGTTGAATCTAGAAAGGATTCCCTAATTGCGTCACTGTCTTAAAGTTGAATCTAGAAAGTATGTTCTAATAGTGTCACTGTGCTAATATTGAATCTAGAAGGTATTCCCAACATCATTGAGTGTGTCCTAATAGCATCACTGTGTTAAAGTTGTATCTAGAAAGTGTGCCCTAATAGCATCAATGTGCCAATATTGAATCTAGAAGGTATTCCCAAAATCATTGAGTGTGCCCTTATAGTGTCACTGTGTTAAAGTTGAATCTAGAAAGTATTCCCCAATAGCGTCACTGTGATAAAGTTGAATCTAGAAAGTATGTCCTAATAGCGTCACTGTGCTAATATTGAATCTAGAAGGTATTCCCAACATCATTGAGTGTGCCCTAATAGCATCACTGTGTTAAAGTTGAATCTAGAAAGTATGCCCTAGTAGCGCCACTGTGATAATATTGAATCTGGAAGGTATTCCCAACATCATTAAGTGTGCCCTAATAGCGTCACTGTGTTAAAGTTGAATCTAGAAAGTGTGCCCTAATAGCGTCACTGTGATAATATTGAATCTAGAAGGTATTCCCAGCATCATTGAGTGTGCCCTAATCGTGTCACTGTGTTAAAGTTGAATCTAGAAAGTGTGCCCTAATAGCGTCAATGTGTTAAAGTTGAATAAAGAAAGTGTGCACTAATAGCGTCACTGTGCCAATATTGAATCCAGAAGGTATTCCCAACATCACTGAGTGTGCCCTAATAGCGTGACTGTGTCAAAGTTGAATCTAGAAAGTGTGCCCTAATAGCGTCACTGTGCCAATATTGAATCTAGAAGGTATTCCCAACATCACTGAGTGTGCCCGATAGCATCACTGTGTTAAAGATGCATCCTGCAAGTGTGCCCTAATAGTGTCACTGTGCTAATATTGAATCTAGAAGGTATTCCCAACACCATTGAGTGTGCTCTAATAGCGTGACTGTGTTAAAGTTGAATCTAGAAAGTGTGCACTAATAACGTCACTGTGTTAAAGTTGAATCTAGAAAGTATGTTCTAATAGCGTCACTGTGCTAATATTGAATCTAGAAGGTATTCGCAACATCATAGAGTATGTCCTAATAGCATCACTGTGTTAAAGTTGAATCTAGAAAGTGTGCCCTTATAGCATCAATGTGCCAATATTGAATCTTGAAGGTATTCCCAACTTCACTGAGTGTGCCCTAATAGCGTCACTGTGTTAAAGTTGAATATATAAAGTGTGCCCCAATAGCGTCACTGTGTTAAAGTTGAATCTAGAAAGTATGCCCTAATAGTGTCTCTGTGCTAATATTGCATCTAGAAGATATTCCCAAAATCATTGAGTGTTCCCTTATAGTGTCACTGTGTTAAAGTTGAATCTAGAAAGTATTCCCTAACAGCGACATTGTGTTAAAGTTGAATCTAGAAAGTATGTCCTAATAGCGTCACTGTGCTAATATTGAATCTAGAAGGTATTCCCAACATCATTGAGTGTGCCCTAATAGCGTCAATGTGTTAAAGTTGAATCTAGAAAGTGTGCCCTAATAGCATCACTGTGATAATATTTAATCTGGAAGGTATTCCCAACATCACTGAGTGTGCCCTAATAGCGTCACTGTGTTAAAGTTGAATCTAGAAAGTGTGCTCTAATAGCGTCACTGTGCTAATATTGAATCTAGAAGGTATTCCCAACATCATTGAGTGTGCTCTAATAGCATGACTGTGTTAAAGTTGAATCTAGAAAGTGTGCACTAATAACATCACTGTGTTAAAGTTGAATCTAGAAAGTATGTTCTAATAGCGTCACTGTGCTAATATTGAATCTAGAAGGTATTCCCAACATCATTGAGTGTGTCCTAATAGCATCACTGTGTTAAAGTTGAATCTAGAAAGTGTGCCCTAATAGCATCAATGTGCCAATATTGAATCTTGAAGGTATTCCCAACTTCACTGAGTGTGCCCTAATATCATCACTGTGTTAAAGTTGCATCCTGAAGAAAGTGTGCCCTAATAGTGTCACTGTGCTAATATTGAATCTAGAAGGTATTCCCAACATCATTGAGTGTGCCCTAATAGCGTGACTGTGTTAAAGTTGAATCTAGAAAGTATGTTCTAATAGTGTCACTGTGCTAATATTGAATCTAGAAGGTATTCCCAACATCATTGAGTGTGTCCTAATAGCATCACTGTGTTAAAGTTGAATCTAGAAAGGGTGTCCTAATAGCATCAATGTGCCAATATTGAATCTAGAAGGTATTCCCAACTTCACTGAGTGTGCCCTAATGGCGTCACTGTGTTAAAGTTGAATATAGAAAGTGTGCCCTAATAGCATCACTGTGTTAAAGTTGAATCTAGAAAGTATGCCCTAATATCGTCACTGTGCTGATATTGAATCTAAAAGGTATTCCCAACATCATTGAGTGTGCCCTAATAGCATCACTGTGTTAAAGATGCATCCTGCAAGTGTGCCCTAATAGTGTCACTGTGCTAATATTGAATCTAGAAGGTATTCCCAACATCATTGAGTGTGCTCTAATAGCGTGACTGTGTTAAAGTTGAATCTAGAAAGTGTGCACTAATAACGTCACTGTGTTAAAGTTGAATCTAGAAAGTATGTTCTAATAGCGTCACTGTGCTAATATTGAATCTAGAAGGTATTCCCAACATCATTGAGTGTGTCCTAATAGCATCACTGTGTTAAAGTTGAATCTAGAAAGTGTGCCCTAATGGCATCAATGTGCCAATATTGAATCTTGAAGGTATTCCCAAATTCACTGAGTGTGCCCTAATAGCGTCACGGTGTTAAAGTTGAATATAGAAAGTGTGCCCCAATAGCGTCACTGTGTTAAAGTTGAATCTAGAAAGTATGTCCTAATAGCGTCACTGTGCTAATATTGAATCTAGAAGGTATTCCCAACATCATTGAGTGTGCCTTAATAGCGTCAATGTGTTAAAGTTGAATTTAGAAAGTGTGCCCTAATAGCGTCACTGTGATAATATTTAATCTGGAAGGTATTCCCAAAATCACTGAGTGTGCCCTAATAGCGTCACTGTTTTAAAGTTGAATCTAGAAAGTGTGCCCTAATAGCGTCACAGTGCTAATATTGAATCTAGAAGGTATTCCCAACATCATTGAGTGTGCTTTAATAGTGTGACTGTGTTAAAGTTGAATCTAGAAAGTGTGCACTAATAACATCACTGTGTTAAAGTTGAATCCTGAAGAAAGTGTGCCCTAATAGTGTCACTGTGCTAATATTGAATCTAGAAGGTATTCCCAACATCATTGAGTGTGCCCTAATAGCGTGACTGTGTTAAAGTTGAATCTAGAAAGTATGTTCTAATAGTGTCACTGTGCTAATATTGAATCTAGAAGGTATTCCCAACATCATTGAGTGTGTCCTAATAGCATCACTGTGTTAAAGTTGAATCTAGAAAGGGTGTCCTAATAGCATCAATGTGCCAATATTGAATCTAGAAGGTATTCCCAACTTCACTGAGTGTGCCCTAATGGCGTCACTGTGTTAAAGTTGAATATAGAAAGTGTGCCCTAATAGCATCACTGTGTTAAAGTTGAATCTAGAAAGTATGCCCTAATAGTGTCACTGTGCTAATATTGAATCTAGAAGGTATTCCCAACATCATTGAGTGTCCCCTAATAGCATCACTGTGTTAAAGTTGAATCTAGAAAGTGTGCCCTAATAGCGCCACTGTGATAATATTGAATCTGAAAGGTATTCCCAACATCATTATGTGTGCCCTAATAGCGTCACTGTGTTAAAGTTGAATCTAGAATGTGTGCCCTAATAGCGTCACTGTGATAATATTGAATCTAGAAGGTATTCCCAACATCATTGAGTGTGCCATAATCGTGTCACTGTGTTAAAGTTGAATCTAGAAAGTGTGCCCTAATAGCGTCACTGTGTTAAAGTTGAATCTAGAAAGTGTGCACTAATAGCGTCACTGTGCCAATATTGAATCCAGAAGGTATTCCCAACATCACTGAGTGTGCCCTAATAGCGTCACTGTGTTAAAGTTGAATCTAGAAAGTGTCTCCTAATAGCGTCACTGTGATACAATTGAATCTAGAAGGTATTCCCAACATCATTGAGTGTGCCCTAATCGTGTCACTGTGTTAAAGTTGAATCTAGAAAGCGTGCCCTAATAGCGTCACTGTGTTAAAGTTGAATCTAGAAAGTGTGCACTAATAGCGTCACTGTGCCAATATTGAATCCAGAAGGTATTCCCAACATCACCGAGTGTGCCCTAATAGCATCACTGTGTTAAAGATGCATCCTGAAAGTGTGCCCTAATAGTGTCAGTGTGCTAATATTGAATCTAGAAGGTATTCCCAACATCATTGAGTGTGCTCTAATAGCGTGACTGTGTTAAAGTTGAATCTAGAAAGTGTGCACTAATAACGTCACTGTGTTAAAGTTGAATCTAGAAAGTATGTTCTAATAGTGTCACTGTGCTAATATTGAATCTTGAAGGTATTACCAACTTCACTGAGTGTGCCCTAATAGCGTCACTGTGTTAAAGTTGAATATAGAAAGTGTGCCCTAATAGCGTCACTGTGTTAAAGTTGAACCTAGAAAGTATGCCCTAATAGTGTCACTGTGCTAATATTGCATCTAGAAGGTATTCCCAAAATCATTGAGTGTGCCCTTATAGTGTCACTGTGTTAAAGTTGAATCTAGAAAATATTCCCTAATAGCGTCACTGTGTTAAAGTTGAATCTAGAAAGTATGTCCTAATAGCGTCACTGTGCTAATATTGAATCTAGAAGGTATTCCCAACATCATTGAGTGTGCCCTAATAGCGTCACTGTGTTAAAGTTGAATCTAGAAAGTGTGCCCTAATAGCGTCACTGTGATAATATTGAATCTGGAAGGTATTCCCAACATCACTGAGTGTGCCCTAATAGCGTCACTGTGTTAAAGTTGAATCTAGAAAGTGTGCCGTAATAGCGTCACAGTGATAATATTGAATCTGGAAGGTATTCCCAACATCATTAAGTGTGCCCTAATAGCGTCACTGTGTTAAAGTTGAATCTAGAAAGTGTGCCCTAATAGCGTCACTGTGCCAATATTGAATCCAGAAGGTATTCCCAACATCACTGAGTGTGCCCTAATAGCGTGACTGTGTTAAAGTTGAATCTAGAAAGTGTGCCCTAATAGCGTCACTGTGATAATATTGAATCTAGAAGGTATTCCCAACATCATTGAGTCTGCCCGAATAGCGTCATTGGGTTAAAGTTGAATCTAGAAAGTGTGCCCTAATAGCGTCACTGTGCCAATATTGAATCCAGAGGTATTCCCAACATCACTGAGTGTGCCCTAATAGCGTCTCTGTGTTAAAGTTAAATCTAGAAAGTGTGCCCTAATAGCATCAATGTGCCAATATTGAATCTTGAAGGTATTCCCAACTTCACTGAGTGTGCCCTAATAGCGTCACTGTGTTAAAGTTGAATATAGAAAGTGTGCCCTAATAGTGTCACTGTGCTAATATTGAATCTAGAAGGTATTCCCAACATCATTGAGTGTTTCCTAATAGTGTCACTGTGTTAAAGTTGAATCTAGAAAGTATTCCCTAATAGCATCACTGTGTTAAAGTTGAATCAAGAAAGTATGTCCTAATAGCATCACTGTGCTAATATTGAATCTAGAAGGTATTCCCAACATCATTGAGTGTGCTCTAATAGTCACTCTGTTAGAGTTGAATCTAGAAAGTATGCCCTAATAGCGTCACTGTGTTAAAGTTGAATCTAGAAAGTATGCTCTAATAGTGTCACTGTGCTAATATTGAATCTAGAAGGTATTCCCAACATCATTGAGGATGCCCTAATAGTATCACTGTGTTAATGTTGAATTTACAGAGTGTGCCCCATTAGCATCACTGTGTTAAAATTGAACCTAGAAAGCGTGCCCTAATAACATCACTGTGCTAATGTTAAATCTAGATGGTATTCCCAACATCATCGAGTGTGCCCTAATAGCATCACTGTGTTAACGTTGAATCTAGAAAGTGTGCCCTAATAGCGTCACTGTGATAATATTGAATCTGGAAGGTATTCCCAACATCACTGAGTGTGCCCTAATAGCGTCACTGTGTTAAAGTTGAATCTAGAAAGTGTGCCGTAATAGCGTCACAGTGATAATATTGAATCTGGAAGGTATTCCCAACATCATTAAGTGTGCCCTAATAGCGTCACTGTGTTAAAGTTGAATCTAGAAAGTGTGCCCTAATAGCGTCACTGTGCCAATATTGAATCCAGAAGGTATTCCCAACATCACTGAGTGTGCCCTAATAGCGTGACTGTGTTAAAGTTGAATCTAGAAAGTGTGCCCTAATAGCGTCACTGTGATAATATTGAATCTAGAAGGTATTCCCAACATCATTGAGTCTGCCCGAATAGCGTCACTGGGTTAAAGTTGAATCTAGAAAGTGTGCCCTAATAGCGTCACTGTGCCAATATTGAATCCAGAGGTATTCCCAACATCACTGAGTGTGCCCTAATAGCGTCTCTGTGTTAAAGTTAAATCTAGAAAGTGTGCCCTAATAGCATCAATGTGCCAATATTGAATCTTGAAGGTATTCCCAACTTCACTGAGTGTGCCCTAATAGCGTCACTGTGTTAAAGTTGAATATAGAAAGTGTGCCCTAATAGTGTCACTGTGCTAATATTGAATCTAGAAGGTATTCCCAACATCATTGAGTGTTTCCTAATAGTGTCACTGTGTTAAAGTTGAATCTAGAAAGTATTCCCTAATAGCATCACTGTGTTAAAGTTGAATCAAGAAAGTATGTCCTAATAGCATCACTGTGCTAATATTGAATCTAGAAGGTATTCCCAACATCATTGAGTGTGCTCTAATAGTCACTCTGTTAGAGTTGAATCTAGAAAGTATGCCCTAATAGCGTCACTGTGTTAAAGTTGAATCTAGAAAGTATGCTCTAATAGTGTCACTGTGCTAATATTGAATCTAGAAGGTATTCCCAACATCATTGAGGATGCCCTAATAGTATCACTGTGTTAATGTTGAATTTACAGAGTGTGCCCCATTAGCATCACTGTGTTAAAATTGAACCTAGAAAGCGTGCCCTAATAACATCACTGTGCTAATGTTGAATCTAGATGGTATTCCCAACATCATCGAGTGTGCCCCAATAGCATCACTGTGTTAACGTTGAATCTAGAAAGTGTGCCCTAATAGAGTCACTGTGTTAAAGTTGAATCTAGAAAGTATGCCCTAATAACGTTACTGTGCTAATATTGAATCTGGAACGTATTCCCATCATCATTGAGTGTGCCCTAATAGCATCACTGTGTTAAAGTTGCATACTGAAAGTGTGCCCTAATAGTGTCATTGTGCTAATATTGAATCTAGAAGGTATTCCCAACATCATTGAGTGTGCCCTAATAGCGTCACTGTGTTAAAGTTGAATCTAGAAAGTGTGCCCTAATAGCGTCACTGTGATAATATTGAATCTGGAAGTTATTCCCAATATCACTGAGTGTGCCCTAATAGCGTCACTGTGTTAAAGTTGAATGTAGAAAGTGTGCCCTAATAGCGTCACTGTGATAATATTGAATCTGGAAGGTATTCCCAACATCATTAAGTGTGCCCTAATAGCGTCAATGTGTTAAAGTTGAATCTAGAAAGTGTGCCCTAATAGCGTCACTGTGTTAAAGTTGAATCTAGAAAGTGTGCCCTAATAGCGTCACTGTGCCAATATTGAATCTAGAAGGTATTCAAAACATCATCGAGTGAGCCCTAATAGCATCACTGTGTGAAAGTTGCATCCTGAAAGTGTGCCCTAATAGTGTCACTGTGCTAATATTGAATATAGAAGGTATTCCCAACATCATTGAGTGTGCCCTAATAGCATCACTGTGTTAAAGTTGAATCTAGAAAGTGTGCCCTAATAGCGCCACTGTGATAATATTGAATCTGAAAGTTATTCCCAACATCATTATGTGTGCCCTAATAGCGTCACTGTGTTAAAGTTGAATCTAGAATGTGTGCCCTAATAGCGTCACTGTGATAATATTGAATCTAGAAGGTATTCCCAACATCATTGATTGTGCCATAATCGTGTCACTGTGTTAAAGTTGAATCTAGAAAGTGTGCCCTAATAGCGTCACTGTGTTAAAGTTGAATCTAGAAAGTGTGCCCTAATGGCGTCACTGTGATAATATTGAATCTAGAAGGTATTCCCAACATCATTGAGTGTGCCCTAATCATGTCACTGTGTTAAAGTTGAATCTAGAAAGTGTGCCCTAATAGCGTCACTGTGATAATATTGAATCTAGAAGGTATTCCCAACATCATTGAGTGTGCCCTAATCGTGTCACTGTGTTAAAGTTGAATCTAGAAAGCGTGCCCTAATAGCGTCACTGTGTTAAAGTTGAATCTAGAAAGTGTGCACTAATAGCGTCACTGTGCCAATATTGAATCCAGAAGGTATTCCCAACATCACCGAGTGTGCCCTAATAGCATCACTGTGTTAAAGATGCATTCTGAAAGTGTGCCCTAATAGTGTCACTGTGCTAATATTGAATCTAGAAGGTATTCCCAACATCATTGAGTGTGCTCTAATAGCGTGACTGTGTTAAAGTTGAATCTAGAAAGTGTGCACTAATAACGTCACTGTGTTAAAGTTGAATCTAGAAAGTATGTTCTAATAGCGTCACTGTGCTAATATTGAATCTTGAAGGTATTCCCAACATCATTGAGTGTGCTCTAATAGCGTGACTGTGTTAAAGTTGAATCTAGAAAGTGTGCACTAATAACGTCACTGTGTTAAAGTTGAATATAGAAAGTGTGCCCTAATAGCGTCACTGTGTTAAAGTTGAACCTAGAAAGTATGCCCTAATAGTGTCACTGTGCTAATATTGCATCTAGAAGGTATTCCCAAAATCATTGAGTGTGCCCTTATAGTGTCACTGTGTTAAAGTTGAATCTAGAAAATATTCCCTAATAGCGTCACTGTGTTAAAGTTGAATCTAGAAAGTATGTCCTAATAGCGTCACTGTGCTAATATTGAATCTAGAAGGTATTCCCAACATCATTGAGTGTGCCCTAATAGCGTCACTGTGTTAAAGTTGAATCTAGAAAGTGTGCCCTAATAGCGTCACTGCGATAATATTGAATCTGGAAGGTATTCCCAACATCACTGAGTGTGTCCTAATAGCGTCACTGTGTTAAAGTTGAATCTAGAAAGTGTGCCCTAATAGCGTCACAGTGATAATATTGAATCTGGAAGGTATTCCCAACATCATTAAGTGTGCCCTAATAGCGTCACTGTGTTAAAGTTGAATCTAGAAAGTGTGCCCTAATAGCGTCACTGTGCCAATATTGAATCCAGAAGGTATTCCCAACATCACTGAGTGTGCCCTAATAGCGTCACTGTGTTAAAGTTGTATCTAGAAAGTGTGCCCTAATAGCGTCACTATGATAATATTGAATCTAGAAGGTATTCCCAACATCATTGAGTCTGCCCGAATAGCGTCACTGGGTTAAAGTTGAATCTAGAAAGTGAGCCCTAATAGCGTCACTGTGCCAATATTGAATCCAGAGGTATTCCCAACATCACTGAGTGTGCCCTAATAGCGTCTCTGTGTTAAAGTTAAATCTAGAAAGTGTGCCCTAATAGCATCAATGTGCCAATATTGAATCTTGAAGGTATTCCCAACTTCACTGAGTGTGCCCTAATAGTGTCACTGTGTTAAAGTTGAATCTAGAAAGTATTCCCTAATAGCATCACTGTGTTAAAGTTGAATCAAGAAAGTATGTCCTAATAGCATCACTGTGCTAATATTGAATCTAGAAGGTATTCCCAACATCATTGAGTGTGCTCTAATAGTCACTCTGTTAGAGTTGAATCTAGCAAATATGCCCTAATAGCATCACTGTGTTAAAGTTGAATCTAGAAAGTATGCCCTAATAGTGTCACTGTGCTAATATTGAATCTAGAAGGTATTCCCAACATCATTGAGGATGCCCTAATAGCATCACTGTGTTAATGTTGAATTTACAGAGTGTGCCCCATTAGCATCACTGTGTTAAAATTGAACCTAGAAAGCGTGCCCTAATAACATCACTGTGCTAATGTTGAATTTAGATGGTATTCCCAACATCATCGAGTGTGCCCCAATAGCATCACTGTGTTAACGTTGAATCTAGAAAGTGTGCCCTAATAGAGTCACTGTGTTAAAGTTGAATCTAGAAAGTATGCCCTAATAACGTTACTGTGCTAATATTGAATCTGGAACGTATTCCCATCATCATTGAGTGTGCCCTAATAGCATCACTGTGTTAAAGTTGCATCCGGAAAGTGTGCCCTAATAGTGTCATTGTGCTAATATTGAATCTAGAAGGTATTCCCAACATCATCGAGTGTGCCCTAATAGCGTCACTGTGTTAAAGTTGAATCTAGAAAGTGTGCCCTAATAGCGTCACTGTGATAATATTGAATCTGGAAGTTATTCCCAATATCACTGAGTGTGCCCTAATAGCGTCACTGTGTTAAAGTTGAATCTAGAAAGTGTGCCCTAATAGCGTCACTGTGATAATATTGAATCTGGAAGGTATTCCCAACATCATTAAGTGTGCCCTAATAGCGTCAATGTGTTAAAGTTGAATCTAGAAAGTGTGCCCTAATAGCGTCACTGTGTTAAAGTTGAATCTAGAAAGTGTGCCCTAATTGCATCAATGTGCCAATATTGAATCTTGAAGGTATTCCCAACTTCACTGAGTGTGCCCTAATAGCGTCACTGTGTTAAAGTTGAATATAGAAAGTGTGCCCCAATAGCGTCACTGTGTTAAAGTTGAATCTAGAAAGTATGCACTAATAGTGTCTCTGTGCTAATATTGCATGTAGAAGATATTCCCAAAATCATTGAGTGTGCCCTTATAGTGTCACTGTGTTAAAGTTGAATCTAGAAAGTATTCCCTAATAGCGACACTGTGTTAAAGTTGAATCTAGAAAGTATGTCCTAATAGCGTCACTGTGCTAATATTGAATCTAGAAGGTATTCCCAACATCATTGAGTGTGCCCTAATAGCGTCAATGTGTTAAAGTTGAATCTAGAAAGTGTGCCCTAATAGCGTCACTGTGCTAATATTGAATCTAGAAGGTATTCCCAACATCATTGAGTGTGCCCTAATATCATCACTGTGTTAAAGTTGAATCTAGAAAGTGTGCACTAATAACATCACTGTGTTAAAGTTGAATCTAGAAAGTATGTTCTAATAGCGTCACTGTGCTGATATTGAATCTAGAAGGTATTCCCAACATCATTGAGTGTGTCCTAATAGCATCACTGTGTTAAAGTTGAATCTAGAAAGTGTGCCCTAATAGCATCAATGTGCCAATATTGAATCTTGAAGGTATTCCCAACTTCACTGAGGGTGCCCTAATATCATCACTGTGTTAAAGTTGCATCCTGAAGAAAGTGTGCCCTAATAGTGTCACTGTGCTAATATTGAATCTAGAAGGTATTCCCAACATCATTGAGTGTGCCCTAATAGCGTCACTGTGTTAAAGTTGAATCTAGAAAGTATGCCCTAATAGTGTCACTGTGCTAATATTGAATCTAGAAGGTATTCCCAACATCATTGAGGATGCCCTAATAGTATCACTGTGTTAATGTTGAATTTAGAAAGTGTGCCCTAATAGCGTCACTGTGATAATATTTAATCTGGAAGGTATTCCCAAAATCACTGAGTGTGCCCTAATAGCGTCACTGTGTTAAAGTTGAATCTAGAAAGTGTGCCCTAATAGCGTCACAGTGCTAATATTGAATCTAGAAGGTATTCCCAACATCATTGAGTGTGCTTTAATAGTGTGACTGTGTTAAAGTTGAATCTAGAAAGTGTGCACTAATAACATCACTGTGTTAAAGTTGAATCCTGAAGAAAGTGTGCCCTAATAGTGTCACTGTGCTAATATTGAATCTAGAAGGTATTCCCAACATCATTGAGTGTGCCCTAATAGCGTGACTGTGTTAAAGTTGAATCTAGAAAGTATGTTCTAATAGTGTCACTGTGCTAATATTGAATCTAGAAGGTATTCCCAACATCATTGAGTGTGTCCTAATAGCATCACTGTGTTAAAGTTGAATCTAGAAAGGGTGTCCTAATAGCATCAATGTGCCAATATTGAATCTAGAAGGTATTCCCAACTTCACTGAGTGTGCCCTAATGGCGTCACTGTGTTAAAGTTGAATATAGAAAGTGTGCCCTAATAGCATCACTGTGTTAAAGTTGAATCTAGAAAGTATGCCCTAATAGTGTCACTGTGCTAATATTGAATCTAGAAGGTATTCCCAACATCATTGAGTGTCCCCTAATAGCATCACTGTGTTAAAGTTGAATCTAGAAAGTGTGCCCTAATAGCGCCACTGTGATAATATTGAATCTGAAAGGTATTCCCAACATCATTATGTGTGCCCTAATAGCGTCACTGTGTTAAAGTTGAATCTAGAATGTGTGCCCTAATAGCGTCACTGTGATAATATTGAATCTAGAAGGTATTCCCAACATCATTGAGTGTGCCATAATCGTGTCACTGTGTTAAAGTTGAATCTAGAAAGTGTGCCCTAATAGCGTCACTGTGTTAAAGTTGAATCTAGAAAGTGTGCACTAATAGCGTCACTGTGCCAATATTGAATCCAGAAGGTATTCCCAACATCACTGAGTGTGCCCTAATAGCGTCACTGTGTTAAAGTTGAATCTAGAAAGTGTCTCCTAATAGCGTCACTGTGATACTATTGAATCTAGAAGGTATTCCCAACATCATTGAGTGTGCCCTAATCGTGTCACTGTGTTAAAGTTGAATCTAGAAAGCGTGCCCTAATAGCGTCACTGTGTTAAAGTTGAATCTAGAAAGTGTGCACTAATAGCGTCACTGTGCCAATATTGAATCCAGAAGGTATTCCCAACATCACCGAGTGTGCCCTAATAGCATCACTGTGTTAAAGATGCATCCTGAAAGTGTGCCCTAATAGTGTCAGTGTGCTAATATTGAATCTAGAAGGTATTCCCAACATCATTGAGTGTGCTCTAATAGCGTGACTGTGTTAAAGTTGAATCTAGAAAGTGTGCACTAATAACGTCACTGTGTTAAAGTTGAATCTAGAAAGTATGTTCTAATAGTGTCACTGTGCTAATATTGAATCTAGAAGGTATTCCCAACATCATTGAGGATGCCCTAATAGCATCACTGTGTTAATGTTGAATTTACAGAGTGTGCCCCATTAGCATCACTGTGTTAAAATTTAACCTAGAAAGCGTGCCCTAATAACATCACTGTGCTAATGTTGAATTTAGATGGTATTCCCAACATCATCGAGTGTGCCCCAATAGCATCACTGTGTTAACGTTGAATCTAGAAAGTGTGCCCTAATAGAGTCACTGTGTTAAAGTTGAATCTAGAAAGTATGCCCTAATAACGTTACTGTGCTAATATTGAATCTGGAACGTATTCCCATCATCATTGAGTGTGCCCTAATAGCATCACTGTGTTAAAGTTGCATCCTGAAAGTGTGCCCTAATAGTGTCATTGTGCTAATATTGAATCTAGAAGGTATTCCCAACATCATCGAGTGTGCCCTAATAGCGTCACTGTGTTAAAGTTGAATCTAGAAAGTGTGCCCTAATAGCGTCACTGTGATAATATTGAATCTGGAAGTTATTCCCAATATCACTGAGTGTGCCCTAATAGCGTCACTGTGTTAAAGTTGAATCTAGAAAGTGTGCCCTAATAGCGTCACTGTGATAATATTGAATCTGGAAGGTATTCCCAACATCATTAAGTGTGCCCTAATAGCGTCAATGTGTTAAAGTTGAATCTAGAAAGTGTGCCCTAATAGCGTCACTGTGTTAAAGTTGAATCTAGAAAGTGTGCCCTAATAGCATCAATGTGCCAATATTGAATCTTGAAGGTATTCCCAACTTCACTGAGTGTGCCCTAATAGCGTCACTGTGTTAAAGTTGAATATAGAAAGTGTGCCCCAATAGCGTCACTGTGTTAAAGTTGAATCTAGAAAGTATGCACTAATAGTGTCTCTGTGCTAATATTGCATCTAGAAGATATTCCCAAAATCATTGAGTGTGCCCTTATAGTGTCACTGTGTTAAAGTTGAATCTAGAAAGTATTCCCTAATAGCGACACTGTGTTAAAGTTGAATCTAGAAAGTATGTCCTAATAGCGTCACTGTGCTAATATTGAATCTAGAAGGTATTCCCAACATCATTGAGTGTGCCCTAATAGCGTCAATGTGTTAAAGTTGAATCTAGAAAGTGTGCCCTAATAGCGTCACTGTGATAATATTTAATCTGGAAGGTATTCCCAACATCACTGAGTGTGCCCTAATAGCGTCACTGTGTTAAAGTTGAATCTAGAAAGTGTGCCCTAATAGCGTCACTGTGCTAATATTGAATCTAGAAGGTATTCCCAACATCATTGAGTGTGCCCTAATATCATCACTGTGTTAAAGTTGAATCTAGAAAGTGTGCACTAATAACATCACTGTGTTAAAGTTGAATCTAGAAAGTATGTTCTAATAGCGTCACTGTGCTGATATTGAATCTAGAAGGTATTCCCAACATCATTGAGTGTGTCCTAATAGCATCACTGTGTTAAAGTTGAATCTAGAAAGTGTGCCCTAATAGCATCAATGTGCCAATATTGAATCTTGAAGGTATTCCCAACTTCACTGAGTGTGCCCTAATATCATCACTGTGTTAAAGTTGCATCCTGAAGAAAGTGTGCCCTAATAGTGTCACTGTGCTAATATTGAATCTAGAAGGTATTCCCAACATCATTGAGTGTGCCCTAATAGCGTCACTGTGTTAAAGTTGAATCTAGAAAGTATGCCCTAATAGTGTCACTGTGCTAATATTGAATCTAGAAGGTATTCCCAACATCATTGAGGATGCCCTAATAGTATCACTGTGTTAATGTTGAATTTAGAAAGTGTGCCCTAATAGCGTCACTGTGATAATATTTAATCTGGAAGGTATTCCCAAAATCACTGAGTGTGCCCTAATAGCGTCACTGTGTTAAAGTTGAATCTAGAAAGTGTGCCCTAATAGCGTCACAGTGCTAATATTGAATCTAGAAGGTATTCCCAACATCATTGAGTGTGCTTTAATAGTGTGACTGTGTTAAAGTTGAATCTAGAAAGTGTGCACTAATAACATCACTGTGTTAAAGTTGAATCCTGAAGAAAGTGTGCCCTAATAGTGTCACTGTGCTAATATTGAATCTAGAAGGTATTCCCAACATCATTGAGTGTGCCCTAATAGCGTGACTGTGTTAAAGTTGAATCTAGAAAGTATGTTCTAATAGTGTCACTGTGCTAATATTGAATCTAGAAGGTATTCCCAACATCATTGAGTGTGTCCTAATAGCATCACTGTGTTAAAGTTGAATCTAGAAAGGGTGTCCTAATAGCATCAATGTGCCAATATTGAATCTAGAAGGTATTCCCAACTTCACTGAGTGTGCCCTAATGGCGTCACTGTGTTAAAGTTGAATATAGAAAGTGTGCCCTAATAGCATCACTGTGTTAAAGTTGAATCTAGAAAGTATGCCCTAATAGTGTCACTGTGCTAATATTGAATCTAGAAGGTATTCCCAACATCATTGAGTGTCCCCTAATAGCATCACTGTGTTAAAGTTGAATCTAGAAAGTGTGCCCTAATAGCGCCACTGTGATAATATTGAATCTGAAAGGTATTCCCAACATCATTATGTGTGCCCTAATAGCGTCACTGTGTTAAAGTTGAATCTAGAATGTGTGCCCTAATAGCGTCACTGTGATAATATTGAATCTAGAAGGTATTCCCAACATCATTGAGTGTGCCATAATCGTGTCACTGTGTTAAAGTTGAATCTAGAAAGTGTGCCCTAATAGCGTCACTGTGTTAAAGTTGAATCTAGAAAGTGTGCACTAATAGCGTCACTGTGCCAATATTGAATCCAGAAGGTATTCCCAACATCACTGAGTGTGCCCTAATAGCGTCACTGTGTTAAAGTTGAATCTAGAAAGTGTCTCCTAATAGCGTCACTGTGATACTATTGAATCTAGAAGGTATTCCCAACATCATTGAGTGTGCCCTAATCGTGTCACTGTGTTAAAGTTGAATCTAGAAAGCGTGCCCTAATAGCGTCACTGTGTTAAAGTTGAATCTAGAAAGTGTGCACTAATAGCGTCACTGTGCCAATATTGAATCCAGAAGGTATTCCCAACATCACCGAGTGTGCCCTAATAGCATCACTGTGTTAAAGATGCATCCTGAAAGTGTGCCCTAATAGTGTCAGTGTGCTAATATTGAATCTAGAAGGTATTCCCAACATCATTGAGTGTGCTCTAATAGTGTGACTGTGTTAAAGTTGAATCTAGAAAGTGTGCACTAATAACGTCACTGTGTTAAAGTTGAATCTAGAAAGTATGTTCTAATAGTGTCACTGTGCTAATATTGAATCTTGAAGGTATTACCAACTTCACCGAGTGTGCCCTAATAGCGTCACTGTGTTAAAGTTGAATATAGAAAGTGTGCCCTAATAGCGTCACTGTGTTAAAGTTGAACCTAGAAAGTATGCCCTAATAGTGTCACTGTGCTAATATTGCATCTAGAAGGTATTCCCAAAATCATTGAGTGTGCCCTTATAGTGTCACTGTGTTAAAGTTGAATCTAGAAAATATTCCCTAATAGCGTCACTGTGTTAAAGTTGAATCTAGAAAGTATGTCCTAATAGCGTCACTGTGCTAATATTGAATCTAGAAGGTATTCCCAACATCATTGAGTGTGCCCTAATAGCGTCACTGTGTTAAAGTTGAATCTAGAAAGTGTGCCCTAATAGCGTCACTGTGATAATATTGAATCTGGAAGGTATTCCCAACATCACTGAGTGTGCCCTAATAGCGTCACTGTGTTAAAGTTGAATCTAGAAAGTGTGCCGTAATAGCGTCACAGTGATAATATTGAATCTGGAAGGTATTCCCAACATCATTAAGTGTGCCCTAATAGCGTCACTGTGTTAAAGTTGAATCTAGAAAGTGTGCCCTAATAGCGTCACTGTGCCAATATTGAATCCAGAAGGTATTCCCAACATCACTGAGTGTGCCCTAATAGCGTGACTGTGTTAAAGTTGAATCTAGAAAGTGTGCCCTAATAGCGTCACTGTGATAATATTGAATCTAGAAGGTATTCCCAACTTCACTGAGTGTGCCCTAATAGCGTCCATGTGTTAAAGTTGAATATAGAAAGTGTGCCCTAATAGTGTCACTGTGCTAATATTGAATCTAGAAGGTATTCCCAACATCATTGAGTGTTTCCTAATAGTGTCACTGTGTTAAAGTTGAATCTAGAAAGTATTCCCTAATAGCATCACTGTGTTAAAGTTGAATCAAGAAAGTATGTCCTAATAGCATCACTGTGCTAATATTGAATCTAGAAGGTATTCCCAACATCATTGAGTGTGCTCGAATAGTCACTCTGTTAGAGTTGAATCTAGAAAGTATGCCCTAATAGCGTCACTGTGTTAAAGTTGAATCTAGAAAGTATGCTCTAATAGTGTCACTGTGCTAATATTGAATCTAGAAGGTATTCCCAACATCATTGAGGATGCCCTAATAGTATCACTGTGTTAATGTTGAATTTACAGAGTGTGCCCCATTAGCATCACTGTGTTAAAATTGAACCTAGAAAGCGTGCCCTAATAACATCACTTTGCTAATGTTGAATCTAGATGGTATTCCCAACATCATCGAGTGTGCCCCAATAGCATCACGGTGTTAACGTTGAATCTAGAAAGTGTGCCCTAATAGAGTCACTGTGTTAAAGTTGAATCTAGAAAGTATGCCCTAATAACGTTACTGTGCTAATATTGAATCTGGAACGTATTCCCATCATCATTGAGTGTGCCCTAATAGCATCACTGTGTTAAAGTTGCATACTGAAAGTGTGCCCTAATAGTGTCATTGTGCTAATATTGAATCTAGAAGGTATTCCCAACATCATTGAGTGTGCCCTAATAGCGTCACTGTGTTAAAGTTGAATCTAGAAAGTGTGCCCTAATAGCGTCCCTGTGATAATATTGAATCTGGAAGTTATTCCCAATATCACTGAGTGTGCCCTAATAGCGTCACTGTGTTAAAGTTGAATGTAGAAAGTGTGCCCTAATAGCGTCACTGTGATAATATTGAATCTGGAAGGTATTCCCAACATCATTAAGTGTGCCCTAATAGAGTCAATGTGTTAAAGTTGAATCTAGAAAGTGTGCCCTAATAGCGTCACTGTGTTAAAGTTGAATCTAGAAAGTGTGCCCTAATAGCGTCACTGTGCCAATATTGAATCTAGAGGGTATTCAAAACATCATCGAGTGTGCCCTAATAGCATCACTGTGTGAAAGTTGCATCCTGAAAGTGTGCCCTAATAGTGTCACTGTGCTAATATTGAATATAGAAGGTATTCCCAACATCATTGAGTGTGCCCTAATAGCATCACTGTGTTAAAGTTGAATCTAGAAAGTGTGCCCTAATAGCGCCACTGTGATAATATTGAATCTGAAAGTTATTCCCAACATCATTATGTGTGCCCTAATAGCGTCACTGTGTTAAAGTTGAATCTAGAATGTGTGCCCTAATAGCGTCACTGTGATAATATTGAATCTAGAAGGTATTCCCAACATCATTGATTGTGCCATAATCGTGTCACTGTGTTAAAGTTGAATCTAGAAAGTGTGCCCTAATAGCGTCACTGTGTTAAAGTTGAATCTAGAAAGTGTGCCCTAATGGCGTCACTGTGATAATATTGAATCTAGAAGGTATTCCCAACATCATTGAGTGTGCCCTAATCATGTCACTGTGTTAAAGTTGAATCTAGAAAGTGTGCCCTAATAGCGTCACTGTGATAATATTGAATCTAGAAGGTATTCCCAACATCATTGAGTGTGCCCTAATCGTGTCACTGTGTTAAAGTTGAATCTAGAAAGCGTGCCCTAATAGCGTCACTGTGTTAAAGTTGAATCTAGAAAGTGTGCACTAATAGCGTCACTGTGCCAATATTGAATCCAGAAGGTATTCCCAACATCACCGAGTGTGCCCTAATAGCATCACTGTGTTAAAGATGCATTCTGAAAGTGTGCCCTAATAGTGTCACTGTGCTAATATTGAATCTAGAAGGTATTCCCAACATCATTGAGTGTGCTCTAATAGCGTGACTGTGTTAAAGTTGAATCTAGAAAGTGTGCACTAATAACGTCACTGTGTTAAAGTTGAATCTAGAAAGTATGTTCTAATAGCGTCACTGTGCTAATATTGAATCTTGAAGGTATTCCTAACATCATTGAGTGTGCTCTAATAGCGTGACTGTGTTAAAGTTGAATCTAGAAAGTGTGCACTAATAATGTCACTGTGTTAAAGTTGAATATAGAAAGTGTGCCCTAATAGCGTCACTGTGTTAAAGTTGAACCTAGAAAGTATGCCCTAATAGTGTCACTGTGCTAATATTGCATCTAGAAGGTATTCCCAAAATCATTGAGTGTGCCCTTATAGTGTCACTGTGTTAAAGTTGAATCTAGAAAATATTCCCTAATAGCGTCACTGTGTTAAAGTTGAATCTAGAAAGTATGTCCTAATAGCGTCACTGTGCTAATATTGAATCTAGAAGGTATTCCCAACATCATTGAGTGTGCCCTAATAGCGTCACTTTGTTAAAGTTGAATCTAGAAAGTGTGCCCTAATAGCGTCACTGCGATAATATTGAATCTGGAAGGTATTCCCAACATCACTGAGTGTGTCCTAATAGCGTCACTGTGTTAAAGTTGAATCTAGAAAGTGTGCCCTAATAGCGTCACAGTGATAATATTGAATCTGGAAGGTATTCCCAACATCATTAAGTGTGCCCTAATAGCGTCACTGTGTTAAAGTTGAATCTAGAAAGTGTGCCCTAATAGCGTCACTGTGCCAATATTGAATCCAGAAGGTATTCCCAACATCACTGAGTGTGCCCTAATAGCGTCACTGTGTTAAAGTTGTATCTAGAAAGTGTGCCCTAATAGCATCACTGTGATAATATTGAATCTAGAAGGTATTCCCAACATCATTGAGTCTGCCCGAATAGCGTCACTGGGTTAAAGTTGAATCTAGAAAGTGAGCCCTAATAGCGTCACTGTGCCAATATTGAATCCAGAGGTATTCCCAACATCACTGAGTGTGCCCTAATAGCGTCTCTGTGTTAAAGTTAAATCTAGAAAGTGTGCCCTAATAGCATCAATGTGCCAATATTGAATCTTGAAGGTATTCCCAACTTCACTGAGTGTGCCCTAATAGTGTCACTGTGTTAAAGTTGAATCTAGAAAGTATTCCCTAATAGCATCACTGTGTTAAAGTTGAATCAAGAAAGTATGTCCTAATAGCATCACTGTGCTAATATTGAATCTAGAAGGTATTCCCAACATCATTGAGTGTGCTCTAATAGTCACTCTGTTAGAGTTGAATCTAGCAAATATGCCCTAATAGCATCACTGTGTTAAAGTTGAATCTAGAAAGTATGCCCTAATAGTGTCACTGTGCTAATATTGAATCTAGAAGGTATTCCCAACATCATTGAGGATGCCCTAATAGCATCACTGTGTTAATGTTGAATTTACAGAGTGTGCCCCATTAGCATCACTGTGTTAAAATTGAACCTAGAAAGCGTGCCCTAATAACATCACTGTGCTAATGTTGAATTTAGATGGTATTCCCAACATCATCGAGTGTGCCCCAATAGCATCACTGTGTTAACGTTGAATCTAGAAAGTGTGCCCTAATAGAGTCACTGTGTTAAAGTTGAATCTAGAAAGTATGCCCTAATAACGTTACTGTGCTAATATTGAATCTGGAACGTATTCCCATCATCATTGAGTGTGCCCTAATAGCATCACTGTGTTAAAGTTGCATCCTGAAAGTGTGCCCTAATAGTGTCATTGTGCTAATATTGAATCTAGAAGGTATTCCCAACATCATTGAGTGTGCCCTAATAGCGTCACTGTGTTAAAGTTGAATCTAGAAAGTGTGCCCTAATAGCGTCACTGTGATAATATTGAATCTGGAAGTTATTCCCAATATCACTGAGTGTGCCCTAATAGCGTCACTGTGTTAAAGTTGAATCTAGAAAGTGTGCCCTAATAGCGTCACTGTGATAATATTGAATCTGGAAGGTATTCCCAACATCATTAAGTGTGCCCTAATAGCGTCAATGTGTTAAAGTTGAATCTAGAAAGTGTGCCCTAATAGCGTCACTGTGTTAAAGTTGAATCTAGAAAGTGTGCCCTAATAGCATCAATGTGCCAATATTGAATCTTGAAGGTATTCCCAACTTCACTGAGTGTGCCCTAATAGCGTCACTGTGTTAAAGTTGAATATAGAAAGTGTGCCCCAATAGCGTCACTGTGTTAAAGTTGAATCTAGAAAGTATGCACTAATAGTGTCTCTGTGCTAATATTGCATCTAGAAGATATTCCCAAAATCATTGAGTGTGCCCTAATAGTGTCACTGTGTTAAAGTTGAATCTAGAAAGTATTCCCTAATAGCGACACTGTGTTAAAGTTGAATCTAGAAAGTATGTCCTAATAGCGTCACTGTGCTAATATTGAATCTAGAAGGTATTCCCAACATCATTGAGTGTGCCCTAATAGCGTCAATGTGTTAAAGTTGAATCTAGAAAGTGTGCCCTAATAGCGTCACTGTGATAATATTTAATCTGGAAGGTATTCCCAACATCACTGAGTGTGCCCTAATAGCGTCACTGTGTTAAAGTTGAATCTAGAAAGTGTGCCCTAATAGCGTCACTGTGCTAATATTGAATCTAGAAGGTATTCCCAACATCATTGAGTGTGCTCTAATAGCGTGACTGTGTTAAAGTTGAATCTAGAAAGTGTGCACTAATAACATCACTGTGTTAAAGTTGAATCTAGAAAGTATGTTCTAATAGCGTCACTGTGCTGATATTGAATCTAGAAGGTATTCCCAACATCATTGAGTGTGTCCTAATAGCATCACTGTGTTAAAGTTGAATCTAGAAAGTGTGCCCTAATAGCATCAATGTGCCAATATTGAATCTTGAAGGTATTCCCAACTTCACTGAGTGTGCCCTAATATCATCACTGTGTTAAAGTTGCATCCTGAAGAAAGTGTGCCCTAATAGTGTCACTGTGCTAATATTGAATCTAGAAGGTATTCCCAACATCATTGAGTGTGCCCTAATAGCGTCACTGTGTTAAAGTTGAATCTAGAAAGTATGCCCTAATAGTGTCACTGTGCTAATATTGAATCTAGAAGGTATTCCCAACATCATTGAGGATGCCCTAATAGTATCACTGTGTTAATGTTGAATTTACAGAGTGTGCCCCATTAGCATCACTGTGTTAAAATTGAACCTAGAAAGCGTGCCCTAATAACATCACTGTGCTAATGTTGAATCTAGATGGTATTCCCAACATCATCGAGTGTGCCCCAATAGCATCACTGTGTTAATGTTGAATCTAGAAAGTGTGCCCTAATAGAGTCACTGTGTTAAAGTTGAATCTAGAAAGTATGCCCTAATAACGTTACTGTGCTAATATTGAATCTGGAACGTATTCCCATCATCATTGAGTGTGCCCTAATAGCATCACTGTGTTAAAGTTGCATACTGAAAGTGTGCCCTAATAGTGTCATTGTGCTAATATTGAATCTAGAAGGTATTCCCAACATCATTGAGTGTGCCCTAATAGCGTCACTGTGTTAAAGTTGAATCTAGAAAGTGTGCCCTAATAGCGTCACTGTGATAATATTGAATCTGGAAGTTATTCCCAATATCACTGAGTGTGCCCTAATAGCGTCACTGTGTTAAAGTTGAATGTAGAAAGTGTGCCCTAATAGCGTCACTGTGATAATATTGAATCTGGAAGGTATTCCCAACATCATTAAGTGTGCCCTAATAGCGTCAATGTGTTAAAGTTGAATCTAGAAAGTGTGCCCTAATAGCGTCACTGTGTTAAAGTTGAATCTAGAAAGTGTGCCCTAATAGCGTCACTGTGCCAATATTGAATCTAGAAGGTATTCAAAAAAAAATCGAGTGTGCCCTAATAGCATCACTGTGTGAAAGTTGCATCCTGAAAGTGTGCCCTAATAGTGTCACTGTGCTAATATTGAATATAGAAGGTATTCCCAACATCATTGAGTGTGCCCTAATAGCATCACTGTGTTAAAGTTGAATCTAGAAAGTGTGCCCTAATAGCGCCACTGTGATAATATTGAATCTGAAAGTTATTCCCAACATCATTATGTGTGCCCTAATAGCGTCACTGTGTTAAAGTTGAATCTAGAATGTGTGCCCTAATAGCGTCACTGTGATAATATTGAATCTAGAAGGTATTCCCAACATCATTGATTGTGCCATAATCGTGTCACTGTGTTAAAGTTGAATCTAGAAAGTGTGCCCTAATAGCGTCACTGTGTTAAAGTTGAATCTAGAAAGTGTGCACTAATAGCGTCACTGTGCCAATATTGAATCCAGAAGGTATTCCCAACATCACTGAGTGTGCCCTAATAGCGTCACTGTGTTAAAGTTGAATCTAGAAAGTGTGCCCTAATGGCGTCACTGTGATAATATTGAATCTAGAAGGTATTCCCAACATCATTGAGTGTGCCCTAATCATGTCACTGTGTTAAAGTTGAATCTAGAAAGTGTGCCCTAATAGCGTCACTGTGATAATATTGAATCTAGAAGGTATTCCCAACATCATTGAGTGTGCCCTAATCGTGTCACTGTGTTAAAGTTGAATCTAGAAAGCGTGCCCTAATAGCGTCACTGTGTTAAAGTTGAATCTAGAAAGTGTGCACTAATAGCGTCACTGTGCCAATATTGAATCCAGAAGGTATTCCCAACATCACCGAGTGTGCCCTTATAGCATCACTGTGTTAAAGATGCATTCTGAAAGTGTGCCCTAATAGTGTCACTGTGCTAATATTGAATCTAGAAGGTATTCCCAACATCATTGAGTGTGTTCTAATAGCGTGACTGTGTTAAAGTTGAATCTAGAAAGTGTGCACTAATAACGTCACTGTGTTAAAGTTGAATCTAGAAAGTATGTTCTAATAGCGTCACTGTGCTAATATTGAATCTTGAAGGTATTCCCAACATCATTGAGTGTGCTCTAATAGCGTGACTGTGTTAAAGTTGAATCTAGAAAGTGTGCACAAATAACGTCACTGTGTTAAAGATTGAATATAGAAAGTGTGCCCTAATAGCGTCACTGTGTTAAAGTTGAACCTAGAAAGTATGCCCTAATAGTGTCACTGTGCTAATATTGCATCTAGAAGGTATTCCCAAAATCATTGAGTGTGCCCTTATAGTGTCACTGTGTTAAAGTTGAATCTAGAAAATATTCCCTAATAGCGTCACTGTGTTAAAGTTGAATCTAGAAAGTATGTCCTAATAGCGTCACTGTGCTAATATTGAATCTAGAAGGTATTCCCAACATCATTGAGTGTGCCCTAATAGCGTCACTGTGTTAAAGTTGAATCTAGAAAGTGTGCCCTAATAGCGTCACTGTGATAATATTGAATCTGGAAGGTATTCCCAACATCACTGAGTGTGTCCTAATAGCGTCACTGTGTTAAAGTTGAATCTAGAAAGTGTACCCTAATAGCGTCACAGTGATAATATTGAATCTGGAAGGTATTCCCAACATCATTAAGTGTGCCCTAATAGCGTCACTGTGTTAAAGTTGAATCTAGAAAGTGTGCCCTAATAGCGTCACTGTGCCAATATTGAATCCAGAAGGTATTCCCAACATCACTGAGTGTGCCCTAATAGCGTCACTGTGTTAAAGTTGTATCTAGAAAGTGTGCCCTAATAGCGTCACTGTGATAATATTGAATCTAGAAGGTATTCCCAACATCATTGAGTCTGCCCGAATAGCGTCACTGGGTTAAAGTTGAATCTAGAAAGTGTGCCCTAATAGCGTCACTGTGCCAATATTGAATCCAGAGGTATTCCCAACATCACTGAGTGTGCCCTAATAGCGTCTCTGTGTTAAAGTTAAATCTAGAAAGTGTGCCCTAATAGCATCAATGTGCCAATATTGAATCTTGAAGGTATTCCCAACTTCACTGAGTGTGCCCTAATAGTGTCACTGTGTTAAAGTTGAATCTAGAAAGTATTCCCTAATAGCATCACTGTGTTAAAGTTGAATCAAGAAAGTATGTCCTAATAGCATCACTGTGCTAATATTGAATCTAGAAGGTATTCCCAACATCATTGAGTGTGCTCTAATAGTCACTCTGTTAGAGTTGAATCTAGAAAATATGCCCTAATAGCATCACTGTGTTAAAGTTGAATCTAGAAAGTATGCCCTAATAGTGTCACTGTGCTAATATTGAATCTAGAAGGTATTCCCAACATCATTGAGGATGCCCTAATAGCATCACTGTGTTAATGTTGAATTTACAGAGTGTGCCCCATTAGCATCACTGTGTTAAAATTGAACCTAGAAAGCGTGCCCTAATAACATCACTGTGCTAATGTTGAATCTAGATGGTATTCCCAACATCATCGAGTGTGCCCCAATAGCATCACTGTGTTAACGTTGAATCTAGAAAGTGTGCCCTAATAGAGTCACTGTGTTAAAGTTGAATCTAGAAAGTATGCCCTAATAACGTTACTGTGCTAATATTGAATCTGGAACGTATTCCCATCATCATTGAGTGTGCCCTAATAGCATCACTGTGTTAAAGTTGCATCCTGAAAGTGTGCCCTAATAGTGTCATTGTGCTAATATTGAATCTAGAAGGTATTCCCAACATCATTGAGTGTGCCCTAATAGCGTCACTGTGTTAAAGTTGAATCTAGAAAGTGTGCCCTAATAGCGTCACTGTGATAATATTGAATCTGGAAGTTATTCCCAATATCACTGAGTGTGCCCTAATAGCGTCACTGTGTTAAAGTTGAATCTAGAAAGTGTGCCCTAATAGCGTCACTGTGATAATATTGAATCTGGAAGGTATTCCCAACATCATTAAGTGTGCCCTAATAGCGTCAATGTGTTAAAGTTGAATCTAGAAAGTGTGCCCTAATAGCGCCACTGTGTTAAAGTTGAATCTAGAAAGTGTGCCCTAATAGCATCAATGTGCCAATATTGAATCTTGAAGGTATTCCCAACTTCACTGAGTGTGCCCTAATAGCGTCACTGTGTTAAAGTTGAATATAGAAAGTGTGCCCCAATAGCGTCACTGTGTTAAAGTTGAATCTAGAAAGTATGCACTAATAGTGTCTCTGTGCTAATATTGCATCTAGAAGATATTCCCAAAATCATTGAGTGTGCCCTTATAGTGTCACTGTGTTAAAGTTGAATCTAGAAAGTATTCCCTAATAGCGACACTGTGTTAAAGTTGAATCTAGAAAGTATGTCCTAATAGCGTCACTGTGCTAATATTGAATCTAGAAGGTATTCCCAACATCATTGAGTGTGCCCTAATAGCGTCAATGTGTTAAAGTTGAATCTAGAAAGTGTGCCCTAATAGCGTCACTGTGATAATATTTAATCTGGAAGGTATTCCCAACATCACTGAGTGTGCCCTAATAGCGTCACTGTGTTAAAGTTGAATCTAGAAAGTGTGCCCTAATAGCGTCACTGTGCTAATATTGAATCTAGAAGGTATTCCCAACATCATTGAGTGTGCTCTAATAGCGTGACTGTGTTAAAGTTGAATCTAGAAAGTGTGCACTAATAACATCACTGTGTTCAAGTTGAATCTAGAAAGTATGTTCTAATAGCGTCACTGTGCTAATATTGAATCTAGAAGGTATTCCCAACATCATTGAGTGTGTCCTAATAGCATCACTGTGTTAAAGTTGAATCTAGAAAGTGTGCCCTAATGGCATCAATGTGCCAATATTGAATCTTGAAGGTATTCCCAACTTCACTGAGTGTGCCCTAATATCATCACTGTGGTAAAGTTGCATCCTGAAGAAAGTGTGCCCTAATAGTGTCACTGTGCTAATATTGAATCTAGAAGGTATTCCCAACATCATTGAGTGTGCCCTAATAGCGTGACTGTGTTAAAGTTGAATCTAGAAAGTATGTTCTAATAGTGTCACTGTGCTAATACTGAATCTAGAAGGTATTCCCAACATCATTGAGTGTGTCCTAATAGCATCACTGTGTTAAAGTTGAATCTAGAAAGGGTGTCCTAATAGCATCAATGTGCCAATATTGAATCTAGAAGGTATTCCCAACTTCACTGAGTGTGCCCTAATGGCGTCACTGTGTTAAAGTTGAATATAGAAAGTGTGCCCTAATAGCATCACTGTGTTAAAGTTGAATCTAGAAAGTATGCCCTAATATCGTCACTGTGCTAATATTGAATCTAAAAGGTATTCCCAACATCATTGAGTGTGCCCTAATAGCATCACTGTGTTAAAGATGCATCCTGCAAGTGTGCCCTAATAGTGTCACTGTGCTAATATTGAATCTAGAAGGTATTCCCAACATCATTGAGTGTGCTCTAATAGCGTGACTGTGTTAAAGTTGAATCTAGAAAGTGTGCACTAATAACGTCACTGTGTTAAAGTTGAATCTAGAAAGTATGTTCTAATAGCGTCACTGTGCTAATATTGAATCTAGAAGGTATTCCCAACATCATTGAGTGTGTCCTAATAGCATCACTGTGTTAAAGTTGAATCTAGAAAGTGTGCCCTAATGGCATCAATGTGCCAATATTGAATCTTGAAGGTATTCCCAACTTCACTGAGTGTGCCCTAATAGCGTCACTGTGTTAAAGTTGAATATAGAAAGTGTGCCCCAATAGCGTCACTGTGTTAAAGTTGAATCTAGAAAGTATGCCCTAATAGTGTCTCTGTGCTAATATTGCATCTAGAAGGTATTCCCAAAATCATTGAGTGTGCCCTTATAGTGTCACTGTGTTAAAGTTGAATCTAGAAAGTATTCCCTAACAGCAACACTGTGTTAAAGTTGAATCTAGAAAGTATGTCCTAATAGCGTCACTGTGCTAATATTGAATCTAGAAGGTATTCCCAACATCATTGAGTGTGCCCTAATAGCGTCAATGTGTTAAAGTTGAATCTAGAAAGTGTGCCCTAATAGCGTCACTGTGATAATATTTAATCTGGACGGTATTCCCAAAATCACTGAGTGTGCCCTAATAGCGTCACTGTGTTAAAGTTGAATCTAGAAAGTGTGCCCTAATAGCGTCACTGTGCTAATATTGAATCTAGAAGGTATTCCCAACATCATTGAGTGTGCTCTAATAACGTGACTGTGTTAAAGTTGAATCTAGAAAGTGTGCACTAATAACATCACTGTGTTAAAGTTGAATCTAGAAAGTATGTTCTAATAGCGTCACTGTGCTAATATTGAATCTAGAAGGTATTCCCAACATCATTGAGTGTGTCCTAATAGCATCACTGTGTTAAAGTTGAATCTAGAAAGTGTGCCCTTATAGCATCAATGTGCCAATATTGAATCTTGAAGGTATTCCCAACTTCACTGAGTGTGCCCTAATATCATCACTGTGTTAAAGTTGCATCCTGAAGAAAGTGTTCCCTAATAGTGTCACTGTGCTGATATTGAATCTAGAAGGTATTCCCAACATCATTGAGTGTGCCCTAATAGCGTGACTGTGTTAAAGTTGAATCTAGAAAGTATGTTCTAATAGTGTCACTGTGCTAATATTGAATCTAGAAGGTATTCCCAACATCATTGAGTGTGTCCTAATAGCATCACTGTGTTAAAGTTGAATCTAGAAAAGGTGTCCTAATAGCATCAATGTGCCAATATTGAATCTAGAAGGTATTCCCAACTTCACTGAGTGTGCCCTAATGGCGTCACTGTGTTAAAGTTGAATATAGAAAGTGTGCCCTAATAGCATCACTGTGTTAAAGTTGAATCTCGAAAGTATGCCCTAATAGTGTCACTGTGCTAATATTGAATCTAGAAGGTATTCCCAACATCATTGAGTGTGCCCTAATAGCATCACTGTGTTAAAGTTGAATCTAGAAAGTGTGCCCTAATAGCGCCACTGTATTAATATTGAATCTGAAAGGTATTCCCAACATCATTATGTGTGCCCTAATAGCGTCACTGTGTTAAAGTTGAACCTAGAATGTGTGCCCTAATAGCGTCACTGTGATAATATTGAATCTAGAAGGTATTCCCAACATCATTGAGTGTGCCATAATCGTGTCACTGTGTTAAAGTTGAATCTAGAAAGTGTGCCCTAATAGCGTCACTGTGTTAAAGTTGAATCTAGAAAGTGTGCACTAATAGCGTCACTGTGCCAATATTGAATCCAGAAGGTATTCCCAACATCACTGAGTGTGCCCTAATAGCGTCACTGTGTTAAAGTTGAATCTAGAAAGTGTGCCCTAATAGCGTCACTGTGATAATATTGAATCTAGAAGGTATTCCCAACATCATTGAGTGTGCCCTAATCGTGTCACTGTGTTAAAGTTGAATCTAGAAAGCGTGCCCTAATAGCGTCACTGTGTTAAAGTTGAATCTAGAAAGTGTGCACTAATAGCGTCACTGTGCCAATATTGAATTCCCAGAAGGTATTCCCAACATCACCGAGTGTGCCCTAATAGCATCACTGTGTTAAAGATGCATCCTGAAAGTGTGCCCTAATAGTGTCACTGTGCTAATATTGAATCTAGAAGGTATTCCCAACATCATTGAGTGTGCTCTAATAGCGTGACTGTGTTAAAGTTGAATCTAGAAAGTGTGCACTAATAACGTCACTGTGTTAAAGTTGAATCTAGAAAGTATGTTCTAATAGTGCCACTGTGCTAATATTGAATCTTGAAGGTATTCCCAACTTCACTGAGTGTGCCCTAATAGCGTCACTGTGTTAAAGTTGAATATAGAAAGTGTGCCCTAATAGCGACACTGTGTTAAAGTTGAACCTAGAAAGTATGCCCTAATAGTGTCACTGTGCTAATATTGCATCTAGAAGGTATTCCCAAAATCATTGAGTGTGCCCTTATAGTGTCACTGTGTTAAAGTTGAATCTAGAAAGTATTCCCTAACAGCAACACTGTGTTAAAGTTGAATCTAGAAAGTATGTCCTAATAGCGTCACTGTGCTAATATTGAATCTAGAAGGTATTCCCAACATCATTGAGTGTGTCCTAATAGCATCACTGTGTTAAAGTTGAATCTAGAAAGGGTGTCCTAATAGCATCAATGTGCCAATATTGAATCTAGAAGGTATTCCCAACTTCACTGAGTTTGCCCTAATGGCGTCACTTTGTTAAAGTTGAATATAGAAAGTGTGCCCTAATAGCATCACTGTGTTAAAGTTGAATCTCGAAAGTATGCCCTAATAGTGTCACTGTGCTAATATTGAATCTAGAAGGTATTCCCAACATCATTGAGTGTGCCCTAATAGCATCACTGTGTTAAAGTTGAATCTAGAAAGTGTGCCCTAATAGCGCCACTGTATTAATATTGAATCTGAAAGGTATTCCCAACATCATTATGTGTGCCCTAATAGCGTCACTGTGTTAAAGTTGAACCTAGAATGTGTGCCCTAATAGCGTCACTGTGATAATATTGAATCTAGAAGGTATTCCCAACATCATTGAGTGTGCCATAATCGTGTCACTGTGTTAAAGTTGAATCTAGAAAGTGTGCCCTAATAGCGTCACTGTGTTAAAGTTGAATCTAGAAAGTGTGCACTAATAGCGTCACTGTGCCAATATTGAATCCAGAAGGTATTCCCAACATCACTGAGTGTGCCCTAATAGCGTCACTGTGTTAAAGTTGAATCTAGAAAGTGTGCCCTAATAGCGTCACTGTGATAATATTGAATCTAGAAGGTATTCCCAACATCATTGAGTGTGCCCTAATCGTGTCACTGTGTTAAAGTTGAATCTAGAAAGCGTGCCCTAATAGCGTCACTGTGTTAAAGTTGAATCTAGAAAGTGTGCACTAATAGCGTCACTGTGCCAATATTGAATTCCCAGAAGGTATTCCCAACATCACCGAGTGTGCCCTAATAGCATCACTGTGTTAAAGATGCATCCTGAAAGTGTGCCCTAATAGTGTCACTGTGCTAATATTGAATCTAGAAGGTATTCCCAACATCATTGAGTGTGCTCTAATAGCGTGACTGTGTTAAAGTTGAATCTAGAAAGTGTGCACTAATAACGTCACTGTGTTAAAGTTGAATCTAGAAAGTATGTTCTAATAGTGTCACTGTGCTAATATTGAATCTTGAAGGTATTCCCAACTTCACTGAGTGTGCCCTAATAGCGTCACTGTGTTAAAGTTGAATATAGAAAGTGTGCCCTAATAGCGACACTGTGTTAAAGTTGAACCTAGAAAGTATGCCCTAATAGTGTCACTGTGCTAATATTGCATCTAGAAGGTATTCCCAAAATCATTGAGTGTGCCCTTATAGTGTCACTGTGTTAAAGTTGAATCTAGAAAGTATTCCCTAACAGCAACACTGTGTTAAAGTTGAATCTAGAAAGTATGTCCTAATAGCGTCACTGTGCTAATATTGAATCTAGAAGGTATTCCCAACATCATTGAGTGTGCCCTAATAGCGTTAATGTGTTAAAGTTGAATCTAGAAAGTGTGCCCTAATAGCGTCACTGTGATAATATTTAATCTGGAAGGTATTCCCAAAATCACTGAGTGTGCCCTAATAGCGTCACTGTGTTAAAGTTGAATCTAGAAAGTGTGCCCTAATAGCGTCACTGTGCTAATATTGAATCTAGAAGGTATTCCCAACATCATTGAGTGTGCTCTAATAACGTGACTGTGTTAAAGTTGAATCTAGAAAGTGTGCACTAATAACATCACTGTGTTAAAGTTGAATCTAGAAAGTATGTTCTAATAGCGTCACTGTGCTAATATTGAATCTAGAAGGTATTCCCAACATCATTGAGTGTGTCCTAATAGCATCACTGTGTTAAAGTTGAATCTAGAAAGTGTGCCCTAATAGCATCAATGTGCCAATATTGAATCTTGAAGGTATTCCCAACTTCACTGAGTGTGCCCTAATATCATCACTGTGTTAAAATTGCATCCTGAAGAAAGTGTGCCCTAATAGTGTCACTGTGCTAATATTGAATCTAGAAGGTATTCCCAACATCATTGAGTGTGTCCTAATAGCATCACTGTGTTAAAGTTGAATCTAGAAAGGGTGTCCTAATAACATCAATGTGCCAATATTGAATCTAGAAGGTATTCCCCACTTCACTGAGTGTGCCCTAATGGCGTCACTGTGTTAAAGTTGAATATAGAAAGTGTGCCCTAATAGCATCACTGTGTTAAAGTTGAATCTAGAAAGTATGCCCTAATAGTGTCACTGTGCTAATATTGAATCTTGAAGGTATTCCCAACATCATTGAGTGTGCCCTAATAGCATCACTGTGTTAAAGTTGAATCTAGAAAGTGTGCCCTAATAGCGCCACTGTGATAATATTGAATCTGAAAGGTATTCCCAACATCATTATGTGTGCCCTAATAGCGTCACTGTGTTAAAGTTGAATCTAGAATGTGTGCCCTAATAGCGTCACTGTGATAATATTGAATCTAGAAGGTATTCCCAACATCATTGAGTGTGCCATAATCGTGTCACTGTGTTAAAGTTGAATCTAGAAAGTGTGCCCTAATAGCGTCACTGTGTTAAAGTTGAATCTAGAAAGTGTGCACTAATAGCGTCACTGTGCCAATATTGAATCCAGAAGGTAGTCCCAACATCACTGAGTGTGCCCTAATAGCGTCACTGTGTTAAAGTTGAATCTAGGAAGTGTGCCCTAATAGCGTCACTGTGATAATATTGAATCTAGAAGGTATTCCCAACATCATTGAGTGTGCCCTAATCGTGTCACTGTGTTAAAGTTGAATCTAGAAAGTGTGCCCTAATAGCGTCACTGTGATAATATTGAATCTAGAAGGTATTCCCAACATCATTGAGTGTGCCCTAATCGTGTCACTGTGTTAAAGTTGAATCTAGAAAGCGTGCCCTAATAGCGTCACTGTGTTAAAGTTGAATCTAGAAAGTGTGCACTAATAGCGTCACTGTGCCAATATTGAATTCCCAGAAGGTATTCCCAACATCACCGAGTGTGCCCTAATAGCATCACTGTGTTAAAGATGCATCCTGAAAGTGTGCCCTAATAGTGTCACTGTGCTAATATTGAATCTAGAAGGTATTCCCAACATCATTGAATGTGCTCTAATAGCGTGACTGTGTTAAAGTTGAATCTAGAAAGTGTGCACTAATAACGTCACTGTGTTAAAGTTGAATCTAGAAAGTATGTTCTAATAGTGTCACTGTGCTAATATTGAATCTTGAAGGTATTCCCAACTTCACTGAGTGTGCCCTAATAGCGTCACTGTGTTAAAGTTGAATATAGAAAGTGTGCCCTAATAGCGTCACTGTGTTAAAGTTGAATCTAGAAAGTATGCCCTAATAGTGTCACTGTGCTAATATTGCATCTAGAAGGTATTCCCAAAATCATTGAGTGTGCCCTTATAGTGTCACTGTGTTAAAGTTGAATCTAGAAAATATTCCCTAATAGCGTCACTGTGTTAAAGTTGAATCTAGAAAGTATGTCCTAATAGCGTCACTGTGCTAATATTGAATCTAGAAGGTATTCCCAACATCATTGAGTGTGCCCTAATAGCGTCAATGTGTTAAAGTTGAATCTAGAAAGTGTGCCCTAATAGCGTCACTGTGATAATATTTAATCTGGAAGGTATTCCCAAAATCACTGAGTGTGCCCTAATAGCGTCACTGTGTTAAAGTTGAATCTAGAAAGTGTGCCCTAATAGCGTCACTGTGCTAATATTGAATCTAGAAGGTATTCCCAACATCATTGAGTGTGCTCTAATAACGTGACTGTGTTAAAGTTGAATCTAGAAAGTGTGCACTAATAACATCACTGTGTTAAAGTTGAATCTAGAAAGTATGTTCTAATAGCGTCACTGTGCTAATATTGAATCTAGAAGGTATTCCCAACATCATTGAGTGTGTCCTAATAGCATCACTGTGTTAAAGTTGAATCTAGAAAGTGTGCCCTAATAGCATCAATGTGCCAATATTGAATCTTGAAGGTATTCCCAACTTCACTGAGTGTGCCCTAATATCATCACTGTGTTAAAGTTGCATCCTGAAGAAAGTGTGCCCTAATAGTGTCACTGTGCTAATATTGAATCTAGAAGGTATTCCCAACATCATTGAGTATGCCCTAATAGCGTGACTGTGTTAAAGTTGAATCTAGAAAGTATGTTCTAATAGTGTCACTGTGCTAATATTGAATCTAGAAGGTATTCCCAACATCATTGAGTGTGTCCTAATAGCATCACTGTGTTAAAGTTGAATCTAGAAAGGGTGTCCTAATAGCATCAATGTGCCAATATTGAATCTAGAAGGTATTCCCAACTTCACTGAGTGTGCCCTAATGGCGTCACTGTGTTAAAGTTGAATATAGAAAGTGTGCCCTAATAGCATCACTGTGTTAAAGTTGAATCTAGAAAGTATGCCCTAATAGTGTCACTGTGCTAATATTGAATCTAGAAGGTATTCCCAACATCATTCAGTGTGCCCTAATAGCATCACTGTGTTAAAGTTGAATCTAGAAAGTGTGCCCTAATAGCGCCACTGTGATAATATTGAATCTGAAAGGTATTCCCAACATCATTATGTGTGCCCTAATAGCGTCACTGTGTTAAAGTTGAATCTAGAATGTGTGCCCTAATAGCGTCACTGTGATAATATTGAATCTAGAAGGTATTCCCAACATCATTGAGTGTGCCCTAATCATGTCACTGTGTTAAAGTTGAATCTAGAAAGTGTGCCCTAATAGCGTCACTGTGATAATATTGAATCTAGAAGGTATTCCCAGCATCATTGAGTGTGCCCTAATCGTGTCACTGTGTTAAAGTTGAATCTAGAAAGCGTGCCCTAATAGCGTCACTGTGTGAAAGTTGAATCTAGAAAGTGTGCACTAATAGCGTCACTGTGCCAATATTGAATTCCCAGAAGGTATTCCCAACATCACCGAGTGTGCCCTAATAGCATCACTGTGTTAAAGATGCATCCTGAAAGTGTGCCCTAATAGTGTCACTGTGCTAATATTGAATCTAGAAGGTATTCCCAACATCATTGAGTGTGCTCTAATAGCGTGACTGTGTTAAAGTTGAATCTAGAAAGTGTGCACTAATAACGTCACTGTGTTAAAGTTGAATCTAGAAAGTATGTTCTAATAGTGTCACTGTGCTACTATTGAATCTTGAAGGTATTCCCAACTTCACTGAGTGTGCCCTAATAGCGTCACTGTGTTAAAGTTGAATATAGAAAGTCTGCCCTAATAGCGTCACTGTGTTAAAGTTGAACCTAGAAAGTATGCCCTAATAGTGTCACTGTGCTAATATTGCATCTAGAAGGTATTTCCAAAATCATTGCGTGTGCCCTTATAGTGTCACTGTGTTAAAGTTGAATCTAGAAAGTGTGCCCTAATAGCGTCACTGTGTTAAAGTTGAACCTAGAAAGTATGCCCTAATAGTGTCACTGTGCTAATATTGCATCTAGAAGGTATTCCCAACATCATTGAGTGTGCCCTAATAGCGTCACTGTGTTAAAGTTGAATCTAGAAAGTGTGCCCTAATAGCGTCACTGTGATAATATTGAATCTGGAAGGTATTCCCAACATCACTGAGTGTGCCCTAATAGCGTCACTGTGTTAAAGTTGAATCTAGAAAGTGTGCCCTAATAACGTCACAGTGATAATATTGAATCTGGAAGGTATTCCCAACATCATTAAGTGTGCCCTAATAGCGTCACTGTGTTAAAGTTGAATCTAGAAAGTGTGCCCTAATAGCGTTACTGTGCCAATATTGAATCCAGAAGGTATTCCCAACATCACTGAGTGTGCCCTAATAGCGTGACTGTGTTAAAGTTGAATCTAGAAAGTGTGCCCTAATAGCGTCACTGTGATAATATTGAATCTAGAAGGTATTCCCAACATCATTGAGTCTGCCCGAATAGCGTCACTGGGTTAAAGTTGAATCTAGAAAGTGTGCCCTAATAGCGTCACTGTGCCAATATTGAATCCAGAGGTATTCCCAACATCACTGAGTGTGCCCTAATAGCGTCTCTGTGTTAAAGTTAAATCTAGAAAGTGTGCCCTAATAGCATCAATGTGCCAATATTGAATCTTGAAGGTATTCCCAACTTCACTGAGTGTGCCCTAATAGCGTCACTGTGTTAAAGTTGAATATAGAAAGTGTGCCCTAATAGTGTCACTGTGCTAATATTGAATCTAGAAGGTATTCCCAACATCATTGAGTGTGCCCTAATAGTGTCACTGTGTTAAAGTTGAATCTAGAAAGGATTCCCTAATTGCGTCACTGTCTTAAAGTTGAATCTAGAAAGTATGTCCTAATAGCGTCACTGTGCTAATATTGAATCTAGAAGGTATTCCCAACATCATTGAGTGTGCCCTAATAGCGTCACTGTGTTAAAGTTGAATCTAGAAAGTGTGCCCTAATAGCGTCACTGTGATAATATTGAATCTGGAAGGTATTCCCAACATCACTGAGTGTGCCCTAATAGCGTCACTGTGTTAAAGTTGAATCTAGAAAGTGTGCCCTAATAGCGTCACTGTGATAATATTGAATCTGGAAGGTATTCCCAACATCATTAAGTGTGCCCTAATAGCGTCAATGTGTTAAAGTTGAATCTAGAAAGTGTGCCCTAATAGCGTCACTGTGTTAAAGTTGAATCTAGAAAGTGTGCCCTAATAGCGTCACTGTGCCAATATTGAATCTAGAAGGTATTCAAAACATCATCGAGTGTGCCCTAATAGCATCACTGTGTGAAATTTGCATCCTGAAAGTGTGCCCTAATAGTGTCACTGTGCTAATATTGAATATAGAAGGTATTCCCAACATCATTGAGTGTGCCCTAATAGCGTGACTGTGTTAAAGTTGAATCTAGAAAGTGTGCACTAATAGCGTCACTGTGTTAAAGTTGAATCTAGAAAGTATGTTCTAATAGTGTCACTGTGCTAATATTGAATCTAGAAGGTATTCCCAACATCATCGAGTGTGTCCTAATAGCATCACTGTGTTAAAGTTGTATCTAGAAAGTGTGCCCTAATAGCATCAATGTGCCAATATTGAATCTAGAAGGTATTCCCAAAATCATTGAGTGTGCTCTTATAGTGTCACTGTGTTAAAGTTGAATCTAGAAAGTATTCCCCAGTAGCGTCACTGTGATAAAGTTGAATCTAGAAAGTATGTCCTAATAGCGTCACTGTGCTAATATTGAATCTAGAAGGTATTCCCGACATCATTGAGTGTGCCCTAATAGCATCACTGTGTTAAAGTTGAATCTAGAAAGTATGCCCTAGTAGCCCCACTGTGATAATATTGAATCTGGAAGGTATTCCCAACATCATTAAGTCTGCCCTAATAGCGTCACTGTGTTAAAGTTGAATCTAGAAAGTGTGCCCTAATAGCGTCACTGTGATAATATTGAATCTAGAAGGTATTCCCAGCATCATTGAGTGTGCCCTAATCGTGTCACTGTGTTAAAGTTGAATCTAGAAAGTGTGCCCTAATAGCGTCACTGTGTTAAAGTTGAATAAAGAAAGTGTGCTCTAATAGCGTCACTGTGCCAATATTGAATCCAGAAGGTATTCCCAACATCACTGAGTGTGCCCTAATAGCGTGACTGTGTCAAAGTTGAATCTAGAAAGTGTGCCCTAATAGCGTCACTGTGATAATATTGAATCTAGAAGGTATTCCCAACATCATTGAGTGTGCTCTAATAGCGTGACTGTGTTAAAGTTGAATCTAGAAAGTGTGCACTAATAACGTCACTGTGTTAAAGTTGAATCTAGAAAGTATGTTCTAATAGTGTCACTGTGCTACTATTGAATCTTGAAGGTATTCCCAACTTCACTGAGTGTGCCCTAATAGCGTCACTGTGTTAAAGTTGAATATAGAAAGTCTGCCCTAATAGCGTCACTGTGTTAAAGTTGAACCTAGAAAGTATGCCCTAATAGTGTCACTGTGCTAATATTGCATCTAGAAGGTATTTCCAAAATCATTGAGTGTGCCCTTATAGTGTCACTGTGTTAAAGTTGAATCTAGAAAGTGTGCCCTAATAGCGTCACTGTGTTAAAGTTGAACCTAGAAAGTATGCCCTAATAGTGTCACTGTGCTAATATTGCATCTAGAAGGTATTCCCAACATCATTGAGTGTGCCCTAATAGCGTCACTGTGTTAAAGTTGAATCTAGAAAGTGTGCCCTAATAGCGTCACTGTGATAATATTGAATCTGGAAGGTATTCCCAACATCACTGAGTGTGCCCTAATAGCGTCACTGTGTTAAAGTTGAATCTAGAAAGTGTGCCCTAATAACGTCACAGTGATAATATTGAATCTGGAAGGTATTCCCAACATCATTAAGTGTGCCCTAATAGCGTCACTGTGTTAAAGTTGAATCTAGAAAGTGTACCCTAATAGCGTTACTGTGCCAATATTGAATCCAGAAGGTATTCCCAACATCACTGAGTGTGCCCTAATAGCGTGACTGTGTTAAAGTTGAATCTAGAAAGTGTGCCCTAATAGCGTCACTGTGATAATATTGAATCTAGAAGGTATTCCCAACATCATTGAGTCTGCCCGAATAGCGTCACTGGGTTAAAGTTGAATCTAGAAAGTGTGCCCTAATAGCGTCACTGTGCCAATATTGAATCCAGAGGTATTCCCAACATCACTGAGTGTGCCCTAATAGCGTCTCTGTGTTAAAGTTAAATCTAGAAAGTGTGCCCTAATAGCATCAATGTGCCAATATTGAATCTTGAAGGTATTCCCAACTTCACTGAGTGTGCCCTAATAGCGTCACTGTGTTAAAGTTGAATATAGAAAGTGTGCCCTAATAGTGTCACTGTGCTAATATTGAATCTAGAAGGTATTCCCAACATCATTGAGTGTGCCCTAATAGTGTCACTGTGTTAAAGTTGAATCTAGAAAGGATTCCCTAATTGCGTCACTGTCTTAAAGTTGAATCTAGAAAGTATGTCCTAATAGCGTCACTGTGCTAATATTGAATCTAGAAGGTATTCCCAACATCATTGAGTGTGCCCTAATAGCGTCACTGTGTTAAAGTTGAATCTAGAAAGTGTGCCCTAATAGCGTCACTGTGATAATATTGAATCTGGAAGGTATTCCCAACATCACTGAGTGTGCCCTAATAGCGTCACTGTGTTAAAGTTGAATCTAGAAAGTGTGCCCTAATAGCGTCACTGTGATAATATTGAATCTGGAAGGTATTCCCAACATCATTAAGTGTGCCCTAATAGCGTCAATGTGTTAAAGTTGAATCTAGAAAGTGTGCCCTAATAGCGTCACTGTGATAATATTGAATCTGGAAGGTATTCCCAACATCACTGAGTGTGCCCTAATAGCGTCACTGTGTTAAAGTTGAATCTAGAAAGTGTGCCCTAATAGCGTCACTGTGATAATATTGAATCTGGAAGGTATTCCCAACATCATTAAGTGTGCCCTAATAGCGTCAATGTGTTAAAGTTGAATCTAGAAAGTGTGCCCTAATAGCGTCACTGTGTTAAAGTTGAATCTAGAAAGTGTGCCCTAATAGCGTCACTGTGCCAATATTGAATCTAGAAGGTATTCAAAACATCATCGAGTGTGCCCTAATAGCATCACTGTGTGAAATTTGCATCCTGAAAGTGTGCCCTAATAGTGTCACTGTGCTAATATTGAATATAGAAGGTATTCCCAACATCATTGAGTGTGCCCTAATAGCGTGACTGTGTTAAAGTTGAATCTAGAAAGTGTGCACTAATAGCGTCACTGTGTTAAAGTTGAATCTAGAAAGTATGTTCTAATAGTGTCACTGTGCTAATATTGAATCTAGAAGGTATTCCCAACATCATCGAGTGTGTCCTAATAGCATCACTGTGTTAAAGTTGTATCTAGAAAGTGTGCCCTAATAGCATCAATGTGCCAATATTGAATCTAGAAGGTATTCCCAAAATCATTGAGTGTGCTCTTATAGTGTCACTGTGTTAAAGTTGAATCTAGAAAGTATTCCCCAGTAGCGTCACTGTGATAAAGTTGAATCTAGAAAGTATGTCCTAATAGCGTCACTGTGCTAATATTGAATCTAGAAGGTATTCCCGACATCATTGAGTGTGCCCTAATAGCATCACTGTGTTAAAGTTGAATCTAGAAAGTATGCCCTAGTAGCCCCACTGTGATAATATTGAATCTGGAAGGTATTCCCAACATCATTAAGTCTGCCCTAATAGCGTCACTGTGTTAAAGTTGAATCTAGAAAGTGTGCCCTAATAGCGTCACTGTGATAATATTGAATCTAGAAGGTATTCCCAGCATCATTGAGTGTGCCCTAATCGTGTCACTGTGTTAAAGTTGAATCTAGAAAGTGTGCCCTAATAGCGTCACTGTGTTAAAGTTGAATAAAGAAAGTGTGCTCTAATAGCGTCACTGTGCCAATATTGAATCCAGAAGGTATTCCCAACATCACTGAGTGTGCCCTAATAGCGTGACTGTGTCAAAGTTGAATCTAGAAAGTGTGCCCTAATAGCGTCACTGTGATAATATTGAATCTAGAAGGTATTCCCAACATCATTGAGTGTGCTCTAATAGCGTGACTGTGTTAAAGTTGAATCTAGAAAGTGTGCACTAATAACGTCACTGTGTTAAAGTTGAATCTAGAAAGTATGTTCTAATAGTGTCACTGTGCTACTATTGAATCTTGAAGGTATTCCCAACTTCACTGAGTGTGCCCTAATAGCGTCACTGTGTTAAAGTTGAATATAGAAAGTCTGCCCTAATAGCGTCACTGTGTTAAAGTTGAACCTAGAAAGTATGCCCTAATAGTGTCACTGTGCTAATATTGCATCTAGAAGGTATTTCCAAAATCATTGAGTGTGCCCTTATAGTGTCACTGTGTTAAAGTTGAATCTAGAAAGTGTGCCCTAATAGCGTCACTGTGTTAAAGTTGAACCTAGAAAGTATGCCCTAATAGTGTCACTGTGCTAATATTGCATCTAGAAGGTATTCCCAACATCATTGAGTGTGCCCTAATAGCGTCACTGTGTTAAAGTTGAATCTAGAAAGTGTGCCCTAATAGCGTCACTGTGATAATATTGAATCTGGAAGGTATTCCCAACATCACTGAGTGTGCCCTAATAGCGTCACTGTGTTAAAGTTGAATCTAGAAAGTGTGCCCTAATAACGTCACAGTGATAATATTGAATCTGGAAGGTATTCCCAACATCATTAAGTGTGCCCTAATAGCGTCACTGTGTTAAAGTTGAATCTAGAAAGTGTACCCTAATAGCGTTACTGTGCCAATATTGAATCCAGAAGGTATTCCCAACATCACTGAGTGTGCCCTAATAGCGTGACTGTGTTAAAGTTGAATCTAGAAAGTGTGCCCTAATAGCGTCACTGTGATAATATTGAATCTAGAAGGTATTCCCAACATCATTGAGTCTGCCCGAATAGCGTCACTGGGTTAAAGTTGAATCTAGAAAGTGTGCCCTAATAGCGTCACTGTGCCAATATTGAATCCAGAGGTATTCCCAACATCACTGAGTGTGCCCTAATAGCGTCTCTGTGTTAAAGTTAAATCTAGAAAGTGTGCCCTAATAGCATCAATGTGCCAATATTGAATCTTGAAGGTATTCCCAACTTCACTGAGTGTGCCCTAATAGCGTCACTGTGTTAAAGTTGAATATAGAAAGTGTGCCCTAATAGTGTCACTGTGCTAATATTGAATCTAGAAGGTATTCCCAACATCATTGAGTGTGCCCTAATAGTGTCACTGTGTTAAAGTTGAATCTAGAAAGGATTCCCTAATTGCGTCACTGTCTTAAAGTTGAATCTAGAAAGTATGTCCTAATAGCGTCACTGTGCTAATATTGAATCTAGAAGGTATTCCCAACATCATTGAGTGTGCCCTAATAGCGTCACTGTGTTAAAGTTGAATCTAGAAAGTGTGCCCTAATAGCGTCACTGTGATAATATTGAATCTGGAAGGTATTCCCAACATCACTGAGTGTGCCCTAATAGCGTCACTGTGTTAAAGTTGAATCTAGAAAGTGTGCCCTAATAGCGTCACTGTGATAATATTGAATCTGGAAGGTATTCCCAACATCATTAAGTGTGCCCTAATAGCGTCAATGTGTTAAAGTTGAATCTAGAAAGTGTGCCCTAATAGCGTCACTGTGTTAAAGTTGAATCTAGAAAGTGTGCCCTAATAGCGTCACTGTGCCAATATTGAATCTAGAAGGTATTCAAAACATCATCGAGTGTGCCCTAATAGCATCACTGTGTGAAATTTGCATCCTGAAAGTGTGCCCTAATAGTGTCACTGTGCTAATATTGAATATAGAAGGTATTCCCAACATCATTGAGTGTGCCCTAATAGCGTGACTGTGTTAAAGTTGAATCTAGAAAGTGTGCACTAATAGCGTGACTGTGTTAAAGTTGAATCTAGAAAGTATGTTCTAATAGTGTCACTGTGCTAATATTGAATCTAGAAGGTATTCCCAACATCATCGAGTGTGTCCTAATAGCATCACTGTGTTAAAGTTGTATCTAGAAAGTGTGCCCTAATAGCATCAATGTGCCAATATTGAATCTAGAAGGTATTCCCAAAATCATTGAGTGTGCCCTTATAGTGTCACTGTGTTAAAGTTGAATCTAGAAAGTATTCCCCAGTAGCGTCACTGTGATAAAGTTGAATCTATAAAGTATGTCCTAATAGCGTCACTGTGCTAATATTGAATCTAGAAGGTATTCCCGACATCATTGAGTGTGCCCTAATAGCATCACTGTGTTAAAGTTGAATCTAGAAAGTATGCCCTAGTAGCCCCACTGTGATAATATTGAATCTGGAAGGTATTCCCAACATCATTAAGTCTGCCCTAATAGCGTCACTGTGTTAAAGTTGAATCTAGAAAGTGTGCCCTAATAGCGTCACTGTGATAATATTGAATCTAGAAGGTATTCCCAGCATCATTGAGTGTGCCCTAATCGTGTCACTGTGTTAAAGTTGAATCTAGAAAGTGTGCCCTAATAGCGTCACTGTGTTAAAGTTGAATAAAGAAAGTGTGCTCTAATAGCGTCACTGTGCCAATATTGAATCCAGAAGGTATTCCCAACATCACTGAGTGTGCCCTAATAGCGTGACTGTGTCAAAGTTGAATCTAGAAAGTGTGCCCTAATAGCGTCACTGTGATAATATTGAATCTAGAAGGTATTCCCAACATCATTGAGTCTGCCCGAATAGCGTCACTGGGTTAAAGTTGAATCTAGAAAGTGTGCCCTAATAGCGTCACTGTGCCAATATTGAATCCAGAGGTATTCCCAACATCACTGAGTGTGCCCTAATAGCGTCTTTGTGTTAAAGTTAAATCTAGAAAGTGTGCCCTAATAGCATCAATGTGCCAATATTGAATCTTGAAGGTATTCCCAACTTCACTGAGTGTGCCCTAATAGCGTCACTGTGTTAAAGTTGAATATAGAAAGTATGTTCTAATAGTGTCACTGTGCTAATATTGAATCTAGAAGGTATTCCCAACATCATCGAGTGTGTCCTAATAGCATCACTGTGTTAAAGTTGTATCGAGAAAGTGTGCCCTAATAGCATCAATGTGCCAATATTGAATCTAGAAGGTATTCCCAAAATCATTGAGTGTGCCCTTATAGTGTCACTGTGTTAAAGTTGAATCTAGAAAGTATTCCCCAGTAGCGTCACTGTGATAAAGTTGAATCTAGAAAGTATGTCCTAATAGCGTCACTGTGCTAATATTGAATCTAGAAGGTATTCCCAACATCATTGAGTGTGCCCTAATAGCATCACTGTGTTAAAGTTGAATCTAGAAAGTATGCCCTAGTAGCCCCACTGTGATAATATTGAATCTGGAAGGTATTCCCAACATCATTAAGTGTGCCCTAATAGCGTCACTGTGTTAAAGTTGAATCTAGAAAGTGTGCCCTAATAGCGTCACTGTGATAATATTGAATCTAGAAGGTATTCCCAGCATCATTGAGTGTGCCCTAATCGTGTCACTGTGTTAAAGTTGAATCTAGAAAGTGTGCCCTAATAGCGTCACTGTGTTAAAGTTGAATAAAGAAAGTGTGCTCTAATAGCGTCACTGTGCCAATATTGAATCCAGAAGGTATTCCCAACATCACTGAGTGTGCCCTAATAGCGTGACTGTGTCAAAGTTGAATCTAGAAAGTGTGCCCTAATAGCGTCACTGTGATAATATTGAATCTAGAAGGTATTCCCAACATCATTGAGTCTGCCCGAATAGCGTCACTGGGTTAAAGTTGAATCTAGAAAGTGTGCCCTAATAGCGTCACTGTGCCAATATTGAATCCAGAGGTATTCCCAACATCACTGAGTGTGCCCTAATAGCGTCTTTGTGTTAAAGTTAAATCTAGAAAGTGTGCCCTAATAGCATCAATGTGCCAATATTGAATCTTGAAGGTATTCCCAACTTCACTGAGTGTGCCCTAATAGCGTCACTGTGTTAAAGTTGAATATAGAAAGTGTGCCCTAATAGTGTCACTGTGCTAATATTGAATCTAGAAGGTATTCCCAACATCATTGAGTGTGCCCTAATAGTGTCACTGTGTTAAAGTTGAATCTAGAAAGGATTCCCTAATTGCGTCACTGTCTTAAAGTTGAATCTAGAAAGTATGTCCTAATAGCGTCACTGTGCTAATATTGAATCTAGAAGGTATTCCCAACATCATTGAGTGTGCCCTAATAGCGTCACTGTGTTAAAGTTGAATCTAGAAAGTGTGCCCTAATAGCGTCACTGTGATAATATTGAATCTGGAAGGTATTCCCAACATCACTGAGTGTGCCCTAATAGCGTCACTGTGTTAAAGTTGAATCTAGAAAGTGTGCCCTAATAGCGTCACTGTGATAATATTGAATCTGGAAGGAATTCCCAACATCATTAAGTGTGCCCTAATAGCGTCAATGTGTTTAAGTTGAATCTAGAAAGTGTGCCCTAATAGCGTCACTGTGTTAAAGTTGAATCTAGAAAGTGTGCCCTAATAGCGTCACTGTGCCAATATTGAATCTAGATGGTATTCAAAACATCATCGAGTGTGCCCTAATAGCATCACTGTGTGAAAGTTGCATCCTGAAGTGTGCCCTAATAGTGTCACTGTGCTAATATTGAATATAGAAGGTATTCCCAACATCATTGAGTGTGCCCTAATAGCGTGACTGTGTTAAAGTTGAATCTAGAAAGTGTGCACTAATAGCGTCACAGTGTTAAAGTTGAATCTAGAAAGTATGTTCTAATAGTGTCACTGTGCTAATATTGAATCTAGAAGGTATTCCCAACATCATTGAGTGTGTCCTAATAGCATCACTGTGTTAAAGTTGTATCTAGAAAGTGTGCCCTAATAGCATCAATGTGCCAATATTGAATCTAGAAGGTATTCCCAAAATCATTGAGTGTGCCCTTATAGTGTCACTGTGTTAAAGTTGAATCTAGAAAGTATTCCCCAATAGCGTCACTGTGATAAAGTTGAATCTAGAAAGTATGTCCTAATAGCGTCACTGTGCTAATATTGAATCTAGAAGGTATTCCCAACATCATTGAGTGTGCCCTAATAGCATCACTGTGTTAAAGTTGAATCTAGAAAGTATGCCCTAGTAGCGCCACTGTGATAATATTGAATCTGGAAGGTATTCCCAACATCATTAAGTGTGCCCTAATAGCGTCACTGTGTTAAAGTTGAATCTAGAAAGTGTGCCCTAATAGCGTCACTGTGATAATATTGAATCTAGAAGGTATTCCCAGCATCATTGAGTGTGTCCTAATCGTGTCACTGTGTTAAAGTTGAATCTAGAAAGTGTGCCCTAATAGCGTCACTGTGTTAAAGTTGAATAAAGAAAGTGTGCACTAATAGCGTCACTGTGCCAATATTGAATCCAGAAGGTATTCCCAACATCACTGAGTGTGCCCTAATAGCGTGACTGTGTCAAAGTTGAATCTAGAAAGTGTGCCCTAATAGCGTCACTGTGATAATATTGAATCTAGAAGGTATTCCCAACATCATTGAGTGTGCCCTAATCGTGTCACTGTGTTAAAGTTGAATCTAGAAAGTGTGCCCTAATAGCGTAACTGTGCCAATATTGAATCTAGAAGGTATTCCCAACATCACTGAGTGTGCCCGATAGCATCACTGTGTTAAAGATGCATCCTGCAAGTGTGCCCTAATAGTGTCACTGTGCTAATATTGAATCTAGAAGGTATTCCCAACATCATTGAGTGTGCTCTAATAGCGTGACTGTGTTAAAGTTGAATCTAGAAAGTGTGCACTAATAACGTCACTGTGTTAAAGTTGAATCTAGAAAGTATGTTCTAATAGCGTCACTGTGCTAATATTGAATCTAGAAGGTATTCCCAACATCATTGAGTGTGTCCTAATGGCATCACTGTGTTAAAGTTGAATCTAGAAAGTGTGCCCTTATAGCATCAATGTGCCAATATTGAATCTTGAAGGTATTCCCAACTTCACTGAGTGTGCCCTAATAGCGTCACTGTGTTAAAGTTGAATATATAAAGTGTGCCCCAATAGCGTCACTGTGATAATATTGAATCTAGAAGGTATTCCCAACATCATTGAGTCTGCCCGAATAGCGTCACTGGGTTAAAGTTGAATCTAGAAAGTGTGCCCTAATAGCGTCACTGTGCCAATATTGAATCCAGAGGTATTCCCAACATCACTGAGTGTGCCCTAATAGCGTCTTTGTGTTAAAGTTAAATCTAGAAAGTGTGCCCTAATAGCATCAATGTGCCAATATTGAATCTTGAAGGTATTCCCAACTTCACTGAGTGTGCCCTAATAGCGTCACTGTGTTAAAGTTGAATATAGAAAGTATGTTCTAATAGTGTCACTGTGCTAATATTGAATCTAGAAGGTATTCCCAACATCATCGAGTGTGTCCTAATAGCATCACTGTGTTAAAGTTGTATCTAGAAAGTGTGCCCTAATAGCATCAATGTGCCAATATTGAATCTAGAAGGTATTCCCAAAATCATTGAGTGTGCCCTTATAGTGTCACTGTGTTAAAGTTGAATCTAGAAAGTATTCCCCAGTAGCGTCACTGTGATAAAGTTGAATCTAGAAAGTATGTCCTAATAGCGTCACTGTGCTAATATTGAATCTAGAAGGTATTCCCAACATCATTGAGTGTGCCCTAATAGCATCACTGTGTTAAAGTTGAATCTAGAAAGTATGCCCTAGTAGCCCCACTGTGATAATATTGAATCTGGAAGGTATTCCCAACATCATTAAGTGTGCCCTAATAGCGTCACTGTGTTAAAGTTGAATCTAGAAAGTGTGCCCTAATAGCGTCACTGTGATAATATTGAATCTAGAAGGTATTCCCAGCATCATTGAGTGTGCCCTAATCGTGTCACTGTGTTAAAGTTGAATCTAGAAAGTGTGCCCTAATAGCGTCACTGTGTTAAAGTTGAATAAAGAAAGTGTGCTCTAATAGCGTCACTGTGCCAATATTGAATCCAGAAGGTATTCCCAACATCACTGAGTGTGCCCTAATAGCGTGACTGTGTCAAAGTTGAATCTAGAAAGTGTGCCCTAATAGCGTCACTGTGATAATATTGAATCTAGAAGGTATTCCCAACATCATTGAGTCTGCCCGAATAGCGTCACTGGGTTAAAGTTGAATCTAGAAAGTGTGCCCTAATAGCGTCACTGTGCCAATATTGAATCCAGAGGTATTCCCAACATCACTGAGTGTGCCCTAATAGCGTCTTTGTGTTAAAGTTAAATCTAGAAAGTGTGCCCTAATAGCATCAATGTGCCAATATTGAATCTTGAAGGTATTCCCAACTTCACTGAGTGTGCCCTAATAGCGTCACTGTGTTAAAGTTGAATATAGAAAGTGTGCCCTAATAGTGTCACTGTGCTAATATTGAATCTAGAAGGTATTCCCAACATCATTGAGTGTGCCCTAATAGTGTCACTGTGTTAAAGTTGAATCTAGAAAGGATTCCCTAATTGCGTCACTGTCTTAAAGTTGAATCTAGAAAGTATGTCCTAATAGCGTCACTGTGCTAATATTGAATCTAGAAGGTATTCCCAACATCATTGAGTGTGCCCTAATAGCGTCACTGTGTTAAAGTTGAATCTAGAAAGTGTGCCCTAATAGCGTCACTGTGATAATATTGAATCTGGAAGGTATTCCCAACATCACTGAGTGTGCCCTAATAGCGTCACTGTGTTAAAGTTGAATCTAGAAAGTGTGCCCTAATAGCGTCACTGTGATAATATTGAATCTGGAAGGAATTCCCAACATCATTAAGTGTGCCCTAATAGCGTCAATGTGTTTAAGTTGAATCTAGAAAGTGTGCCCTAATAGCGTCACTGTGTTAAAGTTGAATCTAGAAAGTGTGCCCTAATAGCGTCACTGTGCCAATATTGAATCTAGATGGTATTCAAAACATCATCGAGTGTGCCCTAATAGCATCACTGTGTGAAAGTTGCATCCTGAAGTGTGCCCTAATAGTGTCACTGTGCTAATATTGAATATAGAAGGTATTCCCAACATCATTGAGTGTGCCCTAATAGCGTGACTGTGTTAAAGTTGAATCTAGAAAGTGTGCACTAATAGCGTCACAGTGTTAAAGTTGAATCTAGAAAGTATGTTCTAATAGTGTCACTGTGCTAATATTGAATCTAGAAGGTATTCCCAACATCATTGAGTGTGTCCTAATAGCATCACTGTGTTAAAGTTGTATCTAGAAAGTGTGCCCTAATAGCATCAATGTGCCAATATTGAATCTAGAAGGTATTCCCAAAATCATTGAGTGTGCCCTTATAGTGTCACTGTGTTAAAGTTGAATCTAGAAAGTATTCCCCAATAGCGTCACTGTGATAAAGTTGAATCTAGAAAGTATGTCCTAATAGCGTCACTGTGCTAATATTGAATCTAGAAGGTATTCCCAACATCATTGAGTGTGCCCTAATAGCATCACTGTGTTAAAGTTGAATCTAGAAAGTATGCCCTAGTAGCGCCACTGTGATAATATTGAATCTGGAAGGTATTCCCAACATCATTAAGTGTGCCCTAATAGCGTCACTGTGTTAAAGTTGAATCTAGAAAGTGTGCCCTAATAGCGTCACTGTGATAATATTGAATCTAGAAGGTATTCCCAGCATCATTGAGTGTGTCCTAATCGTGTCACTGTGTTAAAGTTGAATCTAGAAAGTGTGCCCTAATAGCGTCACTGTGTTAAAGTTGAATAAAGAAAGTGTGCACTAATAGCGTCACTGTGCCAATATTGAATCCAGAAGGTATTCCCAACATCACTGAGTGTGCCCTAATAGCGTGACTGTGTCAAAGTTGAATCTAGAAAGTGTGCCCTAATAGCGTCACTGTGATAATATTGAATCTAGAAGGTATTCCCAACATCATTGAGTGTGCCCTAATCGTGTCACTGTGTTAAAGTTGAATCTAGAAAGTGTGCCCTAATAGCGTAACTGTGCCAATATTGAATCTAGAAGGTATTCCCAACATCACTGAGTGTGCCCGATAGCATCACTGTGTTAAAGATGCATCCTGCAAGTGTGCCCTAATAGTGTCACTGTGCTAATATTGAATCTAGAAGGTATTCCCAACATCATTGAGTGTGCTCTAATAGCGTGACTGTGTTAAAGTTGAATCTAGAAAGTGTGCACTAATAACGTCACTGTGTTAAAGTTGAATCTAGAAAGTATGTTCTAATAGCGTCACTGTGCTAATATTGAATCTAGAAGGTATTCCCAACATCATTGAGTGTGTCCTAATAGCATCACTGTGTTAAAGTTGAATCTAGAAAGTGTGCCCTTATAGCATCAATGTGCCAATATTGAATCTTGAAGGTATTCCCAACTTCACTGAGTGTGCCCTAATAGCGTCACTGTGTTAAAGTTGAATATATAAAGTGTGCCCCAATAGCGTCACTGTGTTAAAGTTGAATCTAGAAAGTATGCCCTAATAGTGTCTCTGTGCTTATATTGCATCTAGAAGATATTCCCAAAATCATTGAGTGTTCCCCTATAGTGTCACTGTGTTAAAGTTGAATCTAGAAAGTATTCCCTAACAGCGACACTGTGTTAAAGTTGAATCTAGAAAGTATGTCCTAATAGCGTCACTGTGCTAATATTGAATCTAGAAGGTATTCCCAACATCATTGAGTGTGCCCTAATAGCGTCAATGTGTTAAAGTTGAATCTAGAAAGTGTGCCCTAATAGCATCACTGTGATAATATTTAATCTGGAAGGTATTCCCAACATCACTGAGTGTGCCCTAATAGCGTCACTGTGTTAAAGTTGAATCTAGAAAGTGTGCTCTAATAGCGTCACTGTGCTAATATTGAATCTAGAAGGTATTCCCAACATCATTGAGTGTGCTCTAATAGCATGACTGTGTTAAAGTTGAATCTAGAAAGTGTGCACTAATAACATCACTGTGTTAAAGTTGAATCTAGAAAGTATGTTCTAATAGCGTCACTGTGCTAATATTGAATCTAGAAGGTATTCCCAACATCATTGAGTGTGTCCTAATAGCATCACTGTGTTAAAGTTGAATCTAGAAAGTGTGCCCTAATAATATCAATGTGCCAATATTGAATCTTGAAGGTATTCCCAACTTCACTGAGTGTGCCCTAATATCATCACTGTGTTAAAGTTGCATCCTGAAGAAAGTCTGCCCTAATAGTGTCACTGTGCTAATATTGAATCTAGAAGGTATTCCCAACATCATTGAGTGTGCCCTAATAGCGTGACTGTGTTAAAGTTGAATCTAGAAAGTATGTTCTAATAGTGTCACTGTGCTAATATTGAATCTAGAAGGTATTCCCAACATCATTGAGTGTGTCCTAATAGCATCACTGTGTTAAAGTTGAATCTAGAAAGGGTGTCCTAATAGCATCAATGTGCCAATATTGAATCTAGAAGGTATTCCCAACTTCACTGAGTGTGCCCTAATGGCGTCACTGTATTAAAGTTGAATATAGAAAGTGTGCCCTAAAAGCATCACTGTGTTAAAGTTGAATCTAGAAAGTATGCCCTAATATCGTCACTGTGCTAATATTGAATCTAAAAGGTATTCCCAACATCATTGAGTGTGCCCTAATAGCATCACTGTGTTAAAGATGCATCCTGCAAGTGTGCCCTAATAGTGTCACTGTGCTAATATTGAATCTAGAAGGTATTCCCAACATCATTGAGTGTGCTCTAATAGCGTGACTGTGTTAAAGTTGAATCTAGAAAGTGTGCACTAATAACGTCACTGTGTTAAAGTTGAATCTAGAAAGTATGCCCTAATATCGTCACTGTGCTAATATTGAATCTAAAAGGTATTCCCAACATCATTGAGTGTGCCCTAATAGCATCACTGTGTTAAAGATGCATCCTGCAAGTGTGCCCTAATAGTGTCACTGTGCTAATATTGAATCTAGAAGGTATTCCCAACATCATTGAGTGTGCTCTAATAGCGTGACTGTGTTAAAGTTGAATCTAGAAAGTGTGCACTAATAACGTCACTGTGTTAAAGTTGAATCTAGAAAGTATGTTCTAATAGCGTCACTGTGCTAATATTGAATCTAGAAGGTATTCCCAACATCATTGAGTGTGTCCTAATAGCATCACTGTGTTAAAGTTGAATCTAGAAAGTGTGCCCTAATGGCATCAATGTGCCAATATTGAATCTTGAAGGTATTCCCAACTTCACTGAGTGTGCCCTAATAGCGTCACGGTGTTAAAGTTGAATATAGAAAGTGTGCCCCAATAGCGTCACTGTGTTAAAGTTGAATCTAGAAAGTATGCCCTAATAGTGTCTCTGTGCTAATATTGCATCTAGTAGGTATTCCCAAAATCATTGAGTGTGCCCTTATAGTGTCACTGTGTTAAAGTTGAATCTAGAAAGTATTCCCTAACAGCAACACTGTGTTAAAGTTGAATCTAGAAAGTATGTCCTAATAGCGTCACTGTGCTAATATTGAATCTAGAAGGTATTCCCAACATCATTGAGTGTGCCCTAATAGCGTCAATGTGTTAAAGTTGAATTTAGAAAATGTGCCCTAATAGCGTCACTGTGATAATATTTAATCTGGAAGGTATTCCCAAAATCACTGAGTGTGCCCTAATAGCGTCACTGTGTTAAACTTGAATCTAGAAAGTGTGCCCTAATAGCGTCACTGTGCTAATATTGAATCTAGAAGGTATTCCCAACATCATTGAGTGTGCTCTAATAGCGTGACTGTGTTAAAGTTGAATCTAGAAAGTGTGCACTAATAACATCACTGTGTTAAAGTTGAATCTAGAAATTATGTTCTAATAGCGTCACTGTGCTAATATTGAATCTAGAAGGTATTCCCAACATCATTGAGTGTGTCCTAATAGCATCACTGTGTTAAAGTTGAATCTAGAAAGTGTGCCCTAATAGCATCAATGTGCCAATATTGAATCTTGAAGGTATTCCCAACTTCACTGAGTGTGCCCTAATATCATCACTGTGTTAAAGTTGCATCCTGAAGAAAGTGTGCCCTAATAGTGTCACTGTGCTAATATTGAATCTAGAAGGTATTCCCAACATCATTGAGTGTGCCCTAATAGCGTGACTGTGTTAAAGTTGAATCTAGAAAGTGTGCACTAATAACATCACTGTGTTAAAGTTGAATCTAGAAAGTATGTTCTAATAGCGTCACTGTGCTAATATTGAATCTAGAAGGTATTCCCAACATCATTGAGTGTGTCCTAATAGCATCACTGTGTTAAAGTTGAATCTAGAAAGTGTGCCCTAATAGCATCAATGTGCCAATATTGAATCTTGAAGGTATTCCCAACTTCACTGAGTGTGCCCTAATATCATCACTGTGTTAAAGTTGCATCCTGAAGAAAGTCTGCCCTAATAGTGTCACTGTGCTAATATTGAATCTAGAAGGTATTCCCAACATCATTGAGTGTGCCCTAATAGCGTGACTGTGTTAAAGTTGAATCTGGAAAGTATGTTCTAATAGTGCCACTGTGCTAATATTGAATCTAGAAGGTATTCCCAACATCATTGAGTGTGTCCTAATAGCATCACTGTGTTAAAGTTGAATCTAGAAAGGGTGTCCTAATAGCATCAATGTGCCAATATTGAATCTAGAAGGTATTCCCAACTTCACTGAGTGTGCCCTAATGGCGTCACTGTATTAAAGTTGAATATAGAAAGTGTGCCCTAATAGCATCACTGTGTTAAAGTTGAATCTAGAAAGTATGCCCTAATATCGTCACTGTGCTAATATTGAATCTAAAAGGTATTCCCAACATCATTGAGTGTGCCCTAATAGCATCACTGTGTTAAAGATGCATCCTGCAAGTGTGCCCTAATAGTGTCACTGTGCTAATATTGAATCTAGAAGGTATTCCCAACATCATTGAGTGTGCTCTAATAGCGTGACTGTGTTAAAGTTGAATCTAGAAAGTGTGCACTAATAACGTCACTGTGTTAAAGTTGAATCTAGAAAGTATGCCCTAATATCGTCACTGTGCTAATATTGAATCTAAAAGGTATTCCCAACATCATTGAGTGTGCCCTAATAGCATCACTGTGTTAAAGATGCATCCTGCAAGTGTGCCCTAATAGTGTCACTGTGCTAATATTGAATCTAGAAGGTATTCCCAACATCATTGAGTGTGCTCTAATAGCGTGACTGTGTTAAAGTTGAATCTAGAAAGTGTGCACTAATAACGTCACTGTGTTAAAGTTGAATCTAGAAAGTATGTTCTAATAGCGTCACTGTGCTAATATTGAATCTAGAAGGTATTCCCAACATCATTGAGTGTGTCCTAATAGCATCACTGTGTTAAAGTTGAATCTAGAAAGTGTGCCCTAATGGCATCAATGTGCCAATATTGAATCTTGAAGGTATTCCCAACTTCACTGAGTGTGCCCTAATAGCGTCACGGTGTTAAAGTTGAATATAGAAAGTGTGCCCCAATAGCGTCACTGTGTTAAAGTTGAATCTAGAAAGTATGCCCTAATAGTGTCTCTGTGCTAATATTGCATCTAGAAGGTATTCCCAAAATCATTGAGTGTGCCCTTATAGTGTCACTGTGTTAAAGTTGAATCTAGAAAGTATTCCCTAACAGCAACACTGTGTTAAAGTTGAATCTAGAAAGTATGTCCTAATAGCGTCACTGTGCTAATATTGAATCTAGAAGGTATTCCCAACATCATTGAGTGTGCCCTAATAGCGTCAATGTGTTAAAGTTGAATTTAGAAAGTGTGCCCTAATAGCGTCACTGTGATAATATTTAATCTGGAAGGTATTCCCAAAATCACTGAGTGTGCCCTAATAGCGTCACTGTGTTAAAGTTGAATCTAGAAAGTGTGCCCTAATAGCGTCACTGTGCTAATATTGAATCTAGAAGGTATTCCCAACATCATTGAGTGTGCTCTAATAGCGTGACTGTGTTAAAGTTGAATCTAGAAAGTGTTCACTAATAACATCACTGTGTTAAAGTTGAATCTAGAAAGTATGTTCTAATAGCGTCACTGTGCTAATATTGAATCTAGAAGGTATTCCCAACATCATTGAGTGTGTCCTAATAGCATCACTGTGTTAAAGTTGAATCTAGAAAGTGTGCCCTAATAGCATCAATGTGCCAATATTGAATCTTGAAGGTATTCCCAACTTCACTGAGTGTGCCCTAATATCATCACTGTGTTAAAGTTGCATCCTGAAGAAAGTGTGCCCTAATAGTGTCACTGTGCTAATATTGAATCTAGAAGGTATTCCCAACATCATTGAGTGTGCCCTAATAGCGTGACTGTGTTAAAGTTGAATCTAGAAAGTATGTTCTAATAGTGTCACTGTGCTAATATTGAATCTAGAAGGTATTCCCAACATCATTGAGTGTGTCCTAATAGCATCACTGTGTTAAAGTTGAATCTAGAAAGGGTGTCCTAATAGCATCAATGTGCCAATATTGAATCTAGAAGGTATTCCCAACTTCACTGAGTGTGCCCTAATGGCGTCACTGTGTTAAAGTTGAATATAGAAAGTGTGCCCTAATAGCATCACTGTGTTAAAGTTGAATCTAGAAAGTATGTCCTAATAGTGTCACTATGCTAATATTGAATCTAGAAGGTATTCCCAACATCATTGAGTGTCCCCTAATAGCATCACTGTGTTAAAGTTGAATCTAGAAAGTGTGCCCTAATAGCGCCACTGTGATAATATTGAATCTGAAAGGTATTCCCAACATCATTATGTGTGCCCTAATAGCGTCACTGTGTTAAAGTTGAATCTAGAATGTGTGCCCTAATAGCGTCACTGTGATAATATTGAATCTAGAAGGTATTCCCAACATCATTGAGTGTGCCATAATCGTGTCACTGTGTTAAAGTTGAATCTAGAAAGTGTGCCCTAATAGCGTCACTGTGTTAAAGTTGAATCTAGAAAGTGTGCACTAATAGCGTCACTGTGCCAATATTGAATCCAGAAGGTATTCCCAACATCACTGAGTGTGCCCTAATAGCGTCACTGTGTTAAAGTTGAATCTAGAAAGTGTGTCCTAATAGCGTCACTGTGATAATATTGAATCTAGAAGGTATCCCAACATCATTGAGTGTGCCCTAATCGTGTCACTGTGTTAAAGTTGAATCTAGAAAGCGTGCCCTAATAGCGTCACTGTGTTAAAGTTGAATCTAGAAAGTGTGCACTAATAGCGTCACTGTGCCAATATTGAATCCAGAAGGTATTCCCAACATCACCGAGTGTGCCCTAATAGCATCACTGTGTTAAAGATGCATCCTGAAAGTGTGCCCTAATAGTGTCAGTGTGCTAATATTGAATCTAGAAGGTATTCCCAACATCATTGAGTGTGCTCTAATAGCGTGACTGTGTTAAAGTTGAATCTAGAAAGTGTGCACTAATAACGTCACTGTGTTAAAGTTGAATCTAGAAAGTATGTTCTAATAGTGTCACTGTGCTAATATTGAATCTTGAAGGTATTCCCAACTTCACTGAGTGTGCCCTAATAGCGTCACTGTGTTAAAGTTGAATATAGAAAGTGTGCCCTAATAGCGTCACTGTGTTAAAGTTGAACCTAGAAAGTATGCCCTAATAGTGTCACTGTGCTAATATTGCATCTAGAAGGTATTCCCAAAATCATTGAGTGTGCCCTTATAGTGTCACTGTGTAAAAGTTGAATCTAGAAAATATTCCCTAATAGCGTCACTGTGTTAAAGTTGAATCTAGAAAGTATGTCCTAATAGCGTCACTGTGCTAATATTGAATCTAGACGGTATTCCCAACATCATTGAGTGTGCCCTAATAGCGTCACTGTGTTAAAGTTGAATCTAGAAAGTGTGCCCTAATAGCGTCACTGTGATAATATTGAATCTGGAAGGTATTCCCAACATCACTGAGTGTGCCCTAATAGCGTCACTGTGTTAAAGTTGAATCTAGAAAGTGTGCCCTAATAGCGTCACAGTGATAATATTGAATCTGGAAGGTATTCCCAACATCATTAAGTGTGCCCTAATAGCGTCACTGTGTTAAAGTTGAATCTAGAAAGTGTGCCCTAATAGCGTCACTGTGCCAATATTGAATCCAGAAGGTATTCCCAACATCACTGAGTGTGCCCTAATAGCGTCACTGTGTTAAAGTTGAATCTAGAAAGTGTGCCCTAATAGCGTCACTGTGATAATATTGAATCTAGAAGGTATTCCCAACATCATTGAGTCTGCCCGAATAGCGTCACTGGGTTAAAGTTGAATCTAGAAAGTGTGCCCTAATAGCGTCACTGTGCCAATATTGAATCCAGAGGTATTCCCAACATCACTGAGTGTGCCCTAATAGCGTCTCTGTGTTAAAGTTAAATCTAGAAAGTGTGCCCTAATAGCATCAATGTGCCAATATTGAATCTTGAAGGTATTCCCAACTTCACTGAGTGTGCCCTAATAGCGTCACTGTGTTAAAGTTGAATATAGAAAGTGTGCCCTAATAGTGTCACTGTGCTAATATTGAATCTAGAAGGTATTCCCAACGTCGTTGAGTGTTCCCTAATAGTGTCACTGTGTTAAAGTTGAATCTAGAAAGTATTCCCTAATAGCATCACTGTGTTAAAGTTGAATCAAGAAAGTATGTCCTAATAGCATCACTGTGCTAATATTGAATCTAGAAGGTATTCCCAACATCATTGAGTGTGCTCTAATAGTCACTCTGTTAGAGTTGAATCTAGAAAATATGCCCTAATAGCATCACTGTGTTAAAGTTGAATCTAGAAAGTATGCCCTAATAGTGTCACTGTGCTAATATTGAATCTAGAAGGTATTCCCAACATCATTGAGGATGCCCTAATAGCATCACTGTGTTAATGTTGAATTTACAGAGTGTGCCCCATTAGCATCACTGTGTTAAAATTGAACCTAGAAAGCGTGCCCTAATAACATCACTGTGCTAATGTTGAATCTAGATGGTATTCCCAACATCATCGAGTGTGCCCCAATAGCATCACTGTGTTAACGTTGAATCTAGAAAGTGTGCCCTAATAGAGTCACTGTGTTAAAGTTGAATCTAGAAAGTATGCCCTAATAACGTTACTGTGCTAATATTGAATCTGGAACGTATTCCCATCATCATTGAGTGTGCCCTAATAGCATCACTGTGTTAAAGTTGCATCCTGAAAGTGTGCCCTAATAGTGTCATTGTGCTAATATTGAATCTAGAAGGTATTCCCAACATCATCGAGTGTGCCCTAATAGCGTCACTGTGTTAAAGTTGAATCTAGAAAGTGTGCCCTATAGCGTCACTGTGATAATATTGAATCTGGAAGTTATTCCCAATATCACTGAGTGTGCCCTAATAGCGTCACTGTGTTAAAGTTGAATGTAGAAAGTGTGCCCTAATAGCGTCACTGTGATAATATTGAATCTGGAAGGTATTCCCAACATCATTAAGTGTGCCCTAATAGCGTCAATGTGTTAAAGTTGAATCTAGAAAGTGTGCCCTAATAGCGTCACTGTGTTAAAGTTGAATCTAGAAAGTGTGCCCTAATAGCGTCACTGTGCCAATATTGAATCTAGAAGGTATTCAAAACATCATCGAGTGTGCCCTAATAGCGTCACTGTGTTAAAGTTGAATCTAGAAAGTGTGCCCTATAGCGTCACTGTGATAATATTGAATCTGGAAGTTATTCCCAATATCACTGAGTGTGCCCTAATAGCGTCACTGTGTTAAAGTTGAATCTAGAAAGTGTGCCCTATAGCGTCACTGTGATAATATTGAATCTGGAAGTTATTCCCAATATCACTGAGTGTGCCCTAATAGCGTCACTGTGTTAAAGTTGAATCTAGAATGTGTGCCCTAATAGCGTCACTGTGATAATATTGAATCTAGAAGGTATTCCCAACATCATTGAGTGTGCCATAATCGTGTCACTGTGTTAAAGTTGAATCTAGAAAGTGTGCCCTAATAGCGTCACTGTGTTAAAGTTGAATCTAGAAAGTGTGCACTAATAGCATCACTGTGCCAATATTGAATCCAGAAGGTATTCCCAACATCACTGAGTGTGCCCTAATAGCATCACTGTGTTAAAGTTGAATCTAGAAAGTGTGCCCTAATAGCGTCACTGTGATAATATTGAATCTAGAAGGTGTTCCCAACATCATTGAGTGTGCCCTAATCATGTCACTGTGTTAAAGTTGAATCTAGAAAGTGTGCCCTAATAGCGTCACTGTGATAATATTGAATCTAGAAGGTATTCCCAACATCATTGAGTGTGCCCTAATCGTGTCACTGTGTCAAAGTTGAATCTAGAAAGCGTGCCCTAATAGCGTCACTGTGTTAAAGTTGAATCTAGAAAGTGTGCACTAATAGCGTCACTGTGCCAATATTGAATCCAGAAGGTATTCCCAACACCACCGAGTGTGCTCTAATAGCGTGACTGTGTTAAAGTTGAATCTAGAAAGTGTGCACTAATAACGTCACTGTGTTAAAGTTGAATCTAGAAGGTATTCCCAACATCATTGAGTGTGCCCTAATCATGTCACTGTGTTAAAGTTGAATCTAGAAAGTGTGCCCTAATAGCGTCACTGTGATAATATTGAATCTAGAAGGTATTCCCAACATCATTGAGTGTGCTCTAATAGCGTGACTGTGTTAAAGTTGAATCTAGAAAGTGTGCACTAATAGCGTCACTGTGATAATATTGAATCTAGAAGGTATTCCCAACATCATTGAGTGTGCTCTAATAGCATCACTGTGTTAAAGTTGAATCTAGAAAGTATGCCCTAATAGTGTCACTGTGCTAATATTGAATCTAGAAGGTATTCCCAACATCATTGAGGATGCCCTAATAGCATCACTGTGTTAATGTTGAATTTACAGAGTGTGCCCCATTAGCATCACTGTGTTAAAATTGAACCTAGAAAGCGTGCCCTAATAACATCACTGTGCTAATGTTGAATCTAGATGGTATTCCCAACATCATTGAGTGTGCCCCAATAGCATCACTGTGTTAACGTTGAATCTAGAAAGTGTGCCCTAATAGAGTCACTGTGTTAAAGTTGAATCTAGAAAGTATGCCCTAATAACGTTACTGTGCTAATATTGAATCTGGAACGTATTCCCATCATCATTGAGTGTGCCCTAATAGCATCACTGTGTTAAAGTTGCATCCTGAAAGTGTGCCCTAATAGTGTCATTGTGCTAATATTGAATCTAGAAGGTATTCCCAACATCATCGAGTGTGCCCTAATAGCGTCACTGTGTTAAAGTTGAATCTAGAAAGTGTGCCCTATAGCGTCACTGTGATAATATTGAATCTGGAAGTTATTCCCAATATCACTGAGTGTGCCCTAATAGCGTCACTGTGTTAAAGTTGAATGTAGAAAGTGTGCCCTAATAGCGTCACTGTGATAATATTGAATCTGGAAGGTATTCCCAACATCATTAAGTGTGCCCTAATAGCGTCAATGTGTTAAAGTTGAATCTAGAAAGTGTGCCCTAATAGCGTCACTGTGTTAAAGTTGAATCTAGAAAGTGTGCCCTAATAGCGTCACTGTGCCAATATTGAATCTAGAAGGTATTCAAAACATCATCGAGTGTGCCCTAATAGCATCACTGTGTGAAAGTTGCATCCTGAAAGTGTGCCCTAATAGTGTCACTGTGCTAATATTGAATATAGAAGGTATTCCCAACATCATTGAGTGTGCCCTAATAGCATCACTGTGTTAAAGTTGAATCTAGAAAGTGTGCCCTAATAGCGCCACTGTGATAATATTGAATCTGAAAGTTATTCCCAACATCATTATGTGTGCCCTAATAGCGTCACTGTGTTAAAGTTGAATCTAGAATGTGTGCCCTAATAGCGTCACTGTGATAATATTGAATCTAGAAGGTATTCCCAACATCATTGAGTGTGCCATAATCGTGTCACTGTGTTAAAGTTGAATCTAGAAAGTGTGCCCTAATAGCGTCACTGTGTTAAAGTTGAATCTAGAAAGTGTGCACTAATAGCATCACTGTGCCAATATTGAATCCAGAAGGTATTCCCAACATCACTGAGTGTGCCCTAATAGCATCACTGTGTTAAAGTTGAATCTAGAAAGTGTGCCCTAATAGCGTCACTGTGATAATATTGAATCTAGAAGGTATTCCCAACATCATTGAGTGTGCCCTAATCATGTCACTGTGTTAAAGTTGAATCTAGAAAGTGTGCCCTAATAGCGTCACTGTGATAATATTGAATCTAGAAGGTATTCCCAACATCATTGAGTGTGCCCTAATCGTGTCACTGTGTCAAAGTTGAATCTAGAAAGCGTGCCCTAATAGCGTCACTGTGTTAAAGTTGAATCTAGAAAGTGTGCACTAATAGCGTCACTGTGCCAATATTGAATCCAGAAGGTATTCCCAACACCACCGAGTGTGCTCTAATAGCGTGACTGTGTTAAAGTTGAATCTAGAAAGTGTGCACTAATAACGTCACTGTGTTAAAGTTGAATCTAGAAGGTATTCCCAACATCATTGAGTGTGCCCTAATCATGTCACTGTGTTAAAGTTGAATCTAGAAAGTGTGCCCTAATAGCGTCACTGTGATAATATTGAATCTAGAAGGTATTCCCAACATCATTGAGTGTGCTCTAATAGCGTGACTGTGTTAAAGTTGAATCTAGAAAGTGTGCACTAATAACGTCACTGTGTTAAAGTTGAATCTAGAAAGTATGTTCTAATAGCGTCACTGTGCTAATATTGAATCTTGAAGGTATTCCCAACATCATTGAGTGTGCTCTAATAGCGTGACTGTGTTAAAGTTGAATCTAGAAAGTGTGCACTAATAACGTCACTGTGTTAAAGTTGAATATAGAAAGTGTGCCCTAATAGCGTCAGTGTGTTAAAGTTGAACCTAGAAAGTATGCCCTAATAGTGTCACTGTGCTAATATTGCATCTAGAAGGTATTCCCAAAATCATTGAGTGTGCCCTTATAGTGTCACTGTGTTAAAGTTGAATCTAGAAAATATTCCCTAATAGCGTCACTGTGTTAAAGTTGAATCTAGAAAGTGTGCCCTAATAGCGTCACTGTGCCAATATTGAATCTAGAAGGTATTCAAAACATCATCGAGTGTGCCCTAATAGCATCACTGTGTGAAAGTTGCATCCTGAAAGTGTGCCCTAATAGTGTCACTGTGCTAATATTGAATATAGAAGGTATTCCCAACATCATTGAGTGTGCCCTAATAGCATCACTGTGTTAAAGTTGAATCTAGAAAGTGTGCCCTAATAGCGCCACTGTGATAATATTGAATCTGAAAGTTATTCCCAACATCATTATGTGTGCCCTAATAGCGTCACTGTGTTAAAGTTGAATCTAGAATGTGTGCCCTAATAGCGTCACTGTGATAATATTGAATCTAGAAGGTATTCCCAACATCATTGATTGTGCCATAATCGTGTCACTGTGTTAAAGTTGAATCTAGAAAGTGTGCCCTAATAGCGTCACTGTGTTAAAGTTGAATCTAGAAAGTGTGCACTAATAGCATCACTGTGCCAATATTGAATCCAGAAGGTATTCCCAACATCACTGAGTGTGCCCTAATAGCGTCACTGTGTTAAAGTTGAATCTAGAAAGTGTGCCCTAATAGCGTCACTGTGATAATATTGAATCTAGAAGGTATTCCCAACATCATTGAGTGTGCCCTAATCATGTCACTGTGTTAAAGTTGAATCTAGAAAGTGTGCCCTAATAGCGTCACTGTGATAATATTGAATCTAGAAGGTATTCCCAACATCATTGAGTGTGCCCTAATCGTGTCACTGTGTTAAAGTTGAATCTAGAAAGCGTGCCCTAATAGCGTCACTGTGTTAAAGTTGAATCTAGAAAGTGTGCACTAATAGCGTCACTGTGCCAATATTGAATCCAGAAGGTATTCCCAACACCACCGAGTGTGCTCTAATAGCGTGACTGTGTTAAAGTTGAATCTAGAAAGTGTGCACTAATAACGTCACTGTGTTAAAGTTGCATCTAGAAGGTATTCCCAACATCATTGAGTGTGCCCTAATCATGTCACTGTGTTAAAGTTGAATCTAGAAAGTGTGCCCTAATAGCGTCACTGTGATAATATTGAATCTAGAAGGTATTCCCAACATCATTGAGTGTGCTCTAATAGCGTGACTGTGTTAAAGTTGAATCTAGAAAGTGTGCACTAATAACGTCACTGTGTTAAAGTTGAATCTAGAAAGTATGTTCTAATAGCGTCACTGTGCTAATATTGAATCTTGAAGGTATTCCCAACATCATTGAGTGTGCTCTAATAGCGTGACTGTGTTAAAGTTGAATCTAGAAAGTGTGCACTAATAACGTCACTGTGTTAAAGTTGAATATAGAAAGTGTGCCCTAATAGCGTCAGTGTGTTAAAGTTGAACCTAGAAAGTATGCCCTAATAGTGTCACTGTGCTAATATTGCATCTAGAAGGTATTCCCAAAATCATTGAGTGTGCCCTTATAGTGTCACTGTGTTAAAGTTGAATCTAGAAAATATTCCCTAATAGCGTCACTGTGTTAAAGTTGAATCTAGAAAGTATGTCCTAATAGCGTCACTGTGCTAATATTGAATCTAGAAGGTATTCCCAACATCATTGAGTGTGCCCTAATAGCGTCACTGTGTTAAAGTTGAATCTAGAAAGTGTGCCCTTATAGCGTCACTGTGATAATATTGAATCTGGAAGGTATTCCCAACATCGCTGAGTGTGCCCTAATAGCGTCACTGTGTTAAAGTTGAATCTAGAAAGTGTGCCCTAATAGCGTCACAGTGATAATATTGAATCTGGAAGGTATTCCCAACATCATTAAGTGTGCCCTAATAGCGTCACTGTGTTAAAGTTGAATCTAGAAAGTGTGCCCTAATAGCGTCACTGTGCCAATATTGAATCCAGAAGGTATTCCCAACATCACTGAGTGTGCCCTAATAGCGTCACTGTGTTAAAGTTGAATCTAGAAAGTGTGCCCTAATAGCGTCACTGTGATAATATTGAATCTAGAAGGTATTCCCAACATCATTGAGTCTGCCCGAATAGCGTCACTGGGTTAAAGTTGAATCTAGAAAGTGTGCCCTAATAGCGTCACTGTGCCAATATTGAATCCAGAGGTATTCCCAACATCACTGAGTGTGCCCTAATAGCGTCTCTGTGTTAAAGTTAAATCTAGAAAGTGTGCCCTAATAGCATCAATGTGCCAATATTGAATCTTGAAGGTATTCCCAACTTCACTGAGTGTGCCCTAATAGCGTCACTGTGTTAAAGTTGAATATAGAAAGTGTGCCCTAATAGTGTCACTGTGCTAATATTGAATCTAGAAGGTATTCCCAACGTCGTTGAGTGTTCCCTAATAGTGTCACTGTGTTAAAGTTGAATCTAGAAAGTATTCCCTAATAGCATCACTGTGTTAAAGTTGAATCAAGAAAGTATGTCCTAATAGCATCACTGTGCTAATATTGAATCTAGAAGGTATTCCCACCATCATTGAGTGTGCTCTAATAGTCACTCTGTTAGAGTTGAATCTAGAAAATATGCCCTAATAGCATCACTGTGTTAAAGTTGAATCTAGAAAGTATGCCCTAATAGTGTCACTGTGCTAATATTGAATCTAGAAGGTATTCCCAACATCATTGAGGATGCCCTAATAGCATCACTGTGTTAATGTTGAATTTACAGAGTGTGCCCCATTAGCATCACTGTGTTAAAATTGAACCTAGAAAGCGTGCCCTAATAACATCACTGTGCTAATGTTGAATCTAGATGGTATTCCCAACATCATCGAGTGTGCCCCAATAGCATCACTGTGTTAACGTTGAATCTAGAAAGTGTGCCCTAATAGAGTCACTGTGTTAAAGTTGAATCTAGAAAGTATGCCCTAATAACGTTACTGTGCTAATATTGAATCTGGAACGTATTCCCATCATCATTGAGTGTGCCCTAATAGCATCACTGTGTTAAAGTTGCATCCTGAAAGTGTGCCCTAATAGTGTCATTGTGCTAATATTGAATCTAGAAGGTATTCCCAACATCATTGAGTGTGCCCTAATAGCGTCACTGTGTTAAAGTTGAATCTAGAAAGTGTGCCCTAATAGCGTCACTGTGATAATATTGAATCTGGAAGTTATTCCCAATATCACTGAGTGTGCCCTAATAGCGTCACTGTGTTAAAGTTGAATCTAGAAAGTGTGCCCTAATAGCGTCACTGTGATAATATTGAATCTGGAAGGTATTCCCAACATCATTAAGTGTGCCCTAATAGCGTCAATGTGTTAAAGTTGAATCTAGAAAGTGTGCCCTAATAGCGTCACTGTGTTAAAGTTGATTCTAGAAAGTGTGCCCTAATAGCGTCACTGTGCCAATATTGAATCTAGAAGGTATTCAAAACATCATCGAGTGTGCCCTAATAGCATCACTGTGTGAAATTTGCATCCTGAAAGTGTGCCCTAATAGTGTCACTGTGCTAATATTGAATATAGAAGGTATTCCCAACATCATTGAGTGTGCCCTAAAAGCGTGACTGTGTTAAAGTTGAATCTAGAAAGTGTGCACTAATAGCGTCACTGTGTTAAAGTTGAATCTAGAAAGTATGTTCTAATAGTGTCACTGTGCTAATATTGAATCTAGAAGGTATTCCCAACATCATTGAGTGTGTCCTAATAGCATCACTGTGTTAAAGCTGTATCTAGAAAGTGTGCCCTAATAGCATCAATGTGCCAATATTGAATCTAGAAGGTATTCCCAACATCATTGAGTGTGCCCTTATAGTGTCACTGTGTTAAAGTTGAATCTAGAAAGTATTCCCCAATAGCGTCACTGTGATAAAGTTGAAGCTAGAAAGTATGTCCTAATAGCGTCACTGTGCTAATATTGAATCTAGAAGGTATTCCCAACATCATTGAGTGTGCCCTAATAGCGTCACTGTGATAATATTGAATCTAGAAGGTATTCCCAACATCATTGAGTGTGCCCTAATCTTGTCACTGTGTTAAAGTTGAATCTAGAAAGTGTGCCCTAATAGCGTCACTGTGTTAAAGTTGAATAAAGAAAGTGTGCACTGATAGCGTCACTGTGCCAATATTGAATCCAGAAGGTATTCCCAACATCACTGAGTGTGCCCTAATAGCGTGACTGTGTCAAAGTTGAATCTAGAAAGTGTGGCCTAATAGCGTCACTGTGATAATATTGAATCTAGAAGGTATTCCCAACATCATTGAGTGTGCCCTAATCGTGTCACTGTGTTAAAGTTGAATCTAGAAAGTGTGCCCTAATAGCGTAACTGTGCCAATATTGAATCTAGAAGGTATTCCCAACATCACTGAGTGTGCCCAATAGCATCACTGTGTTAAAGATGCATCCTGCAAGTGTGCCCTAATAGTGTCACTGTGCTAATATTGAATCTAGAAGGTATTCCCAACATCATTGAGTGTGCTCTAATAGCGTGACTGTGTTAAAGTTGAATCTAGAAAGTGTGCACTAATAACGTCACTGTGTTAAAGTTGAATCTAGAAAGTATGTTCTAATAGCGTCACTGTGCTAATATTGAATCTAGAAGGTATTCCCAACATCATTGAGTGTGTCCTAATAGCATCACTGTGTTAAAGTTGAATCTAGAAAGTGTGCCCTAATAGCATCAATGTGCCAATATTGAATCTTGAAGGTATTCCCAACTTCACTGAGTGTGCTCTAATAGCGTCACTGTGTTAAATTTGAATCTAGAAAGTATGCCATAATAGTGTCTCTGTGCTAATATTGCATCTAGAAGGTATTCCCAAAATCATTGAGTGTGCCCTTATAGTGTCACTGTGTTAAAGTTGAATCTAGAAAGTATTCCCTAACAGCGACACTATGTTAAAGTTGAATATAGAAAGTATGTCCTAATAGCGTCACTGTGCTAATATTGAATCTAGAAGGTATTCCCAACATCATTGAGTGTGCCCTAATAGCGTCAATGTGTTAAAGTTGAATCTAGAAAGTGTGCCCTAATAGCGTCACTGTGATAATATTTAATCTGGAAGGGATTCCCAACATCATTGAGTGTGCTCTAATAGCGTGACTGTGTTAAAGTTGAATCTAGAAAGTGTGCACTAATAGTGTCACTGTGCTAATATTGAATCTAGAAGGTATTCCCAACATCATTGAGTGTGTCCTAATAGCATCACTGTGTTAAAGTTGAATCTAGAAAGTGTGCCCTAATAGCATCAATGTGCCAATATTGAATCTTGAAGGTATTCCCAACTTCACTGAGTGTGCCCTAATAGCGTCACTGTGTTAAAGTTGAATATAGAAAGTGTGCCCCAATAGTGTCACTGTGTTAAAGTTGAATCTAGAAAGTATGCCCTAATAGTGTCACTGTGCTAATATTGCATCTAGAAGGTATTCCCAAAATCATTGAGTGTGCCCTTATAGTGTCACTGTGTTAAAGTTGAATCTAGAAAGTATTCCCTAATAGCGTCACTGTGTTAAAGTTGAATCTAGAAAGTATGTCCTAATAGCGTCACTGTGCTAATATTGAATCTAGAAGGTATTCCCAACATCATTGAGTGTGCCCTAATAGCGTCAATGTGTTAAAGTTGAACTAGAAAGTGTGCCCTAATAGCGTCACTGTGATAATATTTAATCTGGAATTTATTCCCAACATCACTGAGTGTGCCCTAATAGCGTCACTGTGTTAAAGTTGAATCTAGAAAGTGTGCCCTAATAGCGTCACTGTGATAATATTGAATCTGGAAGGTATTCCCAACATCATTAAGTGTGCCCTAATAGCGTCACTGTGTTAAAGTTGAATCTAGAAAGTGTGCCCTAATAGCGTCACTGTGCCAACATTGAATCCAGAAGGTATTCCCAACATCACTGAGTGTGCCCTAATAGCGTCACTGTGTTAAAGTTGAATCTAGAAAGTGTGCCCTAATAGCGTCACTGTGATAATATTGAATCTAGAAGGTATTCCCAACATCATTGAGTGTGCCCTGATAGCGTCACCGGGTTAAAGTTGAATCTAGAAAGTGTGCCCTTATAGCGTCACTGTGCCAATATTGAATCCAGAGGTATTCCCAACATCACTGAGTGTGCCCTAATAGCATCTCTGTGTTAAAGTTAAATCTAGAAAGTGTGCCCTAATAGCATCAATGTGCCAATATTGAATCTTGAAGGTATTCCCAACGTCACTGAGTGTGCCCTTATAGCATCACTGTGTTAAAGTTGAATATAGAAAGTGTGCCCTAATAGCGTCACTGTGTTAAAGTTGAACCTAGAAAGTATGCCCTAATAGTGTCACTGTGCTAATATTGCATCTAGAAGGTATTCCCAAAATCATTGAGTGTGCCCTTATAGTGTCACTGTGTTAAAGTTGAATCTAGAAAATATTCCCTAATAGCGTCACTGTGTTAAAGTTGAATCTAGAAAGTATGTCCTAATAGCGTCACTGTGCTAATATTGAATCTAGAAGGTATTCCCAACATCATTGAGTGTGCCCTAATAGCGTCACTGTGTTAAAGTTGAATCTAGAAAGTGTGCCCTAATAGCATCAATGTGCCAATATTGAATCTTGAAGGTATTCCCAACTTCACTGAGTGTGCACTTATAGCATCACTGTGTTAAAGTTGAATATAGAAAGTGTGCCCTAATAGCGTCACTGTGTTAAATTTGAACCTAGAAAGTATGCCCTAATAGTGTCACTGTGCTAATATTGCATCTAGAAGGTATTCCCAAAATCATTGAGTGTGCCCTTATAGTGTCACTGTGTTAAAGTTGAATCTAGAAAATATTCCCTAATAGCGTCACTGTGTTAAAGTTGAATCTAGAAAGTATGTCCTAATAGCGTCACTGTGCTAATATTGAATCTAGAAGGTATTCCCAACATCATTGAGTGTGCCCTAATAGCGTCACTGTGTTAAAGTTGAATCTAGAAAGTGTGCCCTAATAGCGTCACAGTGATAATATTGAATCTGGAAGGTATTCCCAACATCATTAAGTGTGCCCTAATAGCGTCACTGTGTTAAAGTTGAATCTAGAAAGTGTGCCCTAATAGCGTCACTGTGCCAATATTGAATCCAGAAGGTATTCCCAACATCACTGAGTGTGCCCTAATAGCGTCACTGTGTTAAAGTTGAATCTAGAAAGTGTGCCCTAATAGCTTCACTGTCATAATATTGAATCTAGAAGGTATTCCCAACATCATTGAGTCTACCCGAATAGCGTCACTGGGTTAAAGTTGAATCTAGAAAGTGTGCCCTAATAGCGTCACTGTGCCAATATTGAATCCAGAGGTATTCCCAACATCACTGAGTGTGCCCTAATAGCGTCTCTGTGTTAAAGTTAAATCTAGAAAGTGTGCCCTAATAGCATCAATGTGCCAATATTGAATCTTGAAGGTATTCCCAACTTCACTGAGTGTGCCCTAATAGCGTCACTGTGTTAAAGTTGAATATAGAAAGTGTGCCCTAATAGTGTCACTGTGCTAATAATGAATCTAGAAGGTATTCCCAACATCATTGAGTGTTCCCTAATAGTGTCACTGTGTTAAAGTTGAATCTAGAAAGTATTCCCTAATAGCATCACTGTGTTAAAGTTGAATCAAGAAAGTATGTCCTAATAGCATCACTGTGCTAATATTGAATCTAGAAGGTATTCCCAACATCATTGAGTGTGCTCTAATAGTCACTCTGTTAGAGTTGAATCTAGAAAATATGCCCTAATAGCGTCACTGTGTTAAAGTTGAATCTAGAAAGTATGCCCTAATAGTGTCACTGTGCTAATATTGAATCTAGAAGGTATTCCCAACATCATTGAGTGTGCCCTGATAGCGTCACCGGGTTAAAGTTGAATCTAGAAAGTGTGCACTAATAGCGTCACGGTGCCAATATTGAATCCAGAGGTATTCCCAACATCACTGAGTGTGCCCTAATAGCATGTCTGTGTTAAAGTTAAATCTAGAAAGTGTGCCCTAATAGCATCAATGTGCCAATATTGAATCTTGAAGGTATTCCCAACTTCACTGAGTGTGCCCTTATAGCGTCACTGTGTTAAAGTTGAATATAGAAAGTGTGCACTAATATCGTCAATGTGTTAAAGTTGAATCTAGAAAGTATGCCCAAATAGTGTCACTGTGCTAATATTGAATCTAGAAGGTATTCCCAACATCATTGAGTGTTCCCTAATAGTGTCACTGTGTTAAAGTTGTATCTAGAAAGTATTCCTTAATAGCATCACTGTGTTAAAGTTGAATCTAGAAAGTATGTCCTAATAGCGTCACTGTGCTATTATTGAATCTAGAAGGTATTCCCAACATCATTGAGTGTGCTCTAATAGCGTCACTCTGTTAGAGTTGAATCTAGAAAGTATGCCCTAATAGCGTCACTGTGTTAAAATTTAATCTAGAAAATATGGCCTAATAGCGTCACTGTGCTAATATTGAATCTAGAAGGTATTCCTAACATCATTGAGGATGCCCTAATAGCATCACTGTGTTAAAATTGAACCTAGAAAGCGCGCCCTAATAACATCACTGTGCTAATGTTGAATCTAGATGGTATTCCCAACATCATCGAGTGCGCCCCAATAGCATCACTGTGTTAAAGTTGAACTTAGAAGAATGCCCTAATAGCGTCACTGTATTAGAGTTGTATTAAGATGGTATTCCCAACATCATTGAGTGTGCCCTAATAGCGTCACTGTATTAGAGTTGAATCTAGAAAGTATGCCCTAATAGCGTCAATGTGTTAAAGTTGAATCTAGAAAGTGTGCCCTAATAGCGTCACTGTGTTAAAGTTGAATCTAGAAAGTGTGCCCTAATAGCGTCACTGTGCCAATATTGAATCAAGAAGGTATTCAAAACATCATCGAGTGTGCCCTAATAGCATCACTGTGTGAAAGTTGCATCCTGAAAGTGTGCCCTAATAGTGTCACTGTGCTAATATTGAATATAGAAGGTATTCCCAACATCATTGAGTGTGCCCTAATAGCGTGACAGTGTTAAAGTTGAATCTAGAAAGTGTGCACTAATAGCGTCACTGTGTTAAAGTTGAATCTAGAAAGTATGTTCTAATAGTGTCACTGTGCTAATATTGAATCTAGAAGGTATTCCCAACATCATTGAGTGTGTCCTAATAGCATCACTGTGTTAAAGCTGTATCTAGAAAGTGTGCCCTAATAGCATCAATGTGCCAATATTGAATCTAGAAGGTATTCCCAAAATCATTGAGTGTGCCCTTATAGTGTCACTGTGTTAAAGTTGAATCTAGAAAGTTTCCCCAATAGCGTCACTGTGATAAAGTTGAATCTAGAAAGTATGTCCTAATAGCGTCACTGTGCTAATATTGAATCTAGAAGGTATTCCCAACATCATTGAGTGTGCCCTAATAGCATCACTGTGTTAAAGTTGAATCTAGAAAGTGTGCCCTAGTACCGCCACTGTGATAATATTGAATCTGGAAGGTATTCCCAACATCATTAAGTGTGCCCTAATAGCGTCACTGTGTTAAAGTTGAATCTAGAAAGTGTGCCCTAATAGCGTCACTGTAATAATATTGAATCTAGAAGGTATTCCCAACATCATTGAGTGTGCCCTAATCGTGTCACTGTGTTAAAGTTGAATCTAGAAAGTGTGCCCTAATAGCGTCACTGTGTTTAAGTTGAATAAAGAAAGTGTGCACTAATAGCGTCACTGTGCCAATATTGAATCCAGAAGGTATTCTCAACATCACTGAGTGTGCCCTAATAGCGCGACTGTGTCAAAGTTGAATCTAGAAAGTGTGCCCTAATAGCGTCACTGTGATAATATTGAATCTAGAAGGTATTCCCAACATCATTGAGTGTGCCCTAATCGTGTAACTGTGTTAAAGTTGAATCTAGAAAGTGTGCCCTAATAGCGTAACTGTGCCAATATTGAATCTAGAAGGTATTCCCAACATCACTGAGTGTGCCCAATAGCATCACTGTGTTAAAGATGCATCCTGCAAGTGTGCCCTAATAGTGTCACTGTGCTAATATTGAATCTAGAAGGTATTCCCAACATCATTGAGTGTGCTCTAATAGCGTGACTGTGTTAAAGTTGAATCTAGAAAGTGTGCACTAATAACGTCACTGTGTTAAAGTTGAATCTAGAAAGTATGTTCTAATAGCGTCACTGTGCTAATATTGAATCTAGAAGGTATTCCCAACATCATTGAGTGTGTCCTAATAGCATCACTGTGTTAAAGTTGAATCTAGAAAGTGTGCCCTAATAGCATCAATGTGCCAATATTGAATCTTGAAGGTATTCCCAACTTCACTGAGTGTGCCCTAATAGCGTCACTGTGTTAAAGTTGAATATAGAAAGTGTGCCCCAATAGCGTCACTGTGTTAAATTTGAATCTAGAAAGTATGCCCTAATAGTGTCTCTGTGCTAATATTGCATCTAGAAGGTATTCCCAAAATCATTGAGTGTGCCCTTATAGTGTCACTGTGTTAAAGTTGAATCTAGAAAGTATTCCCTAACAGCGACACTGTGTTAAAGTTGAATCTAGAAAGTATGTCCTAATAGCGTCACGGTGCTAATATTGAATCTAGAAGGTATTCCCAACATCATTGAGTGTGCCCTAATAGCGTCAATGTGTTAAAGTTGAATCTAGAAAGTGTGCCCTAATAGCGTCACTGTGATAATATTTAATCTGGAAGGTATTCCCAACATCACTGAGTGTGCCCTAATAGCATCACTGTGTTAAAGTTGAATCTAGAAAGTGTGCCCTAATAGCGTCACTGTGCTAATATTGAATCTAGAAGGTATTCCCAATATCATTGAGTGTGCTCTAATAGCGTGACTGTGTTAAAGTTGAATCTAGAAAATGTGCACTAATAACATCACTGTGTTAAAGTTGAATCTAGAAAGTATGTTCTAATAGCGTCACTGTGCTAATATTGAATCTAGAAGGTATTCCCAACATCATTGAGTGTGTCCTAATAGCATCACTGTGTTAAAGTTGAATCTAGAAAGTGTGCCCTAATAGCATCAATGTGCCAATATTGAATCTTGAAGGTATTCCCAACTTCACTGAGTGTGCCCTAATAGCGTCACTGTGTTAAAGTTGAATATAGAAAGTGTGCCCCAATAGTTTCACTGTGTTAAAGTTGAATCTAGAAAGTATGCCCTAATAGTGTCACTGTGCTAATATTGCATCTAGAAGGTATTCCCAAAATCATTGAGGGTGCCCTTATAGTGTCACTGTGTTAAAGTTGAATCTAGAAAGTATTCCCTAATAGCGTCACTGTGTTAAAGTTGAATCTAGAAAGTATGTCCTAATAGCGTCACTGTGCTAATATTGAATCTAGAAGGTATTCCCAAAATCATTGAGTGTGCCCTAATAGCGTCAATGTGTTAAAGTTGAACTAGAAAGTGTGCCCTAATAGCGTCACTGTGATAATATTTAATCTGGAATTTATTCCCAACATCACTGAGTGTGCCCTAATAGCGTCACTGTGTTAAAGTTGAATCTAGAAAGTGTGCCCTAATAGCGTCACTGTGATAATATTGAATCTGGAAGGTATTCCCAACATCATTAAGTGTGCCCTAATAGCGTCACTGTGTTAAAGTTGAATCTAGAAAGTGTGCCCTAATAGCGTCACTGTGCCAATATTGAATCCAGAAGGTATTCCCAACATCACTGAGTGTGCCCTAATAGCGTCACTGTGTTAAAGTTGAATCTAGAAAGTGTGCCCTAATAGCGTCACTGTGATAATATTGAATCTAGAAGGTATTCCCAACATCATTGAGTGTGCCCTGATAGCGTCACCGCGTTAAAGTTGAATCTAGAAAGTGTGCCCTAATAGCGTCACTGTGCCAATATTGAATACAGAGGTAATCCCAACATCACTGAGTGTGCCCTAATAGCGTCTCTGTGTTAAAGTTAAATCTAGAAAGTGTGCCCTAATAGCATCAATGTGCCAATATTGAATCTTGAAGGTATTCCCAACTTCACTGAGTGTGCCCTTATAGCATCACTGTGTTAAAGTTGAATATAGAAAGTGTGCCCTAATAGCGTCACTGTGTTAAAGTTGAATCTAGAAAGTATGCCCTAATAGTGTCACGGTGCTAATATTGAATCTAGAAGGTATTCCCAACATCATTGAGTGTTCCCTAATAGTGTCACTGTGTTAAAGTTGAATCTAGAAAGTATTCCCTAATAGCATCACTGTGTTAAAGTTGAATCTAGAAAGTATGTCCTAATAGCGTCACTGTGCTATTATTGAATCTAGAAGGTATTCCCAACATCATTGAGTGTGCTCTAATAGCGTCACTCTGTTAGAGTTGAATCTAGAAAGTATGCCCTATTAGCGTCACTGTGTTAAAATTTAATCTAGAAAATATGGCCTAATACCGTCACTGTGCTAATATTGAATCTAGAAGGTATTCCTAACATCATTGAGGATGCCCAAATAGCATCACTGTGTTAAAATTGAACCTAGAAAGCGTGCCCTAATAACATCACTGTGCTAATGTTGAATCTAGATGGTATTCCAAACATCATTGAGTGCACCCCAATAGCATCACTGTGTTAAAGTTGAACTTAGAAGAATGCCCTAATAGCGTCACTGTATTAGAGTTGTATTAAGATGGTATTCCCAACATCATTGAGTGTGCCCTAATAGCGTCACTATGTTAGAGTTGAATCTAGAAAGTATGCCCTAATAGCGTCACTGTGTTAAAGTTGAATCTAGAAACTATACCCTAATAGCGTCACTGTGCTAATATTAAATCTAGAAGGTATTCCAAACATCATTGACGGTGCCCTAATAGCATCACTGTGTTAATGTTGAATCTACAGAGTGTGCCCCATTAGCATCACTGTGTTAAAGTTGAACTTAGAAAGTGTGCCTTAATAGCATCACTTTGCTAATGTTGAATCTCGATGGTATTCCCAACATCATCAAGTGTGCCCCAGTAGCGTCACTGTCTTAAAGTTGAACAAAGAAGTATGCCCTAATAGCGTCACTGCATTAGAGTTGTATTAAGATGGTATTCCCAACATCATTGAGTGTGCCCTAATAGCGTCACTGTGTTAAAGTTGAATCTAGAAAGTGTTCCCTAATAGCGTCACTGTGTTAAAGTTGAATCTAGAAAGTATGCCCTAATAGCGTCACTGTGCTAATATTGAATCTGGAACATATTCCCATCATCATTGAGTGTGCCGTAATAGCATCACTGTGTTAAAGTTGCATCCTGAAAGTGTGCACTAATAGCGTCACTGTGTTAAAGTTGAATCTAGGAAATATGCCCTAATAGCGTTACTGTGCTAATATTGAATCTAGAAGGTATTCCCAACATCATTGAGTGTGCCCTAATATCGTCACTGTGTTAAAGTTGAATCTAGAAAGTGTGCCCTAATAGCATCAATGTGCCAATATTGAATCTAGAAGGTATTCCCAACTTCAAGGAGTGTGCCCTAATAGCGTCACTGTGTTAAAGTAATATATAATAAGTGTACCCTAATAGCGTCACTGTGTTAAAGTTGAATCTAGAAAGTATGCCCTAATAGTGTCACTGTGCTAATATTGAATCTAGAAGGTATTCCCAACATCATTGAGTGTGCCCTAATAGTGTCACTGTGTTAAAGTTGAATCTAGAAAGTATTCCCTAATAGCGTCAATGTGTTAAAGTTGAATCTAGAAAGTATGTCCTAATCGCGTCACTGTGCAAATATTGAATCTAGAAGGTATTCCCAACATCATAGAGTGTGCCCTTATAGCGTCACTGTGTTAGATTTGAATCTAGAAAGTATGCCCTAATAGCGTCACTGTGTTAAAGTTGAATCTTGAAAAGTATGCCCTAATAGCGTCATTGTGCTAATATTGAATCTAGAAGGTATTCCCAACATCATTGAGGGTGCCCTAATAGCATCACTGTGTTAATGTTGAATCTACAGAGTGTGCCCCGTTAGCATCACTGTGTTAAACTTAGAAAATGTGCCTAATAGCATCACTGTGCTAATGTTGAATCTAGATGGTATTCCCAACATCATCAAGTGTGCCCCAATAGCGTCACTGTGTTAAAGTTGAACTTAGAAGTATGCCCTAATAGCGTCACTGTATTAGAGTTGTATTAAGATGGTATTCCCAACATCATTGAGTGTGCCCTAATAGCGTCACTGTGTTAAAGTTGAATCTAGAAAGTGTGCCCTAATAGCATCACTGTGTTAAAGATGAATCTAGAAAGTATGCCCTAATAGCGTCACTGTGATAATATTGAATATAGAAGGTATTCCCAACATGATTGAGTGTGCCCCAATAGCGTCACTGTGTTAAAGTTGAATCTAGAAAGTGTGCCCTAATAGCGTCACTGTGATAACATTGAATCTGGAAGGTATTTCCCACATCATTAAGTGTGCCCTAATAGCGTCACTGTTATAAAGTTGAATCTAGAAAGTGTGCCCTAATAGCGTCACTGTGCCAATATTGAATCTAGAAGTTATTCCCAACATCACTGAGTGTGCCCTAATAGCGTCACTGTGTTAAAGTTGAATCTAGAAAGTGTGCCCTAATAGCGTCACTGTGTTAAAGTTGAATCTAGAAAGTATGCCCTAATAGCGTCATTGTGATAATATTGAATCTAGAAGGTATTCCCAACATCATCGAGTGTGCCCCAATAGCGTCACTTTGTTAAAGTTGAACTTAGATGTATGCCCTAATAGCATCACTGTATTAGAGTTGAATTAAGATGGTATTCCCAACATCATTGAGTGTGTCCTAATAGCGTCACTGTGTTAAAGTTGAATCTAGAAAGTGGGCCCTAATAGCATCACTGTGTTAAAAGTTGAATCTAGAAAGTATGCCCTAATAGCGTCACTGTGCCAATATTGAATCTAGAAGGTATTCCCAACATCATTGATTGTGCCCTAATAGCATCACTGTGTTAAAGTTGAATCTAGAAAGTGTGCCCTAATAGCGTCACTGGGTTAAAGTTGAACTTAGAATGTGGCCCTAATTTCGTCACTGTGTTAAAGTTGAACTTAGAAAGTGTGACCTAATAACGTCACTGTGTTAAAGTTGAACTTAGAAAATGTGCCTAATAGAGTCACTGTGTTAAAGCTGAACTTAGGAATCATGCCCTAATAGCATCACTGTGCTAATGTTGAATCTAGATGGTATTCCCAACATCATCGAATGTGCCCTAATAGCGCCACTTTGTTAAAATTTAAATTTAGAAGGTGTTCCCAACATCATTGAGTGTGCCTGACTGCATAACCACAATATCACACTACTACGCTTACTCTCCCCTATACACCACCATTCAACTAGAACACAGCAGTACTATGACACATTCGGTAAAGCTGTTCTCATACTAACATGACTCATCAAACTACCCATCATCCCAATAAAGCACAGCTAGCTAGCACATACCGGCTAGCTTAGACATCTGCTCAGGGCTAATGCAGCCAGAACTCAGTCTGGATGTCCACCCTCCAGACTGAACACATTCAACTGATCTCCTCAGCACCACACCTACTGCTAAGAAGCAGCTATCATGCAACAACCACACCAGCTGCACACATACCTGGTACGCCCACGCACTTTACGTCTCTCTCTCTCTCTCAACAAACTTGAACTGCGGTTCCCGAGGGCGTTCAACCTACCAGCGCTTTGAGATCATACCAATGATACATACAGCGCTATACAAATGCAAAATAACATAAAACGACATAGACTGTTACTCAAAATACATCAGAGGTGACATAATTCTACTTGACAAATAATGAAAAACCTACTGTGATCGGCATAGGCTTAAGGGGAACATTTAAGTATACTATCTGTAGGAATTGGGTTTATAATTTGCTGCCCACTGTCAGGTGGATTACATATGCCTACCTCTAAAACATGTCATCTTCAGAAATATTAGTCACACAGTTTCTTATTGGTTTCTCAAACTATAAGGTCTTTCATTATATGGACCTCTACAATTGGTTAGCACAGTTGTGCCATGTCTGGAACATTCAGTTCACTTAGCAGCCCCTTACACCCAGACCCAGGTGAAAGGAGGTGGGCCTGATTCTACCTCCACACCCCATTAGCCCAATATCTCTCATCGACCATGCCTTCTGCCATGAAGATTATCTTTGAACTTGGCCTTGCAAATTATCCTTGTCTCTGAGAATACATGGGAGTGCAGGCACTCACTGTTGTTGTTCTGGGTCTCCGAGTTCGAACTCTAGTTTCATCCTTGGATCACATGACCAGAGACCACAATCCTGATTCATCCTTTGTACGTTTGCTCCTTTCCAGAATATATGGCTGACCCTTGGCTGCTTCAATCTTGACTTCAGGCCAGACAGCCTCACCATGTGTTCCATGATTTAACGTATTCTTGCTGCAACATAGTTCTTCCCTTCCCTCTTCATGGGTCCTGGCTTATTAAATTCATGATACTGATATGCAGCTTCTATACATGGGTGGCTTTGCTTGCATTCTATTCATTAGATATTGCCAGCTGCTATGTTGATTTTTTCTACTTGCGTTGCAACGTCTGTAATCTTTCTGAATGGTTGATTCTCTGTAGCACTTTGTGCACGTGTAATCTTCTTTTTTGTATTTAAAAGTTCACTTGATTCATTGCTCTGTCATTAATTTCTATAGGATCCCTACGTCCTCTTCAGCCAGTATCCCGAGGCGCCGTTCATACTCTCTTATGACATCACAGGCTTCTTTCTATGCTCTTTTCTCATAGTCCTTCAGTAAGTTCGTCCCTCAAATTATTGTTAATTTCAGGGATACATTTGATAGGGTTGTCTCAATCTTCTTTTGAACATGAGTTGCAGTATTGGCACAGCAGCTTGGGTCAAACACTACACAATCCCAGGCTTCCATCATATAAGAGGTAGAAAGGTGGGGTGTACTGCAGAGGCATGCAGCTGTTCCTCTACAATCCCACTCTGGTTGAGTCCTCGACCACCTCCTCAATTGTTTACACATCCAGATATTTTCACTTGAAAAAGTGTTTCTTTGGCGTCCATATCCGCATCATCCCTCTCAGCGTGCCGGCTGATTTGACATGTTCATCTACACTACAGGTCATCTAATAACATTGTCCATTCAGGGTAGATTAGACCCATTGTCTCATGTACTTCTTATGATTTTTTGGATACAGGAATTTCGTTCCCTCAGGTGCTACAATGCGGGCTTCTATGTACTTCCTGACATCATCATCAGTCAGCTCCTTGGTGTTTGGTTCAGGTTTAACATTGATCATGATATTCATCCCTACCAACTGCTTTGACGTTTTCTTGCATTGGGCAATCACTATCCTAACTACACAAAATCCAAAAATCACCAGCACAAATATTACTCCAAGAATCTTGAATATATTTGCCAACCACTGGAGAATCCATGAGAACAAGTAGGCAAACCAGCTGTCGTCTTCAATATCATCCGTCTCATCTTCCTTTTTGTTGTGCAGGTCTGTTAACAACGTTATGGCCTCTGTCAAAGTTCCATTTTGTTAATCGTGAGAAGGTATGAATGTGCAACATGATCGCCTGATTTTGGCACAAAATCTTCCTTCCATCGCTGTGATCATATCAAGGACAATCCTATTCTAAATAGTCATCAGTCATATGGCCCTCAGCTCTTCCTTAATGGCATTGAATCCGTTTATGGTAGCATCGATTGTCTGTAAAAGCACCCACGTAGTGATCTGTAACATTGTGGCAGTCTTGCTGAACAACCTGTGCTCCTCAGGAATGGAGTCCTACGCTGTTATGGATTTGGCAGAGAAATAATTATGCTCTCTTCTTGGCCATCCGAGAAATTAAAGTGATCTTCTTTTTTATCAAATTGCATCCATTTTTGGAAATTCACCAATGTTCAGGTCGCTCTGAGGAATCACTAACGCTGGAACATGAATCTGCACCAGGGAACATACTCTGCCCCAATCCTTGGGTAACTTTATAGCTCTAGATCCAAAAGCCCAATGTCGATCCATAAGGACGGCTGTCCCTTCTCCCAACCTAGGAATGTCAATTGTGGTTCTGGATTCTTTGTTATATCCCACGTGATTCTTTCTGTGTCTTCGGAAACATAGTGTTGCATTAACCAATGGGATTACAACTACTGTGCCTGATTCGTCTTCTACCCATGTCAACAGTTTGGAGTACTTGACCCATGACTTCAAGCATCTGTCATTCACCTTGTGTACCTCTTGTACGTAATCTGTTTTCAGTAGATCAGATGCACAGGACATCATTCCTTCTTCTCATTCCTTCTTGGAATTCACTCGTCCATAGATCAATACTTGAGTTTGTTCCCAACACCCAGGTGATCCGGCTATGTCTGTCACATCAGGGAAATTCATCCTCTTAATTTATTCAATGATCACCTCATACTGTCCTGTGGCATCTTGCTTTTCCATCAGGCTCCTTTTCCATCTGTAGATTTTTGATATAGTCATAATGCTATGAAAACAACCGTTTTGATCTCCATCGCAAGGTCGCCCAACTTCCTTACAATTGTCCTCACGTCGTAGATGTTGCAAGATGGTTGGGGCACTTTGCATCGTGTTCTGGATCTTCTCTTGCAATAACATTTCTTACTGTATACATGGCAAATGGGATGAGAGAGCACACACAGCAACCCTCCTTAGAGGCACCCCAATTTTTTCATGTGTTGGTACCACATGTTATTCCCCAGGTGAGCTGTATTATCTAGATAGGTATATATCCCTTTACTATTTTCCTCTGCATCTCATTTGTATCTTCCAAAATACCTATAATAATCAAAAAAGCCTTTCTTTATCTGTTTTCATAGTAGGGAGAACCATGGGAACTTCTCCTTCAGCTGAAGTACTACGATGATAGAGACTGTAAAAGATGACGAACAGAAAGACAACGAGAACAATCATGCAAATGTACATCATACACAGAAACCTGGGCGTCCATTTCTCGCGCCATCATACTGCTTGTTCAACTTGTTCATTCTCTGTAACTATGCTTTTTTCTTCATTGATAATTTTTAATACAATCATCAAGTTTCTCTATATCTGCAACTGTAACATTTTTTCAGTTACAGTAATAAGGAGTCTTCTTATCACTGGACCATTGTTAGGATCCTGTAAGAAGGTGTGAATATTAACATCTCTTCTAACAAGAGCAGGGTAAGATTGAAATATGAACATAAAGACAGCAACCAAAAGCCGATACATGTCACTATCGGCAGGTACCATATGTTTGATCACTTAAAACAAATATTCTGTAAGAAATGAATCTGGTTACTGGTCTCGTTTCCAATTTCTGATCAAGCACTGACATTTAGGCATGACTCTGATGCATTATTGTCTATTTCAAGATATTTCTAAACGTTCATTTAAACATTCCTGGAAGTCTTTGCCCTCCCTGCTAAGATAAGTACAAGGAGTGTCTATTGAATTCCAGTCCAAATAGACTACACATTGATCAATCTTTGTTTTATCATTCTTCTTCTTGGTCTCGATTGGATCTGCACACATGGAAATACTTCTTATTGTCTTGCTTCTGGATCGGTAAGAGTTGGAGGGAAGGTCTTGCCTTTATAAATCTTCACATCGCTTAGTGGCACCCAAGCTCTTCTTCATTGTATCTTGGCAGCACAAGGGGACACTTCTTCAATAATAAAAGGGCCATGAAAATATTAACTCATGCCACTTCCTGGAAACATTTTTAATTACCACTAGGTGCCCAACATATAGCTTAAGTGGTGGTAATTGTTCAATTGGATGAGTTGCCGAATGATCTTCTTCCGTGTTCTTAGACCGACCCCCTGATGCTTGACTTGAGGTCATACATGTCAAACAATCATGCATCTCATCACCTAAAGTTTTTTGTTACACTCTGATATCACTTTTACTCCTAGATGGAGGTGTAAGGGGCGTTCTCATTCGATGCCCTGTCACTAGCTTGTGCGGCATGAGGTGGCAGTCTGATGCTGGCTAATTCCGAAGTAGCAATAAAGCCATCCCTTTTTCAAAGTCAATTTAATCTTGGCCGTTGAGCCTCTCACATATTCAGCTTGCTTGCGGGTGATAAGCAGAAGAAAATGTGTGTTTTAAGTGAAGTTAAGTGGGAAGACTTGCACACTTTCCTACGCATAGCAAACAAAAACAAAACAGGTGTTGACATGAAAACTCCAGGAGAACTTTGCTCTCTTGATCCTGTAAATGTATCAAGGTACATCCATCATCGCTTCATTTCCATGCTGCACTTCATTTGCAATAAAGCACTACCTCCACTCAGAGAAGTGGAGCACTTCTTTTGGAGAAAAGAATATCAAGCCAGAGGAGCACCAGACATCCACATGCTTTTTTGGATTAAAAATGAACACATACTGCATAAAAAGAACTGAAGCATACAAGTAAATCAATGATTACAATGCAATAATTGCCCTCCTATGGAATACAAATGTAGATGTACAGTACATTGCAGATAATTCCACTGCAGTAGCATGATATGTCACAGCATAATTAACCAAAGCAGAGAAAACAGACCTGAAAGACACTTGGCATGACATATCATCTGACAAAACACTGTCACAGAAATTGTACTGCTGTGACATAAAAATGCCATCCCATAGAGAATGTGGCTGCTACGAAGCCGCAGACTATTTTACCGGCACCGTCTTATATGGGAAATCTGAAAACATAGTGTGGTTAAGCCTTGGTCCTGCTACATCCAGAAAAATAGTTCTCAAATCGTACGAAGACATAGAAACAATAGCCAAAAATGATCCCAACAGCCAGGACATTTTGAAAAACAACTTATTGGACACTTAATACAAAACAGGAGTTTTACTTTAGAAACCATTTGCCCGTACCATATAGCCCAAAACTTCTCATACAAAAATAACATTAAATTAGATGAAAAAAAAGGTAGATACAGAGTTGAAAGTTGTGAAGCAGCCTGGTTAAACTTAGCAAACGCAGCCTGATTAATTATATGACATTGTCATTAAAAACTCCTGAACAGAAAGAACTGTACTACATGGCTCTACTGCAACTTTTCAAACCATGGAGAAAAGAAGATTTATTAGCCACCCTCGCCTTCTATGAATGCAAGTGAAAGTACCATAACAGATATACAGGGTAATTCATAGAATTTAGTGCACAAGTGGCGCACGCAGCTGACGCACAGTGTGCGCGTGTGAATCTCTGCGCCAGCCGCGTGCGCTAAAACCCATTTCCGCGCACAGCATATTCATGGATTTTTACTACCAAATCCAGCCGTGGCGCACAATGGCGCAGTGACCCTGCAGCATCGCCAGTTACGCCTCCAAGAACGGCCCTCGCGCAAGGAAAAGCCATCAAAATCCCCAATCCAGCGCAAAGGGCTGCGCTAACCCTGTACCAGTATACAGGGCCGCCACACAGCACACGGCAAGCGGGGAACGTGTATTACTGGGGTTCGCGGGAAGTTTCACACGCGATCGGAGCAGGGTACGTGTAGTTCGGGGGTGCGAGGGAAGTTTCACACGCGATTGGCCCTGTGCGAGTGGGGTACGTTTATCCCTGGGGTGCGCGAGAGGTTTCACACGTGATCGGAGCGGGGTACATGTAAATCAGGGGTGCGTGGGAAGTTTCACACGTGATTGGCCCCTTTGCAAGTGGGGTACGTCTATTCCTGGGGTGCGCGGGAAGTTTCATACGTGATAGGCCCTGTGCGAGTGGGGTATGTGTATTCCTGGGGTGCGTGGGAAGTTTCACACACGATAGGCCCTGTGCGAGTGGGGTACGTGTATTCCTGGGGTGCGAGGGAGGTTTCACATGCGATCGGAGCATGGTACGTGTATTTTGGGGGTGCACAGGAAGTTTCACATGCGATAGGCCTTGTGCGAGTGGGGTACGTGTATTCCTGGGGTGCGCGAGAAGTTTCACACACGATCGGAGCGGGTTACGTGTATTTCAGGGGTGTGCGGGAAGTTTCACATGTGAAATGCCCTGTGTGAGTGGGGTACATGTAGTCCTTGGGTGCGCGGGAAGTTTCACATGCGATAGGCCCTGTGTGAGTGGGGTACACGTATTCCTGGGGTGCGTGGGAAGTTTCACACTCGATTGGCCCTATGCGAGTGGGGTACGTTTATCCCCGGAGTGCGCGAGGGGTTTCACACGCGATCGGAGCGGGGTACGTGTAAATCGGGGGTACGCAGGAAGTTTCACACGTGATTGGCCCTGTGCAAGTGGGGTACGTCTATTTCTGGGGTGCGCGGGAAGTTTCATACGTGATAGGCCCTGTGTGAGTGGGGTACGTGTTTTCCTGGGGTGCGTGGGAAGTTTCACACGCGATAGGCCCTGTGCGAGTGGGGTACGTGTATTCCTGGGGTGCGAGGGAGGTTTCACATGCGATCGGAGTGGGGTACGTGTATTTCGGGGGTGCGCGGGAAGTTTCACATGCGATAGGCCCTGTGCGAGTGGGGTACGTGTATTCCTGGGGTGCGCGAGAAGTTTCACATGCGATCGGAGCGGGGTACGTGTATTTCAGGGGTGTGGGGGAAGTTTCACATGTGAAATGCCCTGTGTGAGTGGGGTACGTGTATTCCTGGGGTGTGCGGGAAGTTTCACATGCGATAGGCCCTGTGCAAGTGGGGTACGTGCATTCCTGGGGTGCGTGGAAAGTTTCACACGCGATAGGCCCTGTGCGAGTGGGGTACGTGTATTCCTGGGGAGCGCGGGAGGATTCACACGCGATCGGAGCAGGGTACGTGTATTTCGGGAGTGCGTGGGAAGTTTCACACGCGAAATTCCCTGTGCGAGTGCGGTATGTGTATTGCTGGGGTGCGCGGGAAGTTTCACACACAATAGGCCCTGTGCGAATGGGGTACGTGTATTCCTGGGGTGCGCGGGAAGTTTCAAACGCAATAGGCCCTGTGCGAGTGGGGTACTTGTATTTCTGGGGTGCACGGGAGGTTTCACACGCGATCGGAGCGGGGTAAGTGTATTTCGGGGGTGCGTGGGAAGTTTCACATGCGAAATGCCCTGTGCGAGTGGGGTACGTGTATTCCTGGCTTGCGTGGGAAGTTTCACACGTGATAGGCCCTGTGCGAGTGGGGTACGTGTATTCCTGGGGTGCGTGGGAAGTTTCACACGCGATTTTGCTGTCAGAGCGGGGTACGTGATTTTCGGGGGTGCGTGGGGAGTTCTACACGTGAATTGGCAGTGTGGGTCCTCCCAGGTGTTCCCTCTCCACCCTCCATGGCCCCTGCAGGCATCCCACACCACAGGGTACTACCCTGCACCCCTGGTCATGTCTTGCAGGCAGCTCATCCACCATGGGCATGCCCCCCAGCCAAGCCACATGTCAACTTGCACTACTGATCACCAACTCATGCCCCCAGCACCCCCACCCCCCAGCAGTCAGGGGCACCTGCCAGCAGGCCCCCACTTATGTCCCACACATGTCCCCCAGCACCCCCACCCCCCAGCAGTCAGGGGCACCTGCCAGCAGGCCCCCACTCATGTCCCCCAGCACCCCCAGCCTCCAGCAGTCAGGGGCACCTGCCAGCAGGCCCCCACTCATGTCCCCCAGCACCCCCACCCCCCAGCAGTCAGGGGAACCTGCCAGCAGGCCCCCACTCATGTCCAACACACGTCCCCCAGCACCCCCACCCTCCAGCAGTCAGGGGCACCTGCCAGCAGGCCCCCACTCATGTCCCCCAGCACCCCTGCCCCCAAGCAGTCAGGGGCACCTGCCATCAGGCCCCCACTCATGTCCCACACATGTCCCCCAGCACCCCGACCCCCCAACTGTCAGGGGAACCTGCCAGCAGGCCCCCACTCATGTCCCCTAGCACCCCCAACCCCCAGCAGTCAGAGGGACCTGCCAGCAGGCCCCCACTCATGTTCCCCAGCATCCCCAACCACCCAGCAGTCAGGGGCACCTGCCAGCATGCCCCCACTCATGTCCCTCACATGTCCCCCAGCACCCCCACCCCCCAGTAGTCAGGGGCACCTGCCAGCAGGCCCCCACTCATGTCCAACACGTGTCCCCCAGCACCCCCACACCCCAGCAGTCAAGGGCATCTGCCAGCAGGCCCCCACTCATGTCCCCAGCACCCCCACCCCCCAGCAGTCAGGGGCACCTGCCAGCAGGCCCCCACTCATGGCCCCCAGCACCCCCACCCCCCAGCAGTCAGGGGCACCTGCCAGCAGGCCCCCACTCATGTCCCCCAGCACCCCCACCCCCCAGCAGTCAGGGGCACCTGCCAGCATGCCCCCACTCATGTCCCACAGATGTCCCCCAGCACCCCCACCCCCAGCAGTCAGGGCCACCTGCCAGAAGGCCCCCACACATGTCCCCCTGCCCCCACGTCATGACGATCCTCAATCATGGGCCTAATGGCCAGCCACATCACATCCCACGTCACCCCAGCTCAAAGACCCAACCAAGTATTGCATCCACCCACATAGAAATGCCCATTACATGATACAACCCGAATGGCAAGTAAGTAAATGAACACATGTCCATCACAAACACACAAGGGGTGCAAGTGAATGTGAAAACCCACATCATGACATGCATGAAATCAATGAGAGAATACCACACATCGAAGTATGAAACAAAAATGTATTGAACCCAAAATGAATGTAATGAAAAGAAAGCACACAATAATGTGAAGAAGAAATAAAACACAGCATGTCCAGAAAATTATCAAAAATATGAAATCAGAATTCAAAGAAATCCAAATGAAAATGTGTCCAAAGTGAAATCCATTGCTCCACGGTGAAATAATAAAAACAAAAAAAATCAACAAATCCACTGTTCAACTATATACAAGTCACCAATCCAGGGTCCATGAGCCAACAAATGAAATGAAACCTACAAAAAAGACTACCTAATAAAGAACTATATACAAAAACGTGGTGCATTGTTCAATCGCCCCAAAATAAACAAAAACAGAAAGGAAACCTAACAATATCTAACTATATACAATGCGGCGGGCAAGTCCTGCGGCTCACTCTGTGCTGTCCCGGGCCAGGGCATCATCGAACTCCACGTCGATGTCCCGGAGGCGGGCATCTGCCCTGGCACCAAGGTCTCACAGGGAGGCATTCATGGCCTGTTCCAACTCCCTGCGAGTTGCCTCGAGGCACTCTGCCCGCCTCAACGCCCGACGCATGGAGAACTCCGACCTGACCATGGTGACCCGCGCCTCTTCCGCCCGCCGCCGCTCCGCATCTATCCGCTGGCCCAACCGCTGCAACAAGGAAGACACTCCAATTCCTGGGTCTTCCTGCCCTCTGGCTGATGCCTGCCCCTCCGATTTTGATGGCCCGAGCCATCATTGCTCCCACCTACAGCCTGCTCCTGCTGCTGCTGCTGCTGTGCATGTGCCCTGTCCGATGGTGCCTGCACATCCTCCATCAGCTGGTCTCCAGTTGTGGTGTCCACCCCTGCTGGACCACCGACTCCAGACTGTGGCAGGGTTGTGAGCTCCACCAAGCTGGCTGTGTTGGTTGGGCCAGGTCCCCAGGGGGCCCTGGTGGAATCTGGGCTGGAAGATGGCAGGGAGAACGACTGGCGCATAGTCTCCACAGAGGAGGAGAGGTCCACCAGAGTGCGCGACACATGTAGGAACCCACTGACCAGGGCCCCTCCCAACAGTGCCACATCGCGACGCTGCTGTTCGTGATGACATGCGTTCTCCGCCCAGGACGAACGCACGTCATCACGAATGTCACGCGTGTGCAACGCGACGCCAATCCGGACAGAGCCCATACGGTCATGGGACCCCTCGTCTGCAGGTAGTGGAGAGGCAGATGACATGGCACTCTCCCTTACCTGCGGACGGGCCTGGGTCGGGGCATCTCTGCTGGTGCATGGTGGTGCAGTCACAGGGTCAAGGACAGGGACATGCACAGGCCCCTCCGCGGTGACCTGTGCTGCCTCCTGACCCTGGCCCTGGACTGCACCACTTGCACCAGTGGTACTACCCCCACCAGGCCCCATGTGCTGCTCAGTAGCGGGCTTCTCCTCCTCTGTGGAGACCACCAACCTGGATGTCTCCGTACCGTCTTCTGCCATTGCAAGCCCCTGTGGGGGCACACCTGGCCCTTCCGCCACAGTCGTAGTGGCAGACGCGGCACCAGCCCCCTTGCTCCCGGATGATGGCAAGTCCTGGGAGGGTGGCTGGGCCATTCGTCGCCGCCCGGTGGAGGCATCCCTGCCACTTGGCTCCACAGCGCCGTCTCCGCCCTCTTCTTCAGTTAATGCTGCGTAGAGGGAGACATAGAACAGAAGCATCACGGTACAGTACAACATTCCCCTAGACAGGAAGCAATAACACATGAGTTGCAGTGTCTATCGTCACTTCCATCCTGTCCCTCCACAACACATGGGTGAATGTACGCAACACACATGCATGAACAGGCACGGCACCTGCAATCAACACCAGCATCCATGTACAAGGGCCTCTAGTAATCAAAATCTTGCCTTCAAACTCACATGCATCATGGCTCACACTGATCCCATGCACACACATCACCTAAGGGTCATGCATCATGCCTTGCACACCACAGACACAGTGGATAGACACAGTGCATACTACAGTGACCGCACTGCATGAGTGAATGTACAAATCATCACATACATGTGGCATGAATACATGGCGTACTTAAGTACTTAAGTCACACACACACTTCTCAGACACAGACACATGTGCACCATACATGTACATGACAGCAGCACCCATGCCTCACACCCCCACCATGTGCAAGAACAGACACTGGCATGCTTTCATGTGTGCATTTGCCATACAGCTACCCATGTTGCATTGTAACTCATGCACCAACCATGTCGTTCACACATTACTGGTCTCACATGCATGACCATGATGTCCCTGCACACACACATCCATACATGGCCTATGTCACACATACAGGCAAGTATCAGACTACCAGCAAACTGCAACAAGCCCTGTCTCACACACCAATGCTTGGCCACTTACCACTCAACTCCAGACGGGTCTTCCTCTGCAGGATCTGGGTGTGGAGCTCTGGGCCTACGCGTTCCAGGACCCTTATCTGGATGTCACTCATGCTGACCCAGCCCCCCTCTGCGAGGCGCCGTGCCTTGTAGAGGGTCCTGGTCCTCAAGTCCTCCCAGCGCATCTTGACGTTCTTGATGTCACGGGTTGCCACCCCCTCCGAGTTGATGGCAACCACTACGTCATCCCAGATCCTCTCCCATCCTTCCTTGTTGGCGCGTGATGTTCCGAAGAGGGCATCAAAATGCCCCAGGACATGCTCCACCAGGACAACAACTTCCTTCACCCTGAAGCTGGTGGCCCTCTGCCTCTCTGTCTGGGGGTCGCCAGTGGTCTCAGATGGTGTTTGCCCCGACATGGCGACCCCTGAGGCAGGCGTGGGTGGGCAACTGGGTCCTGGGGCTGGGCTGTGGAGCGATGGTATCTCAGTCGGGAGTCTTCTGTTCCAGCAGGGGTGGACACAGCACCTGGAATCCTGGCTGATGTGCAGGCACCAAATAGCAGGGCACGTGGGCAGCAGGCAGCAGCAGATGGCAGGTGGGAGCGTGCTCGGGGTTCTGGGGGCAGTAGTTCATCCTTCTGGGCAGGAGTGTGGTCTTCCGTGTGTTGTTGCGTGGCCAGCTTGATACAGAGTGATTTGGCACATGAAAATTTTGCACATCAGCATGTAATTCGAGGAAAGGCCCTTAGGGCGTAAGCGCGTCAGCACATGTACACGGTTTCATTGGAGGAAAGGGCCTATACGTGTGGGCCTCTTTAAAAGGTACGTGTAGGACCCCATTCCCTTGTACGCGAGTGGGAGAATTCTGTACTTCTTGTTGGTTCACACGCGATTACTTCACAGCGTTTCAAGTTCGTACTCCCTGTTACCTCTGACAGCGTTCTTTATTTTTTTTGGGCCTGTTTCCTCAAACAGTGTTCACTTCTTCTTTTGTCCTGTCTCCTCAGACAGCGTACTGTTCTTCTTTTGGTGGGGGTGTTGCCTACGCGCACACTGGCGTGTTTTTCACGTTCTCTTTCCCGGCAGACGGTGAGTCGCGTACGTATTTACCAACTGTGCTTGCCCCGTGTGTCGCGAACCCCTTCAGAGGTCATTGTAGGCTGTGTTTATTACGCGTACACTTATTTTTGTGTTTCTGGGTGCCACAGCATAGTGCAGGTTAATTTTTTCATGCACGTGGTCTGCGAGGGGTTGCGTACACGTTATTTTTTTATTTTGGGCTGCCTGTGCGTTGCGTGACCCATCATCTTCTCCCAGGCAGCCTTGTTAGAGCACTAGGGTACGAATTCCAACTAGTACCCTACCCCTTTCACCCCCAATTGCCCAGGACAATAGTTTACTGCTACTACCATACGCACAACAACATCGGTGCCATGGTTGGGAGGCAACCAAGCGGTAAGGGAGGCAAAGGTGGCCGACCTTCAAAAGGTGGGCCTGTGGGCGCGGTAGGGGACGTTGCTGGGATTTGTAGGGTGCCCATAGACCCCCATGTGTGGAGGACCAATCAGGGACACCCATGCCCCCCCATGGTTGAGGGAAACGTGGCTGACACCATCCCAGCACAGCCCTTGTTGGACCAGCCCATTGTGGCACCTGACCTGGCACAGGATGACTCCCAGGCTGACTTCCAGGTCAGCAAGTCTAGGCCACGTGTGGCGGTGCAAGTTGGTGTCACCAAGCCACGTGGATCTGGGGCAGCTATGTCATCTGCTGCCCCAAGTAGGCAGGGTGGGGAGGCTGCAGGAGCAGCTGCAGCTCCAGCCACCCCAGCTCTGAGTCTCCCAGCCAGGACAGTGTCGTTCCAGGTCCATCAAACCGACGTTCCCCCTGCCAACATCAGACTTCTGCCAATTCCTGCACCAAGGCCTATGGTCATTGTGCATTCACACACTCCTACTACCCAGTCCACCGGTGCTTCTGCCCCTACTGACCAGAGTGGCGTAAGCCACTCAGGCTCCGCTCCAACTTTGAAAAAGAGGAAGAAAGGTGCACTGGCACAACAGGCTGAGACCCCAGACACGGCTACACACTCCGGCACGTCAAGGAAGCCTAGCTTTAATGACCCGGAACATGATGCACTTGTGAGCTATGTGTCGGCACATAGCCGTGAAATGTTGGTGACTGTAGGGTGCAAGACCACACCTGGTCAACGTAGCGCACACTGGCAGACTATCGCGGACCGCATAAGTGCCCTTGGATTTGTGAGGCGCGCAGCTAACGATTGCTACAAGCGGTGCAATGACCTGAAACACAGAGCAAAGAACAAGCTGGCCTCAAATCATGCTGCTACTCTGGTGACTGGCGTTGGGTTTCCACAAGAGGACAATGACCTCACTGAACATGAGTCTGTTGCTAGGACCTTCGTCACAGAGGAACAGATCCAAGGTGTGGGAGATCTACCTGATTACGATGCATTGTCCGGTGAGTGCCCATGCGTGTGTGTTTAATCCATGTGTATGTTGTTTGGGTGACGGGTTCTGATTGAGTGCCAGGTGAGGGTGTGTACTCCTGAGTGTTATGGGTCACCCATTTGCTTCCTCCCATACAATCACGTGCAATGGATTTGGGTATGACTGTATCCCTTCTGCCCACAGTTGCCAATTAGGCCCACATTAGTGAACTTTATCTTGAACTGTCATCTTGCAACTACATTGTTCAGATTTTGTAAGTGTTCATTCAGGCTGATTGTTTCCACTCTCCCATTTTTGCTACGCATTATTCTGCCCTATTGCAACATATGTGATATGCTTCAGTCATTGTTTACAGCCCACACTGGTTATGTTAATGATTACACCATTCAGGCCGATGGAGTATTGGGCTGCAGACATTTTTTATTAGGGCCTGTTTGCATGTGGAAGATGACAGCTGTTTCCTGTAATGTTAAAGTGACCAACCATTGGTCAGCCCACTATGACTGTGTTATTGGGCACTGGATGTGTTTCAGTGTGTGACACATGCATATTTTGCAACACTATTCAGCATCAATCTTCGCATCATGTCGATGGGACATGGATGTGTGACAGTACTCATTCACTGACATATTGTTGTAGTTTTGTAATTTACCGTGGCTATGATACTTGACATCTGTGTGGTGGCATGTGTCATGTATGTGTATTGGACATGCCACTCACAGCCTGATGTGTGATGCCAGTGCTACCCAACATGCTGCAAATGTGTTGCATATCCATCTTGCTCTCCCCAGTGTCTGCCTTTTTGACTCCACTTCCAACTCTTTGACAGTGCATGCATGGCAGGGTTATAGTCATGTGGGACATGTATAAATCATGTACTGGATCTCTGGCTTGTCACGGCCTATTTGTGTGCTATGGTGCTCATGTCTGTTTCCATTTGTTGTCTTTCATGTTTTTGCAGGTGATGACGCACTTGTTGCTGTTGAGGTTGAGGAGATGGTGCAGACCCAGGAGGAATCTCAGGCATGAACGGGCACCAGTGGGGGACGTGGTGTGGTGGTGGGTTACTGCAGACCATACTGTTCAGGGATGCCTCTGGGTGCACCTCCCCAGACCTCTATTCAGGTGCTGAGTCAGATGATGAGGCTTATGTGCAGTCGCTGGTAAGTGTTTCTGGCAGGGATTTTGTTCTGTCCAACCCACCTGGACCAGGGGTAGAACCCTCTATGGGGATGTCAGTGTTGGTAGGTCCGCCTTTGGCGGTTACGGATGCAGGGTCACACTCCACATCATCTGATCCTGTTCCTGGGCCAGCATATCAGAGGGGGAATGCAGTCCTGCAGCCTCAGGAAGTGCCAGCACAGCAAGGTGCAGATTGCCTTGCCCCAAACAGATGTGGTGCACGTTGACGCGGTGGCCGTGCGCCTCCAGGCAATACTGTATGGGAAAACTCCTTGTACGGTATGGCAATCCAACAGGCAGCATCAGTAGAAATGATGGCTCAGGCAATGGAGAGGGTGGCCACTTCCATTATCCCCCCTGAAAGGCAGATGGAGCAACAACAGCAGGCAACAGACTCCATTTGCCAATCACACAGGGAAGACATGTTGGCGTCCAACACGGACAGATGGGCGGCACTGGAGACTCGGCTCGAATCCATATCAATAGAGTCCCAGGGCCACAGGGAAGCCCTGAGGGTAGAACTCCATAACCTCAGGCAGAGTCTGCTTGAACTTGAGGCTTCCTGAAATGTTAGGGCAGAACAGCAGCTGGAGCAGCTCACCCGTTTGCTCTCAGCTGAGCTGCATGCAACACGTGAGGAGATCCGGGCATCACGCGAGGCCATGCATGCAGAAATGCAGGCAACCCGTGATGTGCTGCATGGGGATCTCTGCACTTTAATCCTCCAGAATCAGACCTTCCAGACCCGCATGCTTGCTGCCATGGAGGACCATACTAGGGCTTTGCGTGGGCTGCCTCCCATAGTGCCACCGCCTCCTGATGCAGCAGCAGAGGATGAGAAGAGCGACAGCAGTTCTCCCACAATGGCATAGCCGTGCAGGCCATGAGCCCAAGGAGGTATTTTTTTATCTGGCAACATCCACGTAGGTGGGTGTTGGTGTGCACCCTGTCCTCGAACCTCCTGGGTGGCCTCCCCCACCCCCACCGGCCCACACATGGCCATTTTTGATTTTTTGTTTTACAGTGTATTGCCTTGTGTGGCTCCCGTGGGCATCCACTGTATTCCGGCTGGGCACATGCAGGCTTGTCCTGATTTTGGGTTAGATGCTTGGGTTCGTGAGACACACACCCCTCTTGCTTCCTGTTTTCAGGGGCTTGCAAAGGGTGTGACCAAGTGACAGTGAATTACACAGTGACGTTGGGCTCCCATGAGCTGTGTGCACAGTCTGTATTCAATACTGTGCAGACAACCCTAGTGGATATTGTTGTTGTATTGTACACTGCATGGTGTATTGATATGTGCTTGTGCATCCATGTCTTCCTCCTAATCTGCAGGTTCCTTCCTCATGTCTTCACAAGGCCATCTACTTTGCAGATGCAGTTCATGTTGTATGCAGTACACTGAGACATTTGCGTGGCAGAAACACTCTACAGTTGTAAGGAGTCGATGTGCTGGCGTATTCAGGTTATAAGACTAGCACTACTTGAACTTAGTACTGTCATGTTTTGCATTTTTCCATGGTGTGTTGCAGCATTGTGTTGGTGGTATTTGGTAATGTGTGCTGTTAGTTATACATTACTGGGAGCATATTGTGTGTGAGCAGTTCCCATTAGGGACAGTGTACTTTGTGACACTTGTGTCAGGTCTTGTGCATTGCTTTGTTTGCTTTCACATTGCATGGTATGTGCCAGGGCTGTGTGCACTCCACAGGGGTGTGATTTTATGTGAAGTAATTAGCCACCAGCTGCGTACGGGCTTCCTCACCACATGCCCTTTCCCCTTGCATGCACAGCGGGCGTGCATGTTGTTGGGGATGTGGGGGCACCACCACGTCCACCGGCAGGCCCCCGGCATGTTGCAAGGTTGTGGAGGACACATGCTGCCACTTTGATCCTGCACACTACTGGGGGAGCATATAACAGCTGCCCACCAGAGCGGTCAAGGGAGTGAAAGCGTGACTTGAGCACTCCGAATGTGCGCTCCACTATGCCCCGGGTTGCAAAATGGGCTGTGTTGTATCTTACTTCGGGTGGTGTGGTGGGGTTCCGAATTGGCGTCATCATGTGGGTGCTCAGAGGGTAGGCACTGTCCCCTGGAGGAGGTGGTGATGGGTATCATTAGTGGGGTTGTGACATTACTCAGTATCTGACATGCATGCACGTGCAGTGGCATTTATACTCACCAAGCAGCCATGTATCGCCATGCCGCCCAGCTTCTAGGTCCCGGTTTAGGGTTGACATTCTGTAAATGAAACTGTCGTGGGTGGACCCTGGATAGTTGGCATATACTGAGGTGATGATTCCCTTGGCATCACATACTACCTGCACGTTGGTGGAATGCCAGTGCTTGAGGTTTCTATAGATGTGCTCCGATGCCCTGGGGGGACGTAGAGCTACATGGGTGCAAGCAATGGCACCTAGCACTTTGGGGAATTGTGCCACCCCGTAGAAATTCTGGACGGCAGCCTGACTTTCTGCAGGTGTTCTGGGCAGGTATATGTGCCTGCGGACTGATGGGCGTGCAGTCATGATGGCCAACACCTGGTGTAGGCAGCGTGACTGCGTGGCCTGTGACACCCCCCCACTATAGCAATTGTCCGCTGAAATGATCCAGTGGTCAAGAAGTGCAGTACATTGAGGACCTTCTCCGGGGGCTTAGTGCTTGGGAGCACAGGGTGGGTGATGTGAGGTCATCCTCCCACTCACTCACCAGGTCGAGTATTATGTGAGGTGGAAACCTGTACCTCCCATACACCTGGTCATCAGGCATCCCAAAAAGGCTGGTTCTGGGTGTAAAAATTCTGGCCCTGACTATCCTCCTCCTCCTCCTGCGGTATCTCATGACCGCTGCTGCTAGGAAGGGTATATTCATCTTGGCGCCTGAGCTTGTTTGTTGTTTGCGCGCACTTTTATGCTGCGCAGGTCCACGTACACCTGCTTCCTGCTGGCGTACGTGTTTCCGGATTAGCGCGTCTTTTTTGGCGCACGCATTAGCCCCGTTCGATTCCACAAATACGTGTTGTAGACGTACGGGTGGGCGTTCCATGCATTTGCCTCCTGTACTTCTCCCGTGACGCCCACATTTTCACGCGTTGTTCCCCATTCCGCATGTTCCGCCCCCTGTTCCGCCTACTTTTGTTGTGTGCGCTGCGCTATGTGCGCTTTCGCTGTGCGCTTAGCGCATGCTGTTTGGAGAGATGTGCGCCAGGATGCGCCACGCAGAATTTGAGCGCACATCCACAGATTTACACGCACACAGACTTCCATGAATCACTGTGCGTGGGTTTCGCTGCGATTTTCGCACTTGCACTGCGTTTCGCACGCTTTCGCACGCTTGCGCCGAAAATTTCAGCGCACATTAATTCCATGAATCGGCCTCATAAACTTTACACAGTACAAAACAATATTGGACAATGAACGCCAGCAAGAAGAAGAACATCAAGCACAACTATTCGTATTCAGGTTATAAGACTAGCACTACTTGAACTTAGTACTGTCATGTTTTGCATTTTTCCATGGTGTGTTGCAGCATTGTGTTGGTGGTATTTGGTAATGTGCGCTGTTAGTTATACATTACTGGGAGCATATTGTGTGTGAGCAGTTCCCATTAGGGACAGTGTACTTTGTGACACTTGTGTCAGGTCTTGTGCATTGCTTTGTTTGCTTTCACATTGCATGGTATGTGCCAGGGCTGTGTGCACTCCACAGGGGTGTGATTTTATGTGAAGTAATTGGCCACCAGCTGCGTACGGGCTTCCTCACCACATGCCCTTTCCCCTTGCATGCACAGCGGGCGTGCATGTTGTTGGGGATGTGGGGGCACCACCACGTCCACCGGCAGGCCCCCGGCATGTTGCAAGGTTGTGGAGGACACATGCTGCCACTTTGATCCTGCACACTACTGGGGGAGCATATAACAGCTGCCCACCAGAGCGGTCAAGGGAGTGAAAGCGTGACTTGAGCACTCCGAATGTGCGCTCCACTATGCCCCGGGTTGCAAAATGGGCTGTGTTGTATCTTACTTCGGGTGGTGTGGTGGGGTTCCGAATTGGCGTCATCATGTGGGTGCTCAGAGGGTAGGCACTGTCCCCTGGAGGAGGTGGTGATGGGTATCATTAGTGGGGTTGTGACATTACTCAGTATCTGACATGCATGCACGTGCAGTGGCATTTATACTCACCAAGCAGCCATGTATCGCCATGCCGCCCAGCTTCTAGGTCCCGGTTTAGGGTTGACATTCTGTAAATGAAACTGTCGTGGGTGGACCCTGGATAGTTGGCATATACTGAGGTGATGATTCCCTTGGCATCACATACTACCTGCACGTTGGTGGAATGCCAGTGCTTGAGGTTTCTATAGATGTGCTCCGATGCCCTGGGGGGACGTAGAGCTACATGGGTGCAAGCAATGGCACCTAGCACTTTGGGGAATTGTGCCACCCCGTAGAAATTCTGGACGGCAGCCTGACTTTCTGCAGGTGTTCTGGGCAGGTATATGTGCCTGCGGACTGATGGGCGTGCAGTCATGATGGCCAACACCTGGTGTAGGCAGCGTGACTGCGTGGCCTGTGACACCCCCCCACTATAGCAATTGTCCGCTGAAATGATCCAGTGGTCAAGAAGTGCAGTACATTGAGGACCTTCTCCGGGGGCTTAGTGCTTGGGAGCACAGGGTGGGTGATGTGAGGTCATCCTCCCACTCACTCACCAGGTCGAGTATTATGTGAGGTGGAAACCTGTACCTCCCATACACCTGGTCATCAGGCATCCCAAAAAGGCTGGTTCTGGGTGTAAAAATTCTGGCCCTGACTATCCTCCTCCTCCTCCTGCGGTATCTCATGACCGCTGCTGCTAGGAAGGGTATATTCATCTTGGCGCCTGAGCTTGTTTGTTGTTTGCGCGCACTTTTATGCTGCGCAGGTCCACGTACACCTGCTTCCTGCTGGCGTACGTGTTTCCGGATTAGCGCGTCTTTTTTGGCGCACGCATTAGCCCCGTTCGATTCCACAAATACGTGTTGTAGACGTACGGGTGGGCGTTCCATGCATTTGCCTCCTGTACTTCTCCCGTGACGCCCACATTTTCACGCGTTGTTCCCCATTCCGCATGTTCCGCCCCCTGTTCCGCCTACTTTTGTTGTGTGCGCTGCGCTATGTGCGCTTTCGCTGTGCGCTTAGCGCATGCTGTTTGGAGAGATGTGCGCCAGGATGCGCCACGCAGAATTTGAGCGCACATCCACAGATTTACACGCACACAGACTTCCATGAATCACTGTGCGTGGGTTTCGCTGCGATTTTCGCACTTGCACTGCGTTTCGCACGCTTTCGCACGCTTGCGCCGAAAATTTCAGCGCACATTAATTCCATGAATCGGCCTCATAAACTTTACACAGTACAAAACAATATTGGACAATGAACGCCAGCAAGAAGAAGAACATCAAGCACAACTAAGTGTAGACACTCCTGAGAGCAGTGAACCTTCTTTGAAAGGAAGCCAAGAACCACTTGGACAGCCACTCACAGCAAAGGAGGCAGAATTAGCCATGACAGAATTAAAGACGCCATGTGTGAGCAATCTGCAGACGAGTTTGCTGTACTAAAATCCCACCTAAACAATGAGCAGCGTACCATTTTTCTAGAAGTAAGTAAAGAAATTGAACATGGTACACAGCACAAAACTAAAACTTGTACCTGTGTACTGCTATATGTAAGTGGTGAAGCTGGTTCAGGGAAAACATTCTTAATAAAATGTATCAGTAAATTCCTCCAACAATTAACAAACAACAACCTTTCAGCTGTTGTAACTGACCCCACAGGTTTAGCTGCCTACAACATAGGTGGTGTCATTTTACACCGATTGCTACTCCTTCCAGTAGAACACCAAAACAAATTAGAGTATTAGAGAAGCTGCTATGGACCTATGCAGAGTTTTGAAACAACTGAAAATGCTCCTAATAGATGAGGGTAGCTTGGTTTCCAATGTAATATTAGCTTTAAATCACCTCAGATTGCAAGAGGTCCTCAAAACAGAATACGAAGAACTCTTTGAAGGAAAACATGTCATTGTTTTTGGAGATATCCTTCAATTAACACCAGTGAAAGGTGAACCTATCTTTAAAACCTTAGGACACAAACTGCTGGAAAAGTCTTGGAAGCATCGGGAATGTAAATCTCTGGCAACATTTCCAATACAGAGAACTAACTGAAAACATGTGTCAGTCTGCAGACCTCACCTATGCCAACATTTTAAAAAACATGCAAATTGGTGTACTATTGAAGTAAGCACAATCTACCCTAAATACCCAACCCATCCATGAGCTGTACGGGCATACCACATGTGCTACTGATGTCATGGAACAATTAGAATGCACACATGTCAACTGTATGTCCTTAATGCCGAATCTAGCAAGCTGTGCACAATCCAATGCAACAATGCTGAAAAAAGAAATGCAATCACTAGTGGAAATTCACTCCATAAACAAACTGGACATACACGGTAAGGCAATACCTTGGTGTGAACAAGCCATAGCACGACTAAATACTTTAGAAAACACTATCTCTAACACAGCTGGTTTGGAGAAAATGTTAACATTGTGTGTTAACTGTAGAGTAATGGTTAAGCGTGACCTTGACGTAGAGCAAGGTTTAGTTAATGGAGCACTTGGTACAGTGCTTCCAGACCTACCCACATGACAACAGCATTCAGTTTGTCAACATCCAGTTTGACAAACTTTCAGAAGTTAAAAGGATAGGATGCACAACAGCTCAATTCTGTCTTTTCAAAGAAATGTATGCACGCAGAGAACATAAATCGCAAGGTCTAACCTTGGATCAAGCATTAATTGATATTGGCAAGACAGTCTTTAAAGAAGTCATGAGTTATGTAGGACTGGAAGGCCTACGTACACTTGAAGGACTATATTTAGTCAATTTTTATGCAGGTGCAGTCAACAATGACATTCCTTGCATCATAGAGTACAATAGACTATGTGCAGTATACACACTGCATCTCGAAATATACCCTGTTCCTCAGAAACACAAAGGTTTTAAAAGAAAACTCATGCGTTCAGAAGTTCTAAATGATTTTCCAACATTAGCATCAAAGAAATTAAAATCAGCTCATATTGCATCTCAACTACCAAAAACCCATACAAATGGAATGGAATGGACAACACATCCCCAACTCCAGACACAAAGAAAAGTACCTCTTCAAAGAAACTGTTAGGAAAGATTTCGTAATTGTAGGGAATTTTCCTTCCATGTGGCAACCCCTAAACTTTTTGCTATTGTTTTTAACCTTGTTCTTGACTTTGCCAGAGGAGTACAGCCTTCTGCCGCACTCCTCTGGGCTTTCGCTCCTTTTCTTACGGGGAAACTGACATGCCCTTAAGACAGTCAGTACCGGGGAACGCTGTTTCCCGTAGTTTCTTTTATCATGTTGCGGCTTTAGTGCAACATGACACAAGAGGGCACTGTAAGCTAAGTTACAGCTCTCTTGGGTCTCTAGCCTTCTACAGACCCTAGATACTCTTTTAGGATGGTATTTGATCGGTGCAAGTCATTCAGGGACTCGAATGGTGGCAGCGATCGTTTTGTTTATTTTGAGCTCCTTTTGGCGTTCTGAGCACGTTTTTGCCCTGAACCCAAAATGGTGGCCTGGCTCCCAAAATGGCCAGACCACGAGGCTCCTTTGTCCTGTCCACTGACCGCCTTGCTCCCTTCACCTTCCCCAGGTCGGTCGACCTGGGGCCTTCCTTATTTGGGCATGTACTTTCCCGCGAAACGTGGTTGCTTTCGCGGGCTTCTACATGTCGTTTGTGTGCCTCCAGGGTGTGGGCTGGGATGTCTGGTCCCAATACACATCCTGGGTGCCAGAGAGTCTCGGGTGGTGTGAATGCCTGGGACCACCGTGGTCCGTGATTGGTCCACGTATGGTATGTGTGTTGATGAGCGGATCTCCCATTGGCTCCCCTCCGTTTTGGCGCGAAGGGAACCGTGGATAAGAGGGGGCTGGAAACACCACTACCATGTCGATCTCCTGAGTTCTCACGAACGAAGGAATACAGGAGCCAAGTATCCTGCAACCAAGAGGCTGGACCGAGGAATCGCTGGTGACCCGCTGAAGGAATCCTCCTTTGCACTGCTGTCGTCCTGTGAAACCCTTTCCTCCTTGGATCGAACCAGAAGGCCTGTACTGGTGCTTCGACCTTTGGAATAGCAGGAACAGCTATTCCCGGCGACTTCATCATCTCCTGCCAAGTAAGCCTTCGGAAGTGTCTCTGGGCCATCCAGTTGACTGACCAGCTTACAAGGGAGTCCTGCTCTGCAACTGCCGCCAGGTTGTGTTGTATTTCGAGTCCTTGTCACTCTCCCACGCTTCGTACACTTGGCGTTCCCAAGTCTGAAGGGAGGAGTGTACATTTGGCTTGAATACACACGGCCGCTCCGTTGTCCTGCTGCGGCAACAAAACTGTGCTGGTTTCGTCGATTGGGACGTCTTTTTGCTCTACACGACTATGAGGCGTTCCCTGCTCTTCTGAACCTGCCAGCTGCTGAATCTACATGGAGAAGCCTGGGTCTGCTTGCTTCGGGGACCGGTGAGTAGTTTAGCTAGGATCTGGTCGCCCTCCTGCAGTATCCCATTGCTTTTCCCTGCTGTGTAAAAACAGCACCCTTTTGACCGTACTCGCGCTCTGCTTCTGCCCGCTGTGGAGGCTGCGCTTGAGTTGCGGAACCTGTTCTCCTTCTGCTGTGCACTAACCCGAACTGCCTGACTTCCTCCGAAGAGCTTCCCCTTTTGCCCGTTGGCACCGGCGTGGCAGGTACTTTGAGCACAAGGCTCCACTCTTCGCAGGGCTCGGACTTCCATCTAGTTAGGTGCCTCTGAAGGCGAACTGAGTCTAAAGCGTTATCGCACTGCCTGTTTTCCTTTCCTTTCAGGTGGACTACATATTTCGTGCTTTAAACGCTTGCGACTGTGTATTTGTATATATATTGTGTTGATATGGTATGTGTTGGTTTAATATTGTGATATTGTGATTTTCTCGCTACGGTCATTATTTTAAAGGCCTTAAAATAAATGTGTATCTATTTTTGATATAACAACTGTTTGGAGTAGTTTGTAAGCGCTCTTGCTTTGTGTGCTCATTGCGGGCTTTCAGTCATCCTCACCCCTCTTGAGACCTAGTCTTGACCGCCGCGATCGCTACCTTGATTGGTCTGGCTTGTCCAGAGGTTATCCTGTTCCAAGTAATTAGGTTGGCCTTCTGAACTTCTGCGCCACCAGGACAGAGTTCAGAAATCCGTCTTAAAAAATTGGTGTACAGCGGTGGGATACGACTGAAGGTATCCAGTGTTGCGCTCGAACTAAGGCATTTCAGGTTATTCCAAACAGTGCACGTAGTGAATTGTTGTAATATAACTTTAAAAAGGCCATAGTCCTATCAAACAGTATGGAAACAAATACCTTGTTAACTTTAAATGCTTCCAAATCAGAAACGCTGAAAAAGATGTGTGCAGAGAGAGGTGTTTCCTCTCAAGGCACAAAATTGGAAATGATCCAGAGAATCGTGGCGTGGCAAGAAGCGCAGCTTGACGCAATAACTTCCGAGGACAGTGCAGAAGGTGGTGGGGCTGCTCTCACTGGCAGAACCGACGGTTCTGCCGCTGCACTGATCCATCGCGACCATGAGGACAGGGAGGATGTAATGTCTAATGTTTCCTCTGCCAGTGTCGATGGGGAGGCTATGCTTGAATTCAAGAAGCAAGAGCTGCGGTTTAGGCAGCAGGAGCTTGAATTCAGCATAGCCAAACTAAAAATCGAACAGGCAGAAAAACAGAAAGACAGGGATCACCAGTTGGAACTGGCCAAGCTTCAGGTTGCAAATGGATCCAAGGGTCCTAGACATGGGTCTGGGGCTTCCTCTCATCCACGGTTTCCAAAAGATCTGCTCAGTGTGTATGAAGAAAGGAATGACATTATGGACTGGCTGAATGCGTTTGAGTATGCATGCGAGGTCCAGGAAGTTGACAATGCTGATAAGATTGCGTGGTTGCTCAGTAGACTGCCCCATTCTGGCTTCAGTGCCATTATGGAAATGTCGAAGGCTGAGCGGGCTGATTTCGCAATGTTAAAGCAAACTCTCATTTTAAAGTTTGGGAAGACTCCGACCCAATATTTAAAGCGTTTTCGAGAGTATAAGAAAAAGGAAGGTGGTACTTGGGTATCTTATGTCGCTGAATCTTTGAAAAACTTAACTGGCTGGGTCGAAGGTTATAAGGTTTCTACCTTCGAAGGCATGATCAATCTGGTCATGCTGGAACACATTTTTGCTTCTTCTTCCCCGGAGCTTAAGCAGCATTTGGCCGATTCGAAGGAGATAGATCCTAAGAAGCTGGCCATTGCAGCAGACTTATGGGTGTCACATCGAGTGTCCCATAAGGACAAAACTCATCCTGGTAAGCAGGAGGAAGGGAAAAAGTCCAAAGATATGGAGGGTGGGGAATCTGCTAAATCTTCTTCCCATAAGGGCCACAAAAAGAAAAACAAGGGTAAGACACAAGAGAACTCACAGGGTAGTGGAGGTCAGCCTCCGAAACAGAACTCTGGTTACAATAAGCCTCCCTACGTAAACAGACCCAATGGGGCTTGTTTTTCTTGTGGAGCAACTGACCATGTGAAGGGGGATCCCCGTTGTAAGGTTAGACCTTTGGGGGTCCACTCCGCTAATCTGGCCTTCTCCTCCTACGAGGAAGAAGAGATTACAGGAGCATCCTTCTCCTCAGACTCATTTCCCAGCGGAATAGAGGCTGAGGTAGTTTTAGTGTCCCTGGGTTCCTGGGAGCCTAAAGTCGCAGAGGCTTATGCTAGGATTCCGGATAATACCAAGCACTACTTTAAAGACAGTGTGCTGATCAATGGAGTGGATACTCCAGCTCTTAGGGATAGTGGGTGCAGTCGAACTGTAGTGGATTCTACCTTGGTAGACTCAGAGGAAGTTGCCAGAGCTACTCTGATGCCCACTAAGTTGGCTGACGGCCCCCTCCGTATGTTTCCCGTGATCCCTGTAAATCTTACTTTAAATGGTACAGCAGTCAGGATTCCAGTGAGCATTCAGAGAAACGTCCCGGGAAAGGTCTTGTTGGGTAATGATCTCAGAGCTTTAGGGCTCGTAGGAGACACTGCCGAAAGACCCTACACACGGTCTCAAGCACGGGCAGCATTGGCCAAGTCCAATACGCCGCCCCAGCCAAAGGGGAAACCCAAGGCGAAAGGAGTCTACAAGTCAAGACGAGGGAAAGAGAATATTCCCCCGAGCTCGCCTACCACTGCGGTGGAGGAAGTTGGTCAATCGCCCGGGCCTGACGAGGAGGTGGCGATGCCTGAAGTATTCGACCCCAACGATCATCCTGAACTAAAAGACTTGTTAGTTGAAGGAGGTCCTGATAGGGACGAATTCAGTAAAGGCCAACGTGAGTGCCCATCTCTGGAAGGCCTAAGGAGACAGGCCTGCTCCCAGCTTGAGGGTGAACCTCCTGGGAAGCATAGGATTTATTGGGAAGGTGGACTCCTGTATAGTGAGCCCACAGAGTCTACAGAAGGAGACCATAGGAGGTTGGTGGTTCCCCTTGCTGTTAGGCCCTTCCTCCTGCAGTTGGCGCATGAAGTCCCCCTTGCTGGTCACCTTGGTATGAAGAGGACCAAGCAAAGGTTATCCATGCACTTCTACTGGCCCAAGATGGGGGTGCAAGTAGAAAGTCACTGCAGGAGTTGTGCCTCCTGCCAGTTGTCTGGTAAGGTTGGCGCGACAATCCAAGCTCCGTTGGTACCGCTCCCAGTTGTGGGGGTACCATTTGAAAGGGTAGGGATCGACATCGTTGGTCCCCTTGACCCGCAAACATCCTCGGGCAATAGGTTTATCCTGGTGCTGGTCGACCATGCAACCAGGTATCCTGAGGCCATCCCATTGAAAACTGTAACTGCCAAGTCAGTTGCAAAAGCTTTACTCGGCATATTTACTAGGGTTGGCTTCCCTAAAGAAGTTGTGTCAGATCGTGGCAGCAACTTTATATCGAAGTATATGCAGGCTATGTGGAAAGAATGTGGGGTCACCTACAAGTTCTCTTCTGCATACCACCCCCAGACCAATGGTCTGGTGGAACGTTTCAACAGAACGTTAAAGAGCATGATTGGGGCTCTGGAGGAGCCTCAGAGAAGAAAATGGGATCTTCTTTTACCATGCTTGCTGTTTGCCTACCGAGAGGTACCACAGGAGGGTGTTGGCTTCAGCCCCTTCGAACTTCTGTTCAGTCATCCCGTACGGGGACCCTTAGCCATCGTCAAAGAGGGATGGGAGATGCCCACTCCCCCTGTTACTACCAATGTAGTTGATTATGTGCTAGGGCTCAGAAAACGGATGGTACTTCTGATGGGCTTGGCTAGTGATAAATTGAAGGCAGGGCAAGCGCTGGTGAAACATTGGTATGACCAGAAAGCTTCCCTCATCAACTTTACACCTGGTCAGCAAGTCCTGATCATGAATCCAATAAGGCCTCGAGCTTTACAGGACAAATGGTCAGGCCCTTACACAGTGGTGGAGCCCCTGGGTGAGGTGAACTATTTAGTGGACCTTGGAAGGCCTGGACAGGCTCCAAAAGTGTTCCATGTGAATAGGCTGAAGGCTTTCGTCCCAAGAGTCGAAATCGCAGCACTGCTACTGGCTTCAGATGTTGAGGAAGAGGAGTCAGAACCTCTCCCCGACCTGTTCCAAAGCGGTCCTTCAGATAGCTCCGTTGAGGGTGTCCGAGTGGCCCCTCACCTGACTTCTGATCAGCAGGCTGAGGTGAAAAGTTTGCTTAGGCAGTTTTCCCCCCTGTTTTCACAGTCCCCTGGTTTGACACCTTGGTGCAAACATAACATTGACACAGGAGACAGTGTACCTACCAAAAGTAGGGGATACAGGATGTCAGATAAAGTACGGTCTTATATTAAGACGGAGGTCAACAAGATGTTAGACCTTGGGGTGATTGAACCCTCTAGTAGTCCTTGGTCCAGTCCTGTGGTTTTGGTTCCAAAAGCAGGCACTTCTGAATTGAGGTTCTGCGTGGATTACAGGGCTCTGAATGCTGTCACCAAGACAGATGCACACCCCTTGCCTCGAACAGATGAGCTGGTGGATACTTTGGGTGCCTCCAAGTACCTCAGCACGTTTGACCTCACTGCTGGCTATTGTCAAATAGCTTTAGCAGAACATGCCAAGGAGAAGACAGCATTTTCTACTCCAGACGGCCTTTACCAATTCCGGGTAATGCCGTTCGGGTTGAAGAATGCACCTGCCACTTTCCAGAGGCTTGTGAATCATGTGTTGAATGGGTTGGACGAATTCTGTCTTGCATATCTAGACGATATAGCAGTTTTCAGTGCCACCTGGGAAGACCATGTGAAACACCTCAGGATTGTGCTCCAGGCTCTTCAGAAAGCCCACTTGACCATAAAGGCTAGTAAATGCCAGATTGGACAAGGCTCAGTGGTTTACCTTGGACATGAAGTAGGTGGAGGGAGGATACAGCCTCTATCCAGTAAAGTACAAGCAGTACAAGACTGGCCTACCCCCACTACGCAAACCCAAGTGAGAGCCTTCTTAGGACTCACGGGGTATTATCGCAATTTTGTGGCAGACTATGGCACCATAGCTGCTCCTCTGACTGCCCTCACAACTCCGAAGAAACCCAAGAAGGTAACTTGGACCGACGAGTGTGAGAAGGCCTTCAATGGCTTAAAAGACTCCTTGTGCCAGGCCCCTGTGCTCAGGGCCCCTGATTATCAAAGACCTTTTATCGTGCAGACGGATGCCTCTGACACTGGGATAGGAGCTGTACTATCACAAGTAGATGAGAAGGGTAAGGAACACCCTATCGGTTTTATTAGTCGCCAGCTTAAGGACAGAGAGCTCAGATGGTCCACGGTAGAGAAAGAATGTTTCTCTGTTGTGTGGGCCCTAAGGAAGCTGAGGCCCTACCTCTATGGGACCCACTTCACTGTGCAGACTGACCATAAGCCGTTAAAGTGGCTAATGAACATGAAGGGGGAGAATCCAAAGTTGCTTAGGTGGTCCATAAGTCTACAAGGCTTCGACTTCACTATTGAGCATAGGCCAGGTGTCCAACATAGCAATGCTGATGGGTTGTCCAGAATGTTTAACCGACCTGAACAAGAGACTCATCCAGGGGTGGATTAGTTCCCCCTGTCCATAGTCTGGGAGGGGCGAGTGTTAGGAAAGATTTCGTAATTGTAGGGAATTTTCCTTCCATGTGGCAACCCCTAAACTTTTTGCTATTGTTTTTAACCTTGTTCTTGACTTTGCCAGAGGAGTACAGCCTTCTGCCGCACTCCTCTGGGCTTTCGCTCCTTTTCTTACGGGGAAACTGACATGCCCTTAAAACAGTCAGTACCGGGGAACGCTGTTTCCCGTAGTTTCTTTTATCATGTTGCGGCTTTAGTGCAACATGACACAAGAGGGCACTGTAAGCTAAGTTACAGCTCTCTTGGGTCTCTAGCCTTCTACAGACCCTAGATACTCTTTTAGGATGGTATTTGATCGGTGCAAGTCATTCAGGGACTCGAATGGTGGCAGCGATCGTTTTGTTTATTTTGAGCTCCTTTTGGCGTTCTGAGCACGTTTTTGCCCTGAACCCAAAATGGTGGCCTGGCTCCCAAAATGGCCAGACCACGAGGCTCCTTTGTCCTGTCCACTGACCGCCTTGCTCCCTTCACCTTCCCCAGGTCGGGCGACCTGGGGCCTTCCTTATTTGGGCATGTACTTTCCCGCGAAACGTGGTTGCTTTCGCGGGCTTCTACATGTCGTTTGTGTGCCTCCAGGGTGTGGGCTGGGATGTCTGGTCCCAATACACATCCTGGGTGCCAGAGAGTCTCGGGTGGTGTGAATGCCTGGGACCACCGTGGTCCGTGATTGGTCCACGTATGGTATGTGTGTTGATGAGCGGATCTCCCATTGGCTCCCCTCCGTTTTGGCGCGAAGGGAACCGTGGATAAGAGGGGGCTGGAAACACCACTACCATGTCGATCTCCTGAGTTCTCACGAACGAAGGAATACAGGAGCCAAGTATCCTGCAACCAAGAGGCTGGACCGAGGAATCGCTGGTGACCCGCTGAAGGAATCCTCCTTTGCACTGCTGTCGTCCTGTGAAACCCTTTCCTCCTTGGATCGAACCAGAAGGCCTGTACTGGTGCTTCGACCTTTGGAATAGCAGGAACAGCTATTCCCGGCAACTTCATCATCTCCTGCCAAGTAAGCCTTCGGAAGTGTCTCTGGGCCATCCAGTTGACTGACCAGCTTACAAGGGAGTCCTGCTCTGCAACTGCCGCCAGGTTGTGTTGTATTTCGAGTCCTTGTCACTCTCCCACGCTTCGTACACTTGGCGTTCCCAAGTCTGAAGGGAGGAGTGTACATTTGGCTTGAATACACACGGCCGCTCCGTTGTCCTGCTGCGGCAACAAAACTGTGCTGGTTTCGTCGATTGGGACGTCTTTTTGCTCTACACGACTACGAGGCGTTCCCTGCTCTTCTGAACCTGCCAGCTGCTGAATCTACGTGGAGAAGCCTGGGTCTGCTTGCTTCGGGGACCGGTGAGTAGTTTAGCTAGGATCTGGTCGCCCTCCTGCAGTATCCCATTGCTTTTCCCTGCTGTGTAAAAACAGCACCCTTTTGACCGTACTCGCGCTCTGCTTCTGCCCGCTGTGGATTGCTGCGCTTGAGTTGCGGAACCTGTTCTCCTTCTGCTGTGCACTAACCCGAACTGCCTGACTTCCTCCGAAGAGCTTCCCCTTTTGCCCGTTGGCACCGGCGTGGCAGGTACTTTGAGCACAAGGCTCCACTCTTCGCAGGGCTCGGACTTCCATCTAGTTAGGTGCCTCTGAAGGCGAACTGAGTCTAAAGCGTTATCGCACTGCCTGTTTTCCTTTCCTTTCAGGTGGACTACATATTTCGTGCTTTAAACGCTTGCGACTGTGTATTTGTATATATATTGTGTTGATATGGTATGTGTTGGTTTAATATTGTGATATTGTGATTTTCTCGCTACGGTCATTATTTTAAAGGCCTTAAAATAAATGTGTATCTATTTTTGATATAACAACTGTTTGGAGTAGTTTGTAAGCGCTCTTGCTTTGTGTGCTCATTGTGGGCTTTCAGTCATCCTCACCCCTCTTGAGACCTAGTCTTGACCGCCGCGATCGCTACCTTGATTGGTCTGGCTTGTCCAGAGGTTATCCTGTTCCAAGTAATTAGGTTGGCCTTCTGAACTTCTGGCCACCAGGACAGAGTTCAGAAATCCGTCTTAACAGAAACCACTTGCCCTTCCATCAAAGTACTCAGACACAGAATGACCTGGTCCATTCAAATTTTCCAATACAACTGGTTTAGATTGCAATGCAAATGTAGCAATGAATGTTCTATTCCAAATGCCAGCAATTGTTGAAAAACATGTATTTAAATGGCTCAGACCAATTGTGTTTACCAATGCTAATCCTTAACAGAAATGCAGCAAATAATCCTGACAACACTTATAGTTTCTCAGGAATAAGGCAGGAATTGGACAATTGTGCTGAAATGGTGAAATGCACGTTAAACAGACAAGAAGATCCACATGAATGTCTAATTTACTTACCACAAATACAGGAAAGCAAAAACATACCCACAAATGACATCTTTCAGATTCCCTACATGTGGAAACATACATGCACTCTATGCAACCATGTCATTCAGGAACACGTCCCTAACAAGTGCTTTGTCTATGTTTCAATACCTAACCGTGCACCATAGCATATTGTTTATGTCTTGCAATTCCGATAATCATTCAACGTTACATATACAATCACATAGTCAATATGTAATATTAATGCTTTTAAGATACAGTGCATATGTAACCAAAAATAACTGTAAACGTACTACCTTCACACACCGACATGTATCACTTGGAAAGAAAACCTTCACAGCAGTAGCCATAATCTACCACACAGGCGACACAACCAGTGCAGGCCACTATACTATATACATTAGAAAGCAATGGTCATGGTTGGAATGCAATGATACTTCCATTACTCCAAAGCAGAGATTACCTGCAAACCTTGCAAATGCCTACTTAGTAGTCTTGAAGCCAAAATGTACTAATTTATGTACACAATTAGAATACTGTATTCCCCAACACCCACCAGTACCTACGTAATTGCACAAAAAAATAAATGTACCTTCTACACTGTGGAACTAGAACAACTTAGCATACAGCAAGTATCCAACAAATACATCAATATGTCTGTTCTACATTTTTTTTCCCAATGAACCCGATGATTACACTCATAGAAACAATAAGTGTACAAAAATCACACTAATAGTGTTTCCTACATGATACGTAAAAGAACAAGTATGAGGGTTCAAAACTATAGTCAGTAACCTCTGAAACCACCAACTACGCAAATGAGTCACCATCTGTCTAACAATGCCCATACAAATTCAATACATATGCAAATATCATTACCTAAACCCATAGTAGTGCACCACCACTTCAGAATGTGGAAAGATGTGAAACTACCAATACGAATGCACAAGCTTGTAAATGTATACCCTATAGAAATGGGAAACTGTTAACAGTTAGAATACGCCAACTGGTATCTAACTGCAACCAGCATACTGCAATATTGCGTGCAGCATTTAAACAGCCCAACTCAACCTTCATAACCCACGGTGCAAGAAAACATATCCTCAAACACTTCCAAAGTATGAACAGTTACAGTACGCCAACAGGTACGTAATTGCCCTCACAATACTGCAGTAGCACAGTGCAACGGCACAATATTTGCAAAACATCAGCAGCAACCAAACGCATACAGAAACAGTGTTAAAAAGGAAGCAGGGAAACAGTGGGAATATATCAACTCCTATATAACTGCACCGATACTACCAACAGATACAAAACACAAATTGTCCACCATTGCAATTCCTCCTACTACAACAGTGCACCGTAAACATTGCCATAATCAGTGCAAATATTACTGTAATGGACTGTGCAACTTAAGAGCAAATGAATTTGGAAGGGCTTTTTTTAAGCCAGCATGGATTTTCTTTTTCCCACTGACCCAATGATTATGCAAAGAAACACACAAACTGTGCACATTGCACAGCACACTTGTCTAAAGCATAATACTTATGAAGTACTAATTAGGAGGGTCCACAAAGTGTAAAAACATTTGCAATGTAATGTGCTGCAAAATAATGAAATACTTGTAATGTTCTCTTTTTCCACAGATAATGAAGCAACAATTACTACAACATTTAACATCCCATAATCAGAAACTGCACTAGCACTCCACAATAGAAACAGTAAGTATGAAATTATTAGTGTCATACTTCCTTATAATCTGCAAAGAGTAATGTGTCCACATATTTCTTCAATCCACATACCAATGCCACAATGTGCAATGTACAGCTATATTACACTGTGCTGCTTGTGTCCACTGCCTACACGCTTCACTGCACCCCATACAGTGTATGTCTCCAGCCGTGCACTCAATATTGTAGACCCTGGCCACACCTACCACAGCACAGTACAACCATGCATAGAATCATCTATCCACTTACCACAAACCCACCACATAACACAGCCACCTACCCCTTAGCCACTTCAGTTCACATAGTATTACATCACTTCCACACAATGGACAACCTCTTTGCTGAATACCCTCTTTACCTAAGCCTTTAATAAGTGGACACATTCAATGAACTATAGTACAGTAACCTACCCAATAATCTGCACAATCACAACAACCCAAACAGAAAAATGCATCCATATGTCTTACATAATAGTCCTATGTTCAGTAAAATGCACCTCCTTGCATGCCACTGGCACCGTTTAGGGCATTCGTTCATCTGTGTTGTTATGTACACCATTTGACTGGAAGGTATAGAACACACAATAGAGTGGAGTACATGGTGCATAACATGGCAACCATATTTCAAAGTCTGCTGTACTCCTTAACATTTAAAACTTCTGCTTCTCTTTTTTAATGTGTAATGGAGACACAATTTGAAAACCATACCGCCTTACAATGTTTGAAGACGGTTTTAAGTAATGCATTTTGTTTGATGAACGAGATCCCCAAATATCTCTGTGCTGCAAGACACCAAACTGCGTAAAATGGCCCTCCCACCCACGTATGCACAGCCAGCGCACACATAGTCTACCAACGCAAACCGTTGCTTTGAAAGACACTGCATTTATAAATAGTACATAGCGGCTGTAAATGTACATTTATGTATTGTGGCATGTGTGCACTCAGTGCAGCATGTGTAAGGTATGATCATCTGTCCATGTACGTCATACTAACTTCTACTTACTACACCACTGACATTCGGAAATGCATGGTGAAATTGAAACACGTTGCCGCCTGCATCTTTTTTTTGCAGCAGCAGCATGGTCGGTGGAAAGCGAAACCTAACATACCTCTCTTTCAACAGGACAAATGCTCATTGTAAAACAGCCTTGAGTGGGACGCATGATTTGCTCCAAGGGCAAACATTGTATGAATAAAAAAAAAAGAAAGATAACTTGCAGTATAGTCGCTGCGCACATGTTCTGCAAAGTAGTCTGCAACTGTTCAATACGTTGTACATAGTTATTTCGTGTCCACACAGTGTAAACATGGAATTTGCAGAACCTATGTAAGTACAACTTTACATTACATGTTAATCGGGTACAACATATAATAGGATACAGTTCTGTATGCATAATTATGAAGTTACCATACCGTAGACTTTGTTCATGAGCACTGTACGGGGGTTTGTAACAGAAGTGGTCACGCTGCGTTACAGTGCCATTTCTCCAACATTCAGCCTAAATTACAGCTATGATTGTTGTTGGTTTTGTGGGCATGCTTCTCCAGTCCATGGAAACTTATACATAAAGCACAACACTGAAAGTGAATGCAACACATACACTGAAACAGCACACCAGATGCTCAATCGTGTGCTGCTAGATTGCATGTATTGTCCTTACAATGACCTTTCAAACACTTAAGAGTTGCATGTGTCTTCATTCTATTAAAATTAATAACAGCCAGAGGCCCATATAGCACAGGTAATATTGTAGTGCTGCATGTTTTGGCAAAACAGCTCCAGCATTGTCCTGCAATGAGAGGGGACCCACGTGAGCATTTCTTTTTTATGTTTGTTTGGACACACACACAGAGAATGTGCTGTGGGTCTGATGACACTCGCTGGCACTGACATCTTTTGTGAAAAGCAAGCACATAAAAGGAGGGTGTGTTGGCAACATTTGAAAGATGATTTGCATGTGTGTAGCCGTAGAAGGAGAGTGGCACCTAGAAAACAGAGAGCATGGCAGTGGGTGAACATATGACGCTACTCAATAACACACAGAAGATCACCCAAAGGTCCATGACCCAGGCCCGTTTATGACATCCTTCCAGCAGACCCCTGCCCTTTACGCCGCCACTGATAACGGCTACTTAAATGCATTCTTATTCCTCTTTGTTTGATACC